>NC_141540.1:26025000-26385000 GCF_021556685.1 Rattus norvegicus
GTTTGGCCTGAGGCCCCAGCGCCTCTACCAGTTCTGCATGGACACATATCCCTTCTTCCATTTGCAGCAAGGCCACTGTCATGGCATCCTGTCTGGCCACTTCCTCTTTTCCTTGTTTCTCTGAAAGCTTCTCTCTACTGAACTGTTAGCCAGCGGGATCTTTAAAACAGCAATAACAAAAGCTCTGAGTCAGATCTCGTTCTTTTCTTTAAAATCCTTCCCACTCAAAACAGAACCCAAAGTTTCTAGGTGGTAGAGGAAATCCCATCTGATGGCTCCAGCTCCCTCCTGTTTCCTGTTTCTCCCTCCCTCCCTCCTTCTTCTCTCAGCTCCTCAATGCCATTTCCAGAACTGCCTTGTGTTTCCCATCTCAGGATTCAGCTAATTCCTACCCCAGAATATTCCATTTCCAGATATCCACATGGCTACTCTCCCTCAATCTCATCTCTGTTCAAATGTCACTCCATTCTCAGAGAGTCTTCTGCTGAGCCCTCCATCTAAATAGCAACCTCGCCAGTCTCTGCCTTCCTATCCTGATTTATTTTCTTCTTTGCTTTATATAGAGCATTATATATTTATAGTGTCCTTTCTTCCCTTACTAAAACAGCGGGAAGCTGTATTTATTTTTGATTACACCCTGTTCCCATCCTCATTGTATTTAGCACAGATAGGTATCCGGTAAATCTATGCTGAATGAAGGAAAGAATAGACTCAGATCTAAGCCAACAGCATCATCGCAGAACTTTTCACTACAACAAAGTACTTGCAGCAATATTAATGCCCTGTGAGAAATAAAATGTGTGAGGTCCTGGAGAAATAAAATGAATAAAATGCTTTATTCAATTATTATAAGAAATAAACTATTTATGTGTCCAGCTATCAGTTTGGGTAGATCTGAAGAACACAAGTTCAGGTGGAAGGAAACAAGAGACTGAGAATAGGGAATAAATGAGAGAATGTCCAAGTAAAATAGATAAGTAGTAAGATACACTCGGATCACATTAAGGCTCCTCCGCGAACTGTCCGTGATGGGGTTCTCTCAGCTGAGTTCAATTGTATGCTCAAGTTTTAAAAGTAAACCAAAACCACAAAGTCTGTGAGGAAGAGGAGTTGTTTCTTACTTAACTGGAGACTGTAGGACCTGACTCCTGCGAAGTGCAGGTGAGAGCCAGGGACTGGGCTCATGAAAGTGGTGTGACTCTGAAGGAGGCAAAGAATGAGAAAACTCAGTCCTCTGCAAGAGGTTGAAGCAGGAGGAGGAGGTAAGCTACAAAAAGAAAAAATCCAGGACAACACACAGAGGGCCCTACAGTGTGTAAAGCAGGAGGAGCGAAACCATCGATAAAACCTCAGAGCCTTGAGCATGTCAGGCCAGGGTTCTACCTCTGAGCTACACTCTGCCCTCTGTAATTATACCTCCTTTTATTTAAATGAACAAGTATTATACAGAAGGTAGTCTTGATATTGAAAAAATTAATTTTGAAAAGAATGCTTTAGACTCTCCTCATAACCAAAACGGTAGAGCATTTATGTTTTAAAAATGAATAACCTTTTAAACAATGACTTTTATTTAAATCTGAAAAAGCACAGGAGATAGCCGAACAGTCAGTGCTTCAAATGTGTAAGCAAGACTACAGTCTGGTCCTGTGAGCCTCAGTTGCATAGACATTCCAGTCTGTTCTGTGTGTTATCTTCAGGTAGGTTTTAGATTTCATAATGAATAGAAATGTGAAGATCAAAGACACAAATCAAGAAATTCATTCCCAGGTAGAAGTTACACCAGGTGCAGCTATTTTGTGAACATTTATACATTCACATGAATCATACCTTACTTACCTTAGTTATCTGAGTCCATTTAGTCATAAAATGTAATTGTAGTACTATAAGGATGGCTACAATATCTAATACTTACACAGGCATTTTTTTCTCTGTTTTTTAACATGACATTGCTCATGAAACAGAGAGTGCAGCACAAAGGACCTGTTAGCCATGGGAATCCCAACTTTCCAGTCCCACCTTGTCTCTCTTAGATGTTCCAGAATTGTTCCTTAGCTGTTCTAGAGCCCCTCCCTCCCTTCCCACTTTCCAGAACTTTCAGAGTGAGCTCTCAACTTTTGACTGACTCACCCACCCACCTTAATACTCTGCCCATTGCTCCCTACCACTGCCCACAAAGCCTGGAAGACATACTTGCTGCTTCCCTTGACCACTTTTTACTTCCCTATCTCTGCCACAATGATCCCAGAATTCAGTTGTGATGACCACAGGGCCTTTGCATATGCTTCTTCCACAAACAAGAACACTACTTCCGTCCTTCCTCCTGATAATGATATTTACCTCCAGCTTCCTAGCTCACAGGTCTCTCCATAGGTATGGTACTGATATTCCAGTATGTTTGAGTAGATAGAAAACGTTCCTTCTTTATGCATCAATATTCTAGTGAGAGCAACACAGTAATGTATAAATGTGCAGCATGACATGGGCCTTGGCATGTGTGCTAAGAAGAGAAAGAGGCAGCACTGGAGGGGTAACCTTGGTGTAGATATGGAGTAAGGAAAGGGCTTCAGGGCAGAGCCGTGGAGGTAGGATTGACACTTGGGACAGGTGGACAGAAAAGACCTCTCAGTTAAGCGGCATTTGATTGCAGCCGGAAAGAAGAGAGAAATCAAGGGTTTAATGAGGCAAACCCAGCAGGCAGTGTGAGATTAAGCCCAAAGTCCTGACACTGGCTGTTCTTCACAGTTTCTGGAAGAATAAGAGGCCAGCTATAGAGCAGGCTGAGCTGTGGACTGGGCAGCACAGTGGAGGAGCTGAGGTCTGGAGGCAGTGGGGAAGAGCTTACCTGATGTGGAGGCTGGGCGCTGTACAAAGTAGTTTCCTGTGCAGAAGAAAGAGGGTAATGGTTGGGTCTGAAGGGATGAGATCCAGGATTCAAAGTATATTTCTGAAGAAGGTTTTCTAATCTCAAGATCTGCATTAAAGATGTGTGTCTTCCTCAAAGGTCTGGACTAGAAGTGTACTCACCCACTTCAAACCAAGCAAAAAAATCTCTCATAGCTGTACCCTCCATTTCTGGATTATAGTTCACTCTGATTATAATCAAGTTGACCACCAATAACATCCATTATGCTCACCAAAGCAAGAGGCTCAAGGAACCCACTCTAGCCCCAGCTCATTAAACACACAGGGGCACTCACTACTTGACCAGACCCCTGTGCTATGTAGCCCATGATACAGAGAGGCAGTGAGGAGTGAGTTCCCTGAGAGCCTTCCCCATCTGTGGCTAGTCAAGACCTTGGGCAATAATATTTCTCTGTGGCTCAGCTTCTGGGTGAAAAGGGACTGGTGATGACACCAAATGTTTGTGTGAGAACGGCCAGCTATTGGGCCCTGGCCGGTGCTCCTCATGCATCAACTTCTGCCTCTGCTATTCCTGTGTCCTGGTAACTCCTGAGAAAAGTGCATGAGGATGACTCCAGGAGCCAGTCAATCATCATTTCTTGAATTGATATTTTTAAAAAAATATTTAAAGCACTTTATTTAACCATGTGGCTAGTAGTCAATCCACAGTGGTGCTTGGTAATGTCACTTTAGGAAGTTTGAGCCTTAATTATGTCTTATGGGAAGAAAGGCATTAGAGGTGTAGAGGTTCTTGACACTTAAAAGCTCCAGAATCCAGCTGTTGCTAATGCAGATACTCACGCAGGGTTGTAGGTATAAATATTGGAAATTTAAGCCGATGAAATAGGAAGATTGGACTAAACTTTACAGGAAGGTTCCCTGAAGGGGTTAATAAGTGTCCTTAGGTAAATTTGGGAAACCTGGGGTCAAGTTAAGTGGATTACTGCTATCTGTCCCAGAGGTCTACCTTCATGAATAGCAGTGTCTTTTTTCCTCTCCTTGTGATGAACTCTGCAAGCACATAGATTATTGTCTCCTTCTCACTCTACCCTGAAGACACAGAGCAGGATGCAGCCTGTCCCTGTCTGTCCAACTGTCCATTATAGTGACTCACACACTATACCCATTTTCATCTGTGGTCCTCCTATGGTACTTTTAGAGTTTGTGGTCCAGCTCTTCCCCTCTCCTTGACCTCCTCTCCATCGCTTGGAGGTCAGCAGCAATGTGAGACCCACTGCAAGTCCTTCCTGGGCTTCTCTTTGAGCTGATGCCCAAGACACTATGCTGGGAAGCCAGCCCAGGATGCACCCTGGGGTGGGTGTGGCTGGCCCAGAAGGAAGCTTCCCTTAAAGGTGGGAAGACCAAGTGCTGTCTTCCCCAGCATTCACATGGTTAAGGTTGTAATCCCTGATGTGATATCATTTGAGGGAAAGTTGAAGAGGTAAAGAGGGTGGGGCTCTGAGACCTCATGGTGGGACTAATGGCCTGATTTTTAAAAAGAGATCAAAACTCAAGATATGTATTTCTTTGTGAACCTAGCCTTTCACAGCTGAACTATCTCTCCAGCCCTATACTTAACCAAGAAGCTATTTGCAATTAATGCCCACTTGTAAGGGGAAATTCAGGTTTCTCCAGTGAGGTGTCACTGGGCATATCAACCACACTTAAGAACAGGTTCAGGAGTAGTTGTCCAACACAAAACAAACTCAATGTTTGTATAGTTTCTGTTTTATTTTGGCCATTTTGTCTTGGTTTTGTTTGTTTCAATTTTCATCTTTTTGGGTGTTTCTTTTTGTTTTTCAGAGAGAGGGAGGGGTGGAGGGAGGGAGGGAAGGGAGTGGGTGGGAGGAAGAGAGAGGAAGAGAGGAATAGCAGTATTAAAAGGAGAATTAGTACCTATAGAAAGTTTAAGGCAGAGGAAGAGGTGGGAAGGGCTAGTATGCGCGCATGGACTGGGAAATGTGGGATGGGTACTTTTTATACTGAAGGAGCCTGAAGGCCAGCATGAGCATTGGTGTGTTGACAGATACCACAGGTAGCCATTTGTCCCTCTGCCTTTGATAGATGGCAATGAGTTTCACAATTCCTGAGGAATGCTGGCTATTATCTAACCACCAGAAACCCTCCTGTAGTCCAGGCTGAGCTCATACCTGGATGTTTGGACTGCCTCTTGGAGTGAGGGGAATTGGAGTTTCCTTTGGCTCTGAGAGTGAACTTTATTTTAAACATGAATACAGTCAAGTCTTGTTTATCTATTTTGTTTTTGATACTGCAGTTTTGGACTCACAGACAGGAAAACTGCCACATACAATGTCATGATAATTTACACCTATGTTTTAATGTGTGAGTTTTATAATGTTAGCTCTTTTTATGACTTAAAAAAAGCTTTATTTATTTTATAAGTATACTGTAGCTGTCTTCAGACACACCAGAAGAGGGCATCAGAGCCCCATTACAGATGATTCTGAGCCACCATGTGTTTCCTGGGAATTGAACTCAGGACCGCTGGAAGAGCAGTCAGTGCTCTCAACCACTGAGGCATCTCTCCAGCCCATAACTTTAGCTCTTAACTTTGGCTCAGTTACTTATTCTAAGTTAGTTATGTGTTTAAAGTGTGAGGTATAGGTTACATGGTAAGCAATTTGACTTCATCCAAAAAGATAGCTAGCTTCTTCTCTCACCTTGGTAGTCTATGCCACACATGATGGGAGTCTCGTATTTCAGTAGAAACTGACCACATTTAAAAGGCTAATCATGTGATTCCAAGTGGAGTCTGACCATTCCAGAAAACCAACTATGTAAACCAGGCTGGGGACGATGAGCCACATGGTTCAGTTGATCTAGAGACCAGCTTCCATCATGTTACCAATTAGTCAGTCTTGTGCATGTAATAAAGACCCAGTTCAGACTCTGAAAATAGAAGCTTAGATGTACTCTCTTGCCTGTGTGTGCTCTGTGATTGTCACTTGTTAGTGCCCGGAGTTGTTCATGTGCACTTACAGGAAGAAGAAAAACTCATTTGGAATCTCTTCAGGAAGACTGTCCTGTGTTTTGCTACTTTGGCTGGTTTGGATCTGCACACTTTCTCCATGATAAATAGTGTGATTCAGTGATTATAGTGAACTGTAAGTATAGCAAATTATGAAAGTGGGATGTGGATTGAGGGAAGACTCTGAACTTGTAGGAGGTATCAGTAGTTAGGCTTCTCATGGGTCTTGTTCTTTCTAATCTTGTAATTGGCTTTGAAAGATGACAGGTGGTGGCAGAAGCAGGGTTTGTGAGCCCAAACCTGACTTGTTAGAGCATGCTAGAGGGAAAAAGAAACACGACCAGGCTGGTTTGGGAAACTTTGATTTCTGGGTGGATGCAGAGTTACTTGTGATGTGGAGGTGCAGTTTTCTGTGTCAGTTACTAGGAGACCTTTCCAGGGCAATTGTAAAGTGATACACCATAGTCCTAAGGAGCTGTCTCACTGCTTGCGTAGGAAATGAAGAGGAACAAGAAGGAAATGGGATGTATAGTCTCTTAGTCATTTTTATCTGTCATAGCTGGTGGATGGAAAGGAAAATGCTGGGGTCAATTCTGATGCTGACTAAGACTTAGCCTCTAGCTACTTTTATGTAAACTTTAATTTAAAATGTAATTTATCACCTCCTCCCTCCCCTCTCCTTCTTCTAACTCCTCACATGCCCACTTGGTCCATCTCAAATTCACATCCTCTTTTTCTTTAATCAAGATTGTCATATGTGTGTATGTATGTATGTATGTATGTATGTATGTATAGATAGATAGATAGACATATCTATATCTATATATATATCATATGTTATATCATTGATCATTCATATATATGCAATATGATACATAAAACACATAAATATATAAATACAATTAGCAGAATTGTTTTCTGTTATTTGTATGAATGTTTTCAGGGATAGCCACATGGTATTGGATAACCAATTAGGGTTCTTGTCATGAGGAGGACTATTTTCTTCCACTCTCAGCTTTCCTTAGTTACATGTAGTTCTTTGTCTAAGGATGATACCTTGTAAGGTTTCCCATGTCCACATTAGCATGTCTATTGGTCTATTAGCTTGTGGAGCACCCTAACAAAGGATGCAGTTGAAATTAAACTAAGAGAATTGATCTCTTCATAAGTCTTCATATTGGGCCAATCTTAGGCCCATTCTGGTCTAAGAACTTCACGGCCTGTTCTAAAGGAAAATGCACTGTTGAACCCATTGTGAAGAAGCTCAGGATGTTTTACAAGACAGTGGATAAGCAAAGAGGAAAATAAATGGTAAAAATCATCCAGACAGGGTCAAAGGACATTATTAATAAATGGGATGCATAAAGAAACATGACTGGAGCCAAAATCAAAGCCACAGTGCTACAGCTCAGAAGGCAGCTAGACAGAGGCCACCTTCCAGGTCTCCATACAGAAAGGCTCTAAGCAAATTAAGTTAGTTGTTGGTGTTAGGGAGAGAGTCAAAGGACCATCAGATGCAGGTGTACATGAGCCTTCTAACTGGGGCAAACCTCACTCTGTGATGAGCAGGGTAAGTAGTAAGGCTGGAGAATCACGTTACTAGACCAAGTAGCATACTAGGAGTGTACGTATTCAAAAAACTAAATCCATTTAAACTACCTAAATGAAACAATTAGGTTTCATTCAGATATAAGCAAGAATAACAGGAGATCATGGTAAACGCTAAGCTAACCCTAGCTCTTTCTATTGATTGCATAATGGAGATACTAGTTGTTTCCTGTGGCTTTATCTGTAGTGTAACCATGGATACAAAGGTAGAACAGCCTGAGCCAAGAGTGGAGCTAAGTCACAGTTTGGGAGGGAGTGATAATTGTTGACTTCATGCTTTTCTGTTGTTGTTGTTTTGTTTTGTTTTTTCTTGAGTATCTTGGGATATATTTCCTAGTAGGATGCAATCACCACTGTAGAGAACACCCACTGTCCATCTTGCAGTTTATAGGATTGTGAAAGAGCAGTGTCTCTCTACTGGGGTAATCATTTTCCTCCAGATAGATCGATCAAGATCTAGAGCTATTTTGTCACAGCTAACGTGAGAGTTGGGCAGTAATAGCTCAGTAAGTAAACACCAGGACACCTTTAAAGACCCTACAGTCCATGGGCTGTCTCCTTCCCCTCTGTCAAGTACTTTTCCAGCTTACATTTTCAAGAGTGAAAAGTTTAACACCCTCCCCCACTGCCCTATGTTATCTGTGTAGCATTCTGCAAGGGCTGTTAATCAACATCATTTTCTCTGAGTTAAAGTCAGCCTCAGTGCGAGATAGGAGGAATGAGGATCTTAAGACAGGTCTGGTAGTGTAAGAACAGGTAGGCCTATGAGAAGCCATGTACAGAAATTGGAACAGAAGTTTTAGTTGACCCAAAGATTACAGAACAAGGAGTAGGTGTCAACAGAGCAACTAGGGCACATCAGTGCTGTGGTGGTCCCCAAGCAGCCCTGAAGGAGAATCTGTCCAGACGTCCATCAGCCAAGGGAGTGAAAATGTACTATACGGTGGGGCCATTCCATGGATTATGACTCAATGTAAGATAATCCATGCAAGCATTTACTTACTTACTCAAAATATCTGTGACACAATCACATTATGGGGAGAAAAACTGTTCATTTGTATCCTGGGTATGGAGATTTCCTATGATTCTGTTCCAATAGCCTTGGGCACGAAGTCAGTCAAGTTAAGGTAAAGAGAGCTGCTATTAGAAGAAGCTGCACACTGTGGGGCAAGTCTGAAACAGTGAACAAGAACAAGAGTCTAATCCACCACCAACATACGATCCTTTGCTGGGAAACAAGCCTGCTCTACACAGCCTTGGGAACGAGCTAAGCCAGATTGGGGAATAAGGCAAGAACCATGATTCTATGTTGGTTTATGGGAGGACAGCACAACACTGACTGAGTTGTTTATAGGCTATAGGCTATGCCTGCTATGTACATATCCCACTCAACATTTGTTTTTATGCCTTCAGAGAATCCTGGGGGGTCTTTATATTAAGGATTACCTCAGAAAGTAAACACTTGACTGCAATGTACTATGCTTATATTGTGTGAACACACATGTGTTGTGTGTTTGGGAGTGTGTATTAGTGCTTCTGTGTGTCTGTGTGTGTTTGTATGTGCACACAGGCACACATGCCTCCATTGACAGTACACTCATCTAATGACCAGAATAAGGAAGGATTAGAGGAAACAATGCAGACACTCTGAAGCAGAGAGAACTGATCACCCAGGAAAGTGACTTGGGAGAAACAGTGTAGAAGAATTGTGACATCTTTGAGATCAGGTAGGAACATAGGCTGGCAGAAGCCAGTTGGATTTCCTGTCCTATATAACTATCCTTTGTGGGTGACTGACCACCTACGTGGTTTCAGCCTCAGTCAGCTAAAGAACTACTCGGAGTATTATTCTGGTACAGTTTATATGAATTTTGTCCATGATGCCCGACATCATTTTAAGAAAGCATTTTATCTGCTAGAAAGAATGTTCAGAGGTTAAGAGCACTGTCTGCTCTTCCAGAGGTCCTCAGTTCAATTCCCAGCAACCACATGGTGGCTCACAACCATCTGTAATGGGATCCAATGTTCTCTCCTGGTATGTCTGAAGACATCGATGGAGTACTTATATACATAAAATAAATTTTAAAAAAAAGATGATGTCAATTTGTCTTTTAATTCCAGTGCTGGGGAGGCAGAGGCAGGCAAATGAACAAAACCACATAAAACTGCATATACTTATTTTTATATAGAGTTGTCCCCCAATTTCCCCTTGATTCTTTTGGAGACAGAGTCTCTCTGTGTAGCCCTGGCTGTTCAGGAACTCATTTGGAACAAGCTGGCCTCCCTTCAGTGCTGGGGCTAAAAGCATACACCACCATGCTCAAATCTCTTTTTGTAGTTCAAATTTGTTTGAGACAGGGTATTTCTATGTAGCCTTGCGATTCGTAAACTCACTTTGTAGATGAGGTTGGCCTCAAACTCAACAGAGATCTGCCTGCTTCTGCCTCCCAAGTGCTGTACCACCACCACCTGGGATACATTCTCTTTGTCTTTATAGACACACTTGGGAATGGATTTTTCTCAGCCTTCAGAATAGGAAAAAATTCCTCTAAAAGCTATTTAGTTTCTGGTACTTTTGTTACATCAGTTCAAAAAGACTTATACTATACTACAAATATTATAAATGAAAACAGCTTTCACTTATGATGTTCTATTGTATTGTCCCCTGGAGCTGGAATTACAGGCAGTTGTGAGTTATCATGGCTACTTGGAACCAAACTTCAGTCTCCTGAGAGAGCAGCAAATGCTCTTAACCGGGGAGCCACCTCTTCAGCTCCATTAAGCATATTTTCAAAGAAAATCTGGAACTCTGTAGATCTGGCTGGCATGCCTTGAACTCAGAGATCCTGCCTCCCAAGTGCTGGGGTTGAAGATGTGTACCACCACTGCCTGGCTTAAAGATACACGGCAAGTTTTGATAGCAAGCTTGTCCTGTTAGAATAAGTGCTGCAACAAATTAAAAATTAATGTAAGGGAAGCTATGGGGACAGTGAGATGGTTCAGCATGTGAGTGTAATGGCCTCCTATTCTGACAGCCTGGAGTTGGTTCGCCAAACTGCCTTCTAATTCTGAAGTGTACTGACAGTTATTCTCCTATGTGCACACACACTGTGTGTGTGTGTGTGTGTGTGTGTGTGTAAGTGTGTGTAAAAGAAATTTTCTTTAGACTAAAGGAGAATGCCTTATTTCCATAGTTGGAAGGAAAGATCTATGGGGTAGAGAATTTGATCAAACACAAAAGAATAATATTTTGACACATGAACATTATATGAAATTTAAATTTCAGTGTCCATAAAAATTTTGCTAGAGCTTTGCATTTATTAATTCTCCAATGGCAAAGTTGAGTGGTTTCCACAGGAGACATATGGTGGTCTCTTCATGCTGCCATATGGTATATTACAAATCCCAGTAATGGAGTCAGCTGTGCTGGCTCACAGCTGTCACTCAACACCCCAGAGGCAGAGGCAGAGGCAGAGGCAGAGGCAGAGGCAGAGGCAGAGGCAGAGGCAGAGGCAGAGGCAGAGGCAGAGGCAGAGGCAGGAGGGTGACCACATTTGAAGACAACTTGGTCTATGTAATGAGTTCTAGTCCGACCATGGCTTTGCAATGAGAACCCTGTCCAAGAAAAAAAAGGAAAAATGATATTGATGTAGTTGTGTTGCTGGTATTGACTGGCATGTATATTTGCTGTATTTGGCATTTAAACTTTTATTTTAATCATTTCTTAACCCATTGGTGGCTCATGCTCATAATCTTAACACTCAGGAAGTTGGAGCAGAAGAATTGCCACAGGGTGAGGCTAGACCAGCTAGAGTCAGATCCTCTCTCAAACCAAAAAGAGAGAAAAATGAAAAGACAAAAGTTGATTTCAAATGGCAGACTCCAGGCACAATGGAGGATGTTGTCATCAAATTAAGTGGCAAAGCATTGTTTCTGTTACACCATCACAGTGTAACTATGTGAGAGGAATAGACATTATCAGATTACATTCCTCATAAAAGTCTCGACTTACAGGGAAGTAGTTTTTAAAAATAACCTAGAAAATTGAGATCAAATTTTCATAAAAAATTTCTTTATGAAATTAAAAGTGAGGGGGGCTTGAGAGATGGCTCAAAGGCTAAGAGCACTGTCTGCTCTTCTAGAGGTCCTGAGTTCAATTCCCAGCAACCACATGGTGGCTCACAACCATGTATACTGGTACCCAGTTCTGGCTTGCAGGCATGCATGCAGGCAGAATGCTGTATACATAATAAATATGTTTTTAAAAAATTAAAAATGAAAATGAAGGGCTGGAGAGATAGTTCAGCAGTTAAGAGCACTGGCTGTTCTTCCTGACAATCCGAGTTCAGTCCCCAGCAACCTATGTCTAACTCCAGTTCCAGGGGATCTGGAACCCTCACACAGACACACATACAGGCAAAACACCAATACCATAAAAAAAATAACTGAAACTGCAACTAGATGGACAGCCATTTACCAGTAGTGAAGTGTGATTAGTGCTGAATCCGACACTGGGAAGGTAAGCATGTTTAGGACAATTAGCTTTCGATGAGAACAGCCACTGAGCAAGCTGAGGATGGCAACAGCAGCATCAGTCAATTAAGAAACACAAGTGACTGTTCTCTCTGGCTGTAGATGGGCGGGCATTTGTTATATGCTAAATCATACTGCTCGCTTGCTGTCTATTTGACTAGTTGACAGAGTTTGAAGCTGCTGACGATTATTTAGTTTGTGTAGGGGCTACGGATGTAGCTCAGTTGGTTAGAGCGTTTGTCTGCCATGCACAAAGCCCTGCCTTTGATCCCTAGCACTGAATGAAATGACCAGACATGGGGACATGCATGCTATAATCCCCATACTCCTAGGTAGAGGCAAGGAGGATCAGAAGTTCAAGGCCAGCCTGAACTGCATGAGGCCAGATCTCAAAACTGAAACCAAAATAAAAAGAACTAATTTGTGTGAATGCTTGTTTTGGAAGAACTCTGGTCAAGAATTCAGAGAGAGAGAGAGAGAGAGAGAGAGAGAGAGAGAGAGAGAGAGAGAGAGAGAGAGAGAGAGAGAGAGAGAGAGAGAGAGAATTCAGTAGAACACCCAAGTGGAATCTACTAAGACCCATTCATTATACCTGATGATGGTAAAAATGCATATGGAACTGAAAAGGCAAATTAACAAAATGGTGAGCCCAGGAAATGTAGTAAATGTTCAAGCTTATGAATATTTATTGTATTATTCACTAGCAGATACTTTAAGAGTTGGACTGATTTTGTATAACAAGCCAGTAGTCATCAGGGGGATTTCATTCACTTTTGCATATTCCCAGAGAATGTCCCGAGGTCCCTGCACGTGGCAGTTGAGTGGGACGACAGTAGCTGATGCCATAGTTCAGGCTAGTAACTCAGTGCATAGTCCAGATAGATTCATGTGACTCTTGACTTAAGTGCCCACTTGCCTGATTACAGGTATGAGCTACTGTACCTAGTTATTGTGATTTTTATTCTTAAAGCTCAGTGCCGAAACAGTTTTCCCAAGGCGAATTATAAGACCTACATGGCATTGGAAATTAACTTTTGCTGAGACTTTTTTAAAAAGTATTTTGTGTGAGAGCCTCAGCTGTGCATGCTTAACAGGTGGTTGTAAACTTGCACTGGGGTATGTGTCACAGTTTGTATATGCTCCTCCCAGGGAGTAGAACTGTTAGAGGGTGTGGCCCTGTTGGAGTAGGGGTGTCACTGTGGGAGTGGGCTTTAAGATACTATCTGCCTGGAAGCAGTATTTTGCTAGCAGCCCAGATAAAGATGTAGAACCCTCAGCTCCTCCTGCACCATGCCTGCCTGGGTGCTGCCATGCTCCCGCCTTGGTGATAATGGACTAAACCTAAATGTTGTTCTTTATAAGGCTTGCCTTGGTCATGGTGTCCGTTTACAGCAGAAAAACCCTAACCAAGACGGTAGGCATTTGGAGGGAGAGGACACATTTCTATGGTTCCTGCCTTCTGACCTCTGCCTTGTCAGGGTTTCCTGTTTTTGCTGCTGTTGTTTATATAGCTAGCCATAGCACCTGTGGCAGCCTTAGGACAATTGTGGGTATTGTTCCAGTTGCTGTCCACTTGTTTTATTTATTTTTATTAGATATAAGAGGGAAAGAATGGGTTGGTTCTCAGAAGCCAACACAGAATTATCTTTCAAGAAATAAGGTCTGGGGTTGGGGATTTAGCTCAGTGGTAGAGCGCATGCCTAGCAACCGCAAGGCCCTGGGTTCAGTCCCCAGCTCCAAAAAAAAAAAGAAAAAGAAAAAGAAAAAGAAATAAGGTCTGTTAGGAGAAAGGGCCTCAAGGGGAAAGCATTAGAAAGAAGAGGCATATGGGCCTGGCATTACAAGCCTTTAACCCTAGAAGAAGCAGGTGGTTCTCTGTGAGGTCAAGGCCAGCCTGGTCTATATGATGAGTTCCAGGACAGCCAGAGCTACATGATAAACCATGTCAGAAAGATGAGGTATAAAAGGTATAATGTTAATGTTATAATTGACATAATTCCAAAAAGGGAAGGAGAAACGTTTTTTAAAGATTTATTTATTTTATGTACATGAGTACACCATAGCTGTCTTCAGACACACCAGAAGAGCACATCAGATCCCATTACAGATGGTTGTGAGCCACCATGTGGTTGCTGGAAATTGAACTCAGGACCTCTAGAAGAACAGTCTGTGCTCATAACCACTGAGCCATCTCTCCAGCCCAAGACTCTTTTCTTTAAAACTTGTGTCTAATGACATACCTCGTCCTGCCCCCTTCAAAACATGGTTCTCTGTCTATCCCTGGATGTCCTGGAATTCACTTTGTACATGAGGCTGGCCTAAAAATCACAAGGATCCACCTTCTTCTCCTTCTAGTTACTGATGAACCTTTAATGCTAGCACTTGCGAGGCAGAGGCAGGCAGATCTCTTGAGTTTGAGGCCAGCCTGGTGTACTGAGTGAATTCCAGGACAGTCAAGACTATAGAGAGAAACTCTGTCTTGAAAGACCCAAAAAAAAAAAAAAACTAAGTAAACAAAACCTCCATGTAAGAAAATTGTCTTATTTAATATAGAACAACAAAGATACAACTCTTGTTCGTTGTGAGACTAGCATTTCCCTGCCCTGCGATGGAATGGGCAGAACATTTGTTATCTGAGTTGCATTTTATATAGAGAGGAGAGAAAACTTTATATAAATAATATAAAGACAGTTACTTAAATATGATCCTATATGAGTTCCTAAAGCTTTGTATTTATTTTCTTTATAATAAGGTTTTGATGATAAGCCAGGCTTATTTTATGAATTAAATGAGTTAACATATGTAATATATTATAGAAGTGTCCAGCACATAGGAAATGCCAGTGGATGTCAGTTTCTTATTTTGATTAATACATGCATTATTGTGTGTGGTGTAGGTCTGCATGTGTCTCTGGGTATGCTGTCATGTGCATGATTGTGTAGAGGCCAGAGGCTGGAGTTGGGTGTTTTCCATTGCTCTCTACGTTGCTTTGGAGACAGGGTCTTTCCCTGAAACTTGAGTTGGCCATGTTATTCAGCCTGGCTGGTTAGCTGGAAGGACCCCAGAATCATCCTGGATCTGGCTTATCTACCAGCAGTACAGAGCTTCAGCTTGTGTGGCTGCTGGGGACCCTAATGCAGGTCCTCATGCTTGCACAGCAGGCACTGTACCCACTGAGCCGTCTTCCCATCCTATAACTTGGACAGCAATCTGTTGAGATTTCACTACCATAGTTCTATAAAGGGGGGTAAGGAGTAGAACTAAGGTTTGAAGGGAGTTTCAGAGACTTTCCCAGGGTTACACAGAGTAGCTTACATTCCTGGTTCTGTAGCTTATTAAGCTTGTGTGCCTTAAGTACATTTTGCCCTACTCAAAGCACATACCCAGATGTTCAGCTGTGTTTGTCTGTTAGGTGATTGTGTGGAAAGAGGTCCATAGAGATCCTCGGTTTGGGAGAAAGAATATAGCCTCCAGGAAGTACTTCCTATTCATGATGGACAGAAGCTGAATACACTTTACAACATTGGGGGGCAGGTGGACAGTGCCAGGTTTTAGGTTGAAGGCCTTGTGTATGGTAGCCAAGTGCACTTCCCACTGACCTAGCTACTCTTTGCTCAGTATATTTCCAGAAGAAAAGTCAGAGGTGGAATGCAGTCTAGTACCTGTGATTGAGGAATGAGGTCACAAACTAGTAAATAGGCTGCTCAGCATCGCACCAAAGTTGAGGGTCTGGACTATTAAAATGAAGTGAGAATCATCAGAACTGTCTGTCAGAATTAGGAGCATGCCAGTGTAGATGTGGCTTAAAGTGTCAGTAGGGCAAAGAGAAGTGCTACAAAGTGTCATTGGCTGTTCCAGTTTCCCTCCTATGTAACCATTTATCTGGAGATGAAGCCAGCCACCTTGATAACCCCTGAGCTCCTGGACTCCAGCTCAGATACCCTTTGCAATACTAAGTGTCACTATGTCCTGGTGGCTGGTAGCTGATGGCTTAACTGACCTGCTTGTCTGGATTCCTTAATTCTGGTTTTATTTTAACCTCTTAAACCCTGTCAGTCCAGATTGCTCATTGCCTTCCCATAAGCGCACCAGCTGACCAGGAGCAACATCTTCAGTTCCTTCAGAATGCAGAGTCTTTGACCTCCTCATAAAGCCACACCTCAAGGGGACGCTGGCCCTACCTTCAGTCAAGGTTCAGTATTTAAAATCTTTTTTAAAAAATTGTTGTTTCTAGCATTGAGATCCTGATCTTACTTTTCAGTTCACAGTTCCCTCACTCCATTTCTGAGATACTAGAGAAACAACCAAGAGTCTGAAGCCAGAGATGTCTTGAGCTGTATCTCAGGCCCCATGTTATGGTTCATTATGACCTTGGCTAATTTAGGCTTCTGTTTGCTGGTCCCCGTTCACTCATTTCTTTTTCTTCTGCTAATTCGGGCAACAATTCTAATATATTATATTCTTTATTAGGCACTTTAATATTTAAAGAACTAAACACTTAAGCAGGGCCATGGTAGTGCATGCCTTTAATCTCAGCACTTGGGAGGCAGAGGCAGGCTGGATCTCTGTGAGTTTGAGACCAGGGCTAAACAGAAAAACCCTGTCTCAAAGAAACCACGTGTGCACGCGCGCTCTGACTAGGGTAACTTTGAACATAGTTTTAGGCAGTAATTTTCAGCAAAAGCCACGAGGAGAACTGTTTACATGATGGCCCTGCTTCAAATTAGATAAATAAGACATCTCTCAGAAAGTAGAGGTTTTTAGAAAACTTGTAGAAGGGGCAGATAAATGACAGTTCTCAAGAGTGGGATGTGGGTGTCATGTGGTTTGAGCAGGTTCTCTCCAGTGCCTGCCCACACACCGACATCCCGCCCAATCATAATTTTTTATATTGAATTTATAAAATATTTGTTGTAAAGCTTTTGCAATAGCAGATTGGACTAGACTGAGTTGTTCTTTGGAAAGGCCTGCTCTCTTGTGACTAGCCTCTAGAAAGAAGGCCAGCCCTTCTGTCTTGACCCCCTGAGTGCGTGTGTCACAGATGTGTGCTGCCAGGCCTGGTGTTGGTTATTTCCTAGCCCTGTGAAGTAGCTGGTCTTTATACAGCGTTTTCATTGCTTTTATGATGGAACTCCTAAGGCTCCTTGCTTTGGATTTTTGAAAAAGATTTTTTTTAAATTTTTTAAAAATGTGCTTCTTCTTTGTTTGTTTGCTCTGCTGCACGTACACCTGCATGGCAGAAGAGGGCAACCTTACAGAGGGTGGGAGCCACCATGTGCTTTCTGGGACTTGAACTCAGGACCTCTGGAAGAACGGCTAATGCTCTTAACCACTGAGCCATCTCACTAGCCCAGTTTATTTTATTTTATGTATATGAGGGTTTTACCTGCAGGTATGTCTGAGTACAACACAAATGCAGTGAGGAAGTCTGGACAGAATGTGAGATGCCCTGGAACTGAAGTTACAGACGGTGTGAGCCACCTGAGTGCTGGGTACTGAACCCTGGTCCTCTGCAGAAGCCGTCAGCGCTCTAACCACTGAGCAGTCTCTCCAGGCCCTTATTTTATATTTCATAATATTTTAAATATGAATTCTGGCCAAGAACATATATTGTAAGATATTTATCATACCAAAAGAGCAAGGAATAACCTAAATATCCCAAGGTAAGAAAACGACTTTTTGAAAGAAAGAATTCCTGTGTTTGGGTGAATACCCATAATCCTAGTTAGTACATGATGGACAAGAGGACTGCAAACTGGAGGCTAGCCTTGGCTACATAGATAGGTATAGCCTGGTTCCAAAAAGGTTTCATCTCTGTGTGTATAATCAGGTTATGTTAACATTGATAACCACACTCAGAACATTGCTCTATTTGTTATAAGATATGGACTACATCATAAACTGGGTATCTTTTTGGAAAGGGGCCACATTAATCTATGCACAGTTCCAGTTTTATTAAGTAATCACTGCCCAAACAAGTGCTTACTTTTCTGTAGAGTCTAAAGCAGCACCAGGCTGGCTTCAACTCACTGTGCCAAATGCTCAAGTTACAGATGTGTCCCACCTGGGCTAGCTTTTTGTGGTTTTGAGACAATCTTTTTTTTTGCACCCCCTTTCTGTTTTGAGACAATCTTAAGTAGCCCAGGCTGGCCCAGCATAAGAATATTTTATAATTAAAAAATGTTTATGATGTGATACAGGCAAAGCAATATAGAATTTCATATGTCTACATGCTAAAATTTCCTTTTGAGTCATCTTTTGTTAACATAAATGCACACATTGTGGTACATACATTGTTATACCTTGTTGGTTTTTGCCTCTCTATTACCCACATTTCAAAATTTTCTTCTTGTCAGTTCTTCAAATTGAACTTAGGGCTAAGGAGTGAATGCTAGGGAAGTGTTCATTACTGAGCTGCATTCAGAGCCTGTTCAAAGAAAGTGTTAAGAGTAGCCAGCTACTCAGCCGGCTCATGGTTAAAAGCACTCATTGCTCCTGCAGAAGACCTAGGCTTGGTTCCCAGTTCCCATGAGGTGGCTCACAGCCATTCATAACTCCAGTTCCAGGGCCTACTCTCCCTCTCTGACCTCCACAGCTACCAGGCTCACATGGTACGTGTACACACAAACATCCAGTACATAGATAACACATTTACATGTAAGTTTCAAAACCTTTATTTAGTGCTGGGAGATGCGTATGAGCTTGAACTATGAGCTTTGGAAGGTAAACTGGAGTCTCGAGGCTCGGTGTGGGAGGGGAAGTGTGTAATGAAAACCCCTGGAAGGAAAGGATGTCCAAAGGGGGCAGCAGCATTGTTTCTGATTGGGGGGATAATGTTTGCATGATGGCAATAAAAAGAAAATGTATTGATTCTGTAATCTTTACTAGAAAACCGTATCAGTTGTTTTGTCTGGCATAAGAACAGTAGCCAGAAGATGAGGACGGGTGTGGCTGCAGAATGCACGTTTGTATGCCGTGGTCTGGGTCTCTCCTTCCTGGCAGCAGCAGCCTCAGCACTGGGCACAGCCTACCTTTCATTCTTCTGGGTTGGGGAATTTAATATCAGTATTTGATGAGATGCTAAGAGAACATGCTAATAACTAGAACATACTTTATTCTTATTAGAAAGGAAGTTTGTTTATTTGGGATATAAAAGAATGAATTATTAGGCAAATGAATAATGCTTTGTTTATTAGCATATCGTCTTTCTCTTTCAGGCACGTATTAAATTTCCTATTGACTACCCATATTCACCACCTACCTTCAGATTCTTGACCAAAATGTGGCACCCCAACATCTATGATGTAAGAGACATTGTCATAACTGTCTGGTTTTGTTTTTTCAGATTAGTTCTTTAACAAGAGGTTAGGGCTTTACCAGTCAGGGCCCTGAGTCTGATCATCAGCACACAGAAAAGAAGTGGTTTGGACTAGAGGGGAGGGCTTAGTGGTAGAGCATCTGCTTAGCATGCACAAGGATCTGGGCCCAGTCAGAACACCACAGCCCCCGCCCACCTCTAAAGTAGATTGGATATCTCAGAAAAGTGTGTTTTGCTCTAACTACAGGGAAATATTCATGATTTTTGCACTCCTACTTTGTAGTGTCTGGTTTAATGATAATATGTAGTAATTATAATCCAGTTAAAGATTAAGCCTTAGCAGCTTACTAATAAGATTATAATGCTCGTGTGTTAACATTTGCATTTTAAAAGTTTAATAAAGTCATATAAATGTATTTGTGTGTGTGTCCCTAGCCCTCATAATGAGGGTTACCTGTTGCTGTGCGCAGACTGGGCTTTTGGGGCGGAGAACTTATCCACTTGATTTGGACTGGCTTCCTGTCAGGGGTTACAGCTGAGCATTCGAGCCTCTTGGAATAAATCCAAGGTGAGGTTCTTCTGTGAACAAGCTAATGTCCTGAAGACAGCATTTCTAGGAGAACTGGTGGTTGAAACATGAAACATACTTAGCTTCGGGCTGCATCCTGACAGTACTGGAGTAATCTGTGCATTACCCTCTCCTGTGAGGTGTCTTCATTGCACTTCCTGGTTAATTTGGGTTTGACACAACTTTCCTGATGGATTTCAGGCTGTCTTTCATTGTCCTCGGGGCTTCCCAAGTGGGTTCTGGGCACGCACAGTTTTGTTTTTGTTTTTCTAGCTAGAATACACAGGACAACAGTGATGTGTGGTTACCTCTCCAGAAACAGCGCCTGTGATATTCTCTTAGTATTTAACATAATCATAACACTAAGGCACTGCATGAAGGCTCAACCAGAACAGGCGCCTGCCACCAAGCCTGGCAGCTTGAGTTAGTTTCCAGAAGCTGCATGGTGGAGGGAGAGAACTGACTCTTCAGAGTTGTCCTCTGGTCTACACACACCATGGCACCTCTCCCCCAATAAATCCAGACGTGTCAAACAGCAAAAGATGGAGTTCGAATTGTGGTACCCCACACACACACACACACTTAATCCTAGAAGAGGCAGGTGGATCTCAATTGGAGACCAGTCTTGTCTACAGAGAGAGCTTTGGGATAGTCAGGGATACACAGAGAAACCCTGTATGGGGGTGTGTGGGGATCAAACTTTGATTATAGTTTATTAAGTACTGTTATGGCCAAAAAGGCTGTAAACTTTACTGTAATAATTGTGAATTTAATTCTTTTAAAAATACTATGTTTATGAAAGATATAAAAATGAGGCAGAAACACAGAACAAAAGGAAATTTAGTTGGAGCCCCAGAGATGAGTCAGCAGTTAAGAGTGCACCCGGCTTTTGCAGAGGATCCAGGTGGAGTTCCTGTTGTTCTCTTTCGGTGTTCGAATCTCCAGGGGCGGGTACTGCAATGTCTGTAACACCAGCAATCTCATGCTTAGAACCAATTCCTCTATCTGCAGGGTTAAAGATGGATCTTTAAATACAAAATAAATTCAATGTGGGTTTGCCATCAGTGATTATACTACCCAGTATGATTCCTTTCTGCATAGGGCTGGAGAGATGACTCAGAGGTTAAGAGCACTGTCTGCTCTCCAGAGGTCCTGAGTTCAATTCCCAGCAACCACATGATGGCTCACAACCATCTGTATTGCTCTCTTCTGGAGGGAAAAAAAAGATTCCTTTCCATTTTGTCCTATTATTTACAGTTAAGAAATGTATTGGCTGCAGGATATGCTGCTGTACACTATAATCCTAGCACTTGGAGGGCAGGTGAATCTCTGTGAATTTAAAGTTAGCCTGGTTTGCTTAGAGAGTTCCAGGCCAGATAGGGCTAGATAGTGAGACTCTTTTTTTTTTTTTTTTTTTTTTTATTAAGTAGTTTTCTAGTTACATGTTTTCCTGTGCTCAAAAGCATTCAACTGGAATCTACTTGGACTGTTGTCTTTATGCAAATGACTACAAACCTTATAGATAGGATGACTTAAATAAAATATTCATTACCACCCTCACCCTACCCCACCCTAGAACCTCAACTTACAGTGCATGGGAAAGCCTGCTATCATGAGAGCCTGAGCCCAGGACCTAAAGGCTAGCTTGGACAAAACAAGCCAGGCATTTGCTGTCTGATAGTAGTGAGATATAATTGGAAAAGACATATATTTGAATCCTGGAACTGGCAAGTCATTTGTGTTAACTTTTCCGTTCCCTCTCCCTTTCTCTCCACTGTTACATTGCCAGTGCTGGACTTGAACATCCTATCCCAGCAACAGTGGGCACATCCCTGGGCCCAGCCTTCGCTCGGTGTTATTGGGGCAGCAAAGCTTCGAGCGTGAGACAGACGGAATCACTTTTCTGCTTCACTTCTTGATTGTTCTTGTTCACTGTGTTGGTTTTACTAAATCGAGTTATTCTCTGTGTGGAAGATAGAAATATCCACTATCTTATAGATCTTGTAATTTCTGTAATACTAGCTTTAATGATTTATCCTAACTAGGAATCAACTGACAAGACTAAAGATAATGCACTAGGATTTCATACACAGGTTATACTGTGGCAGTTTTATGACCTTATAAACCAGAGACGTTATTAACTATCTCATTGTTGTTAAACTCATGGACATTCTAAATATAAAATTCTTAAAAAAATTAAGATTTGGTGCACTATTTGTATGTTTTGTTCTCATTGTCTAAATGTTTTAGCCACATTAAAAGCCACTGACATAAACTTTTAAAAATGATTTTTGCAGCAACTTTAGATTTTAAAAAGGTTACATGGGGCTAGAGAGATAGCTGAATGGTTAGGAGCATTTGTTGCTCTTGCAGAAGATCCAGGTTTAGTTTCCAGCACCAACACAGTGTCTCACAGCCATGTGTCTGTACCTCCAGTTCCCGGGGATCCAGTGCCCTCTTCTGGCATTATGGACACCGAGCACACATGTGCACCACAGACACACAGGAAGTCAAACACTCATAGACAAAGTTTAAAGGATAAAGAGGTTTCAGAAACAGTTGACACTTTGGATATTTTGAGGCAGTGTCTCCCTGCATCGCCCTGGGTAATGCACACCCTCGAGTCCTGGCTTAGTCTTTCCCAGTGGTGGGAGTTAAAGTATGTACCCCAACGCTGTATCCTCACATACCCCTTTTGTTTGGTGCTCCGGGTTTGGGGAGAGTAAGACTGAGACAGGGTCTCAGTAGCCCAGGTTGGTGTGAAGTCACTGTAGTCCTGCCTCTGCCTGTTCTTTCTGCCTTCCAGATCCTGAGAATTCGTAGATGAGAGCACTGTACTCGGCTGTGGATCTTGGTCTTTTATCTTTTTATGTTTATGGACGTCTGCCTGTGTGGACGACTGTGTACCACATATGGGCAATGCCTGTGGAGCCAGAATTAAGGTGTGAGGTCCCTTGAGCTGCCATGCGGTATTGGTAATGAACCAGGGTTTTCTGAAGAGCAGCCAGTGCTTAAGGGCTGAGGCTTCTTGGCCTTGTTTTGAGACTGGCTGTTGAAAGAGCTCACTGTAGACCCTTAATGCTGTTTTCATTATCCTGCATCACCCTGTGCACGCTCATGCACACGTACACTCACACACACACACACACACACACACTCATCACAAACACTCATCACAAACACTCATCACATACACACACACACACTCATCACAAACACTCATCACACACACACACACTCACACACCTGCACACACACTCATCACACACACATGCACATACTCATCACACACACACATGCACACACACGCACAATCACACACACATGCACACACACACTCATTACACACTCATCACAAACACTCATCACACACACTCATCGCACACATACACACACATGCACACACACTCAGCACACACATGCACACACACACTCATCACACACACATGCACACTCACACACACATGCACACTGTGGCTTAGGCAGCTTCCATTCAGGGCAGTCCTGCTTCAGCTCCCCAGTGGCTGACTTACACTTGTGTACTACATTCCTCGCCCTATTTATTATTTTATTTCCCCCCAAAAATTGTCATCACTGCCCAAGCTAGTTGCTTTCTATATTGCTGTAAACAAAATACATTACAGAAGAATCTACAGATGAGTCACAGTTTGAGGGTTTGAGGGTGCAGCTCCCTGTGATGGGAGAACTCTCAGCTGTGGGGCTGCAGGTCTGTAGCTCACTCTGCTCTCCAAGGAGGCTGACATTTATCTTGTGTTCATTTTACTCTCTGGCCTTTAACAAGGACCATAAAAGGCTGGAGAGCTGGCTTTGCAGCTAAGAGCACCGACTGCTCTTGCAGAGGCCTCTGGTCTGATTCCCAGCATCCATCTGTAACTCAAGCTTCAGGAGATACAATACACTTACGTCTTCCGCAAGCACCGGCTGCACACCCAGCACACGGACAGGAAACACTCATACACATGAGAACCGCCATGGACGGAGAACTGTGCACTGTTGTTGTCCTTGTTTCTCTGTGTAGCCCTGGCTGTCCTGGAACTCGTTTTGTAGACTAGGTTGGCCTCAATCTCACAGAGATCTGCCTGGCTCTGACTTCTGAGGGCTGGGATTCGTGGCTCAGACAAGCTTTTTTCTTTCTTCAAAGGGACAAATGGTATCCTTCAAATACACATTTTTAAATTCTATTTATTATAGCTGGAGAGCAATAGTGCATCTCTTATCTCTTTAGTTTCCAGCACTCAGGAGTCAGGTGGATCTGAGTTTGAGCTCAGTCTACTCTACCAAGAGAGTACCAGGATGTCCAGGACCAAACAGACTCTGCCTTGGGTCATTTTTATTTTATGTATGTGAGTGTTTTGCCTGCATATATGCTTATAGATCGTGATCGTGCAGACATGTTAGGGCATCAGATCCCCTAAAACCAGAGAGGTGTGAGGCACTTTGTGTGTGTTGTGAGAGAAACTCAGGTCTTCTACAGTAACTGGCATTAAGTATTCATTTTTTCCCTTATTTTGGTAAAGATTTATTTATTCATTTTACATAAGTGTTCTATCTGCATGTACCCCTGTGTGCCAGAAGAGGGCATCAGCTCACATCGTAGTTGGTTGTGAGCCACCATGTGGTGGCTGGGGTTAAACTCAGGATTTATGGAAGAGCAGTCAGTGCTCTTTTAACTGTGGCGCCATCTCTCCAGCTCCACATCAAACATTCTAAACTACCAAGAGATGTCTGTAGCCCCATACATGTACATTTTTATCACATAATCAGAACTTTTTATTTTTTGAGAGAGGGTCGTAGTATTCACCTTGGCTAGCCTGGGATTCTATATAGAGAGCAGGCTGGCCTTGAACTCATACAGACCCACCTGTCTCTGCCTCCCAAGTACAGGAATTAAAGATGTATACCACCATGTCCTGCCCAGACATAATATAACAAGACTCCCATACACATAAACTTTTAAAGAGACAGGAAGGGGAAAAGGACACGGCTGCAGAGTTGTGGAGAAAAAGTAACTCGTATGGTTGTTGGTTGGGCATGTGCGTTGGTGTAAAAATTAACATGGACGTTCCTCAAAAAATTGGAACTGTGATGTGAGCTAGTTGCTTGCTATGTACCCAGGAAACTCAGGGTTAAATACAGTTTGGATCCCTGCCTGCCTACACTTCCCTTAACTTCACAACAGTTAGGTACACAACCAGGTTAGATGCCCATTAGTTGCCAATGCCACATAAACTGGACCCAGTAGGACATTTCTGTTGTTAGAGCATTTTGATGGAATCAAGAGGATTCTATCCTGGGCTTACCAAGTACCCAGGTCACATAGGGCTTTCTGTCTCAAACACACAGCAAAGTGTAAGCCCTAGCACTGAGAAGCAGAGGCAGCAGGTCAGTGCCAGTTCCAGACGTGGTGGTGCACACATTTAATCTCACTGCACCTCTGAAGGCGGAGGCAGAGGCAGAGGGAGAGGTGGGATAGCTCTGAATAGAGGCCACTTGATCTACTTGTAGAGGTCTAGGCCAGCCAGGACTATGTAGTGAGATCCTATTCCAAAACAGACAGACAGCAGAAACATACATGGGGAAAAGAAGATGTACTATAGACTCACAACAGAATATTATCTAGAAAAAAAAAAGTAAAGTCCTGTCATTTGTAGGAAAATGAGCAGAAATGAGTAAACAAAATAGGCCCAATTCAGAAAGACAAACACTTTGTTTTCTTGAGCCACTGTCGTGCTGTACACCTTTAATTCCCAGCACTCGAGGCAGAGGCAGGCAGATCTCTGTGAGCCAGCCTGGTCTACAAAGTGAGTCCAAGACAACCAGGGCTATACAAAGAAACCTTGTCTTGAAAAACAAAAAACAAAACAAAAATTTTCTCATACATATCCAAATCTTAAAAATAGAAACAGTAATCAAGCAAGAGACGGACAGACATAAAATTAGAATGGGGACTATAGGAAATAGGAAGGGAACCAGCATTAGGAAAAGAAGAATGGGTGTAGGGGGTGAATATGATCCTAGAATTAGGGTCTTTCTATGGGGCCTGAGTATTGCCAACTGCTTAAGGGTGGCTGATCAGCCAGCCCCAGGGATACACCTTTCTCTATATCAGCCCTGGGATTGCAGGGGTGCCATGAAACTCAACTCTGTTCATGTATTTATTTTTTATTTTATCTAAAAATGACACTTAGATATTTCTTTTCTTTGTTCAAAAGAAGATTTCTCTGTGTAGCCCTGACTATCCTGGAGACCAGGCTGGCCTTGAACTCATAGAGGTCTTCTGCTTTTGCCTTCTGAGTGTTGGGATTAAAGTTGTGCATCAGCACCACCTCACCACACCAGCAACAGTCAGCATTTCATGTGCACACTGGGGACTGAATTTAGGTTTTCACGATGTCACAGCTAGTGCTTCACCAGCTGAGCTCCTAATAAAAGACAACTGTAAGAGGGCAGAGAGTATTTGGCATAAATGATCCATAAATCTCCAATCAAAGTAAGTCTCTCTCTCTCTCTCTCTCTCTCTCTCTCTCTTTCTCTCTCTCTTTCTCTCTCTCTCTCTCTCTCTCTCTCTCTCTCTCTCTCTCTCTCTCTCTCTCTCTCTCTCTCTCTCTCTCAGCAAGATGCCCATAAAATTTATAGAGAAATGAGATCTAGAGGTAGGGCCAAATCAACATCGAGAGAGAAGTAGAGTGTGAAACTTGTTACCAAGGATTGAGAACGTGTGTAATTACTGGAGTTTTTGGCCTGGAACCCACACTGGCCTCTAACTCACACTCTTCCTTCCTCAGTTTCCCAAGGTTTGACATTGTAGGCAGGAATTGTGATGCCCGGTCATGACACCACACTCGTTGAGTGGTGTACTTTCTATGGCTTCTGTTGTGATAAACCACCACAGATTCCTATGAGAAGGTTTATTTGGCTTGCATCTTCTGGGTCACTGTCCAGAGAGGGAAGCCAAGGCAGGAACTGATTGATGCAGAGGTCATGGGGAAAGTCTTTCTGGCTTATATCTCAGGGCCTGCTCAGCTAGCCTTCTTAACAACCTGTCCAGGGGTGATTCCCCTTCCCCTCCAACATCCACATTAGTCAATCCTTGTCCACAGAGCAGTTGACCTCCTCCCTGTTAAGATTAGCACAAGTGGGAAGTAGCACACTTATTAATAGTTGCATTTCCATGAACAACAACAACAGATGATAAAAATGTTCAAAAGCTGCTCAGAAATAAACTCTAGAGGCAGAGGCAAGAGGGCTCCTGCAGTTGAGGCCAGCTCAGTCTGTAAAGTTCTTTAAGGAATTTCAAAAAACTCAGTAGTAAGAAGATTAACCTAGTTGAAAAGTAGCCAAAGTTAGCCACAAATGTATACTCAGGCTGAGGTAAGAGGATTAGGCCCGACTGGGCAACAACCTGTAGGAAAATACAAGGAGAACCTGACAATTATTGAATGAACTGAAGGACACATCACACCAGCCTAGGCTAGCTGCATCTGAGGAACAAGGACTGCAGATGCCACACACTGCCGGTAACGCACAGGACAGTGGACGTGCTCTTAGACAAAGGTAAACATGGGTCTCACATCTAACCCACAGTTCTGCTGTAAGGGAGAAGAAGCACACGCTGTAGGCGAGCACACAAGTGTAGAGCTCAGCACTGCGCACACCAGTGTCCCCACAGCACCAGCTCACCACATCCACGCAGGGGGTCACAAAGGAGAGGCAACTGAAACATGCAGGAAAGTGAAAGAAGTCAGAGAAAGGCTTGCATATTGTATGGTTACATTTGTATTTAAGGTCCAGGTATTCAACAGAAGAGCAAGATGGTAGTGAGAAATCTGGGGAGGTAAGGAGTGGGGAAAACACCAAGCAGAGTATTTTAAACTGGTGTGATAGAACTTGAAAGCTTCTAAAAACGTTAATTCATAGTCCTGTGAATGTACAAGCACCACTGGAGTGTGGTTTTTGTGGTGCTGGGGCACATTAATACTGATTTCTACTTCCAGCCCAGCAGTTCCCAGACTTTTCTGACTTTTTGTTTGCTTTTTTGAGTTTACTTGAAACAGTTTACTGTAGTGATAGCAGACAGATCTGTATCTCACTGTGTAAACTAGGCTGGCATGAACTTAGAGCCATTCACCTGCTTCTGCTTTTCAAGTGTTAGGATTGCAAATGTGTGCCTCCATGTCCAACCCAGTTACTCTAGCCCGCCATTGTAACATAGAATTTTAATCCCAGCACTCAGTAGGCAGAGATGAATGGATCTCAAGGAGTTCAGTTCCAGTCTAGTGTATATAGAACTCCTAGCTAGCCAAGGCATGATGATAAGACCAAAGTTTAGTAAGTAAAATTCATCTAAAGAATTTTTTTAAAGATCTACTTATTTTATGTATGTGAGTACACTGTGCTGTCTTCAGACACACCAGAAGAGGGCATTGGATCCCTTTACAGATGGTTGTGAGCCACCATGTGGGTGCTGGGATTTGAACTCAGGACCTCCAGAAGAGCAGTCAGTGCTCTTAACTGCTGAGCCATCTCTCTAGCCCTAAATTTTTTTTAAAGGGATACGTTCTTGCTTCTACAAAAGTAGTTTTGTGGCTGGGGGTAATGATGCACACTTTTAATCCTAGCACCCACTAGGGAGGCAGAGGCAGGTGAGTTTTAGGTCAGCCTGGTCCACAAATTGAGTCCAGGATAGAAATCCTGTCTCGAAAAAACCAACCAACCAACCAAAGAGTAGGTTTGTGAGTTTGAGGACAGAAAGAGACCCTGTCTTAAAAAACAATACAAAACAAAACAAAAAAACAAAAAAGTATTAACTATACAGAATGGGTTTCATACATTTCATACATGGATATAATTTTTTATCATATTCCTTCCATTACTCCCTCTTGTCCCACTTTGGTTCTCTCATTCTTTTCCTCCTTCCAGCTGCTCCTCTTTCTACCCTGTCCACTTTTTCTTGCTATTGTTGCTGCCTTGTTTTTGTTTTGGTAAATGGGTTGCATGTGGTTGCTGACAGTGCCTGGGCACCTTACTAGTGGCACCAGGATTTTAGCATTGAAGAAACTCTTCCTCCCTAACAGCCATTAACTATAAGCTCAAGGAAGGGTGGAGCTTGTTGAGTTTCTGCCCTTTGAGTGACAGGATGTTGGCAGGTGTTTTCCTGTAGGGCACATGAAAGTATTCACAGCTGCTGTGAGTGCACGAGAACACCTGCGTGTCATGTGCAGTAGTCAGCTCCAGGCTCCCAAGACTGCTTACCGCCTTGCTGACCTGTGGTTGCTGAGCACTTGAGGAGGGGTATGTAGATGCCCTGTTTGTGACTGAGGCGACAAGTTATGAGCCTACTGCAGAAGGGAGCTTTTCTGACCAAAGCTGACAGCAGCATCAGTCTGGGGCATAACTATGGTTACCTGGGAGGCAGCCTGACAGGCAGTATGTCCTCTTAACAAAGCAGCAGAGTAGTTTCCTTAGGAGAACTTAGAACTGCCTCAGCCTCAGGCTTTCAACCAGATACAGCAGGTGGTCTGGTTATTTGCTTGTTTGTAATTTCTGGAGCTGGGAAGACATTCAGCAGTTAAGAGCATGCACTGCTCTTCTGGATGACCTGAATTCAGTTCCCAGCACCCACACACTAGCTCACAGCCAGCTGTATGTGACTTCTACACCCTTTTATAGCTTCTATGGGCATTATACTCATGTGGTAAACAGATGTTCATGAAGGCAGAACACATAAAAGTAAAATGAAATTTAAAAAAAATTTACTCTGTGTGTGTGTACACCTGTGTGTGTGTGTACACCTGTGTGTGCAAGTGTGTGTGTACAGTTGTGTGTGTACACCTGTGAGTATGTACACATGTGTGTACATGTGTACAGTTGTGTGTGTACACCTGTGAGTATGTACACGTGTGTGTACATGTGTACACTTGTGTGTGTACACCTGTGTGTATGAGAGTGTGTGTGTACATCTGTGTGTGTACACATGTCTACACCTGTGTGTAATCCTGTGTGTGTGCGTGCGTGTGTGTGTGTACACGTGTGTATACCTGTGTCTGTGTACATCTGTGTGTGTGAGTTTGTACACCTGTTTGTGTGTACGTGTGAAGACCTGTGTGTGCGTATATACACCTATGTGTTTGTGTGTGCGTGTGTACAGCTGTGTGTGTGTGCGTGTATACACCTGTGTGTTTGTGTGTACACCTGTGTGTGTTTGTGTGTACACCTTTGTGTGTGTGTTTGTGTGTGTGTACGTTTGTACACCTGTGTGTGCAGGTCTGCAGAAGACAATGAGATCAGACCTACTGGAGCTACAGGTGGTTGTGAGCTGCATGATGCGGGTGCTGGGAACTGAACTTAGGTCCTATATCAAAGCCATTTCTCCATGTTATTTTTTGTCTTAAAGATTTGATTGCTGGACACTGCAGGACAGTGGACTGTGAGAGGAAGCCTAGTAAGATCGAGGTGGGCTTGAAGACCCAGGGACCCACGAGGGACAAACATTAGGAGCTTCGCCTGCTCCTGTCACCAGGCCCTGGTCTCATAGCCACAGCCTACCATGGAGAGAATTGTGGCCATCAGTCATGGAGGGTCAGTGCCTCCACATAGAGACGAGGCATCCCTAAACATTTCAGACCAAGCCAATAGCAATAAAGATGTGTGAGAATTACTCCATTGTCTGAGAGCATCTGTCACACAAGAGCTGTAACACTGCCTGGGAAGAGAACGCCCTCCAGAAGCTTTTGCCACTAGGAGCCCCTCTGCACGTCACTGTCTAGCCAGCCTTCTACTGTCTCATCTCTGCTCAGCTCCCAGAGGCTGACATGGGGACATGCAGTGGCCCCAGAGCGGCAGTCAGGCTGGGCCTGGTGTGCAGGGCACCCTTGATGGGAAAGGCCCATTCGCCGTGTTGGGGGTGACTGGTGCTCCTGGGTTCCATAAGAAAGCAGGCCAAGCAAGCCATGAGGAACAAACCAGTTAAGAAGCACCACTCCATGCCTCAGCACCAGCTCCTGCCTCCTTTGAGTTCCTGTCCTGACTTCCTCCAACAGTGCTGAGGAAGTGTAAGTCAAATAAGCCCTTTCCAGTTGCTTCTGGTCACGGTGTTCCATCACAGCAATAGTAAGACCAGCTGATTGACAGACATTTTCATACAAAGAGACATTTTCCCTCTCATACAGTGCATCCCAACTACAGTTTTCCCTCCCTCTGTTCCTCCCAGTACATACATATAATTTAAGAAATTCAAAACACACACACACACACACACACACACACACACAAACACACACACACTTTAAAGTGCTTTGCACTTGGGTGATGCCTCAGGAAAGTGATTACTGTGCAGACATGAGGGCTGAGCTCCCGTCCCCAGCTCCTGTGAGAAGCCAAGTGAGACAGTGCAGTGTAGACCTAATTCCAGTGAGGTGTAGGCAGAGGCAGGAGGATTCCTAGCTAAGCCGTGTAGTTGACTATCTTAGTGCTCAAAAAAATAAGGCAGAGAGGAAATGACATGGTGGTCACCACTGACTCCCTCACAGGGGCTACTCACACATACAAAGAAGTAGTTTGTTTAGTTTTTCTACACAGGCTTTCTCTGTGTATCCCTGGCTGTCCTCGATCTCAGAGATCCCCCTGCCTCTGCAAGTGCTAGAATAAAAAGCTTATGCTACCACCGTCTAGCCGTCTAGCCGTCTGCATGTATTTTAATTTGATTATACATAATAATTTTTATACCTCACATTATATATATATATATATATATATATATTATCAGTTCGAAAACTTTTAACTCTTATCTCCATCCTTGAGATTTAAAAAACAAATAACTCGCCGGGCAGTGGTGGCCACGCCTGTAATCACAGCACTCGGGTGGCAGAGGCAGGTGGGTCTCTTGAGTTTGAGCTCAGCCTGGTCTACAGAGTTCCAGAACAGCCTTGGCTACACAGAGAAACCTGTCTTGAAAAACAACAGGAAAAGGGAAGGTAGGGGGAGAAAAGAAACAAATGACTGTTTTACTGACCTGTTTTCTATTGAGTATATGTTTATTTAGATACCTCCCTGTGGCTGTGTGTTTGACGTATTGACTGTGCTTGATAGATCCGCTCTTACAGTGCTTATGCATTATGCAGATCGTATAGCACAGCGGTCAGTTGGTAACCGTGTACTTAGCAGGTACCATGCTTGCTTGCTTGTTCTGTTTGTTTCAGAAAGATGATGCTACAGACAGGACAGACATCTATCTTGGAGACTACCCCATATGTTTTGTTCTGCTTGAGGAATAATAGCCCTAGGTGGCCTGGAACATAATATGTATATAGATCAGGCTGTCTCAAACTTTGAGTGACCATCCTGCCTCTTGTCTCCTTGAGTGCTGACATGTGCCACCATACCCGGTCCAAATAAAATTTTATAATATTTAATTCTTCTTCAACTTAGAAATTGAGCATGGAGAAATTTTAATAAAAAACTTCATCACATTTTTGGGTTTTTGGTTCTGTTTTATTAGAGTCAGATTCTTACCTGTAGCCCTAGCTGGTTTGGAATTTGCTGTATAGCCCAGGCTGGCCTCAAACTCTCATATCTACCAAGGCATGAGGTTAAATCACACGTGTGTGTGTGTGTGTGTGTGTGTGTGTGTGTGAGAGAGAGAGAGAGAGAGAGAGAGAGAGAGAGAGAGAGAGAGAGAGAGAGAGACTGTATAGTAGCCCAGCTGGGCCTCTGCCTCCGCCTGGGTTGCAGATGTGTGGGGTTGCACCTTGCTTGTATCAGTCTCTTACATTTTACTGAACATTGTATCATTGTCTTGTAGAATGGAGATGTATGCATTTCAATCCTTCATCCGCCTGTAGATGACCCACAGAGTGGAGAGCTGCCCTCTGAAAGGTGGAATCCTCCTCAGAATGTGAGGTAAGATGTTCTATGGAGTGAACTGTGTTGTGTTTTGCTTTCATTTATTTGTTGGTTAGTTGGTGGGCTCATTTTTTGAGACAGGGTTTCTTTCTCTCTGTAGCCCTGTGGCTGTCCTGGAACTCAGAGATCCCACCTGCCTCTGCCACCTCAGTGCTGGGATTAAAAGTGTGTTCCACCACTAACCTGGCTATTTTTTGAGACCAGCCTCAAATTCCTGGACTCAAGTAAATCTCTTACCTCAACCTCCCAAATACACAGGGAGTACAGACATCTGCTCCTTGAAACTTCGTTTGGGCGTATATGTGGTGTGTCTCATTCTGTTTGAATCAGTGAACAGAATCTTTCCTGCGTTTGTGACTTTCTCTCTTGCTATTGCATGAGGGTGTGTTGGACGGCTTTTAAGGTAAAAGTGTATCCTGGTGACCAGCATGCTAAGGAATACTGTAGAATTCACATCATGCAACAGACCTCACACAACAGATTTATTGGAGAGTTGGGGGATGTGAAAGGTGATGGCCTTTGAGTGGGGATAAGAGAGAGAGCAGCTGTGACGGCTCAGGTTTATAGGAGGGCATGGGGCATGGGCGTATGGAGGATGTGCACAGTGTTGGCAGTGGACTCATCACATCGGCCTGTAGTGACGGTAACTGAAGATGGAGTTGGGATAGGGGAGCACCTGATTCTGGAATGTGTGCAGTTCCTAGTTGACTGACACATGCACCTGCATCAGTCTGAAGTATTGACTCCCTGAGCAGTGCTGGTTGGGACTCTGATTTTCCTCATCTGCTTCTTTTTTATTTATTTATTTATTTTGTTTTTTAGATTTATTTATTTATTATATATAAGTACACTGTAACTATACTTCAGACACACCAGAAGAGGGCATCAGATCTCATTACAGATGGTTGTGAGGCAACACGTGGTTGCTGGGATTTGAACTCAGGATCTCTGGAAGAGCAATCAGTGCTCTTAACCACTGAGCCATCTGTCTAGCCCCTGCTTCTTCTTCGTACATTAGAATTTACTCCTTATTAGATCCCTTAACTTTTGTGTTTAAATTGTGTTATGTATATATAAAGGGAGGGAGAGAGAGAGAGAGAGAGACAGACAGACAGACAGACAGACCGACCGACCTCAGGTGCTGAGGTCCGAGGCCAGAGCTATGGAAATCAGTTCTCTCTTTCCATCAAGAACCAATTCTGTTCATCAGGTAGCAGGCTCCTTTTCTCCATCCAACTTCCCAACCCCACCTGGGTGATTCTGAGGAGCTTAGGCAGCCCAACTAGTTATGGTTTTGATGTAGTAAGAAATATACTTCATGGACAGTGTCGTGGTACACACCTTTAACCCCAGCATTCTGGAGGTAGAGGCAGGAGGATCTCGGTGAGTTTGAGGCCAACTTGTTCTACATAATACATGTGCAGCCAGCACCACACAGGAAGAGCTTGTCTTAGGGGGGTGGGGTGCAGACAAAGAGAAGGTAAAGACTTGTTGCTTCTGTGAGGTGCAGTCTCTGTTATGCTCCCCTGGTGCTGAAAGTCGTGAGTCAGTGAGGAAGCAAAGCGGCTCCACAGCACCTGTCAGGGAGCTGCCTGGGGCCCTGTGTGCTGTCAGGTGGGAGATGACGATTTGCTTCCCCTGCCAGAGGGCAGAATAGCTGCCAGCTGCATGCGTGCGTCGCCCCAGTCCACTCCACATGGCACATCTAATCTGAATGCTGAGTACATGAAAAATATTTTAAACATTTTGTTTAAATGCATTCTACTTCTTTGCTTTGAGAAGAACCCTGTATAGCAAAGGCTTTGAATAGGGACTATGGTAACAGACTAAGTAGGGAAAGTTTCATTTATTCCACTCTAAGGTCATCAAGTGTCTAGGAGGCAGCCTGAGAGGGCCCTGTTCTGCTTCCCAGGCTACTGTGAGCTGCAGGTGAGCAGACAGTGTACTTTGTTTCCCATGGTCAGCTGTGGTCTGAAAGGATTGAGAAAGTCTAGCAACAAACAGCTTACAAGTTTGAAATTGTGCTCCCCGCTTGTGTTCTGACTGTGTGTTGCACACCCCTTAGTCACTTAGCAGCTGTTGTCCTCACCAGGGCAGCATCACTTTGTTCTCCTTGGCCCCAGTGCAAGGGTAGTTAGGAGGCAAAGCTTAAAGGAAGCGTTGCAGGAACCAGGCCGGTGGAGCGCACAGGCCTGCTTTCCTCAGAGGACAGAAGGACGATGGCTGGTTACCCAGAATCCTGGAGTGAGAGAAACAGAGGCCCCTGCTATCCTGTTAGGAGCCAGCCTCCACCCAAATCCTCAGAGTGTGTTCGGCTCTAATCCTGGGCTTTGCCTTCAGTGAGGAGGACTCATCCTTACGAAAGAAACCCAAGTACCCTGCGTTCTCCATCATGAGAATCCACCCTATGGTTATTACGAATCCTCTCTGGGCCCCGTGTCCTGTTCCCAGTCGGTAGCCTTGATCCTCAGAGTGAAGGTCTCAGGTGCTCTGCCGAGGTCGTGCATCCGTAAAGGAGTTTTTATGTAGCTGTCCCCAAGGCTTTGCTGTGAGACTTGTCATGTGGAGACCACACCCCAACCCCTGGTTTACATCAGGTTTTACTGTGTTCAACTGTGTAAGAAGATTAAGCCACAGGATCAGACTTTGTGGAAGTTTTGGTCCAGCATCACTGACTAAGTAAGGTTGTAGTGAGTTTTCATCCTCATCTCTTTGAGGTTCAGTTTCCACCAGCTGTGATACCTGCAGGGACTCCCCAGCAGAAGTGATGCTATAAACCAGATGGCCCTGAACTCACACACATCCACCTGCCTCTGCCCCCCAGCGCTGGGATTACAGCGATGCGGCCATGCCTGCTTCTGTTGTGAGTTTCCCACACCTAGTGTAGGGATGAACACTGTAGGTCGCTGTTACATTTCCAGTCTGGTCCTGTGGAGTTTGAGGTATCCTTAGGATAAGTCTTTAAGAGTTCATTTAAAGTTGGTCACACACCCCCATCCTGGTTATCCCTTGAAGTGTGAGTGTGGTGCTTATTACTCAGGCAGGGCTGGTGCACACCCTAGCTTTGAGGAAGTGGTCTCCCTGTATTGGTGGTGCTTCTTTTTAGAGGCTGAGTGTTGACTCCATGTCTCTGATTCTTTACTTTGGGGAATAAGCCTCTGCCCTGATAGAAAGCCTGGAACGAGATTTTTAATCATTACATCCCTTCCTGGATGCTGCTCTATTCCTCCTGTTTACCAGGAAGTCACACTATTTTTCCTCGGTTACTTGTGGTGGCACAAACTTTTAATCGTAGCCCTCAAGAGGTAGAGATTGTAGATTGTGAGTTCAAGGCCAGCCCAGTCTACACAATGAAGATAAGACTACAGTAAGATCCTCTCTGGAGAGAAGGGAGAGAGGGGAGGAGAGCTCTTTATCCTAACAGGGAGGTGTGTTCTGCTCTCACCAGGCTGTTTTGTTGTTGGGCGGCTCTGGAGTCACGCCCTAGGGTGCTTGCGGCCTTTGTCCCTTTGCTTTAGAGCTGGTTACTCTCTTGGGTCTTGTGTCTCTGTGCTGCATGATGTTGGTTGTTACTTCAGTCTGAAACCGCCTTGTCTGCTTGGCACTATCTGGTGGTCTTTGGGAGCCAAGTCAGGAACGTGTCCACTCATGATTCGCAACAATGGCGAATCTTTCTCTCTCTCTTTTTTTTTTTTTTTTGTTTCTGTTATTTGTTGAGACAAAGGTTTCATTTTGTTGTTGTTTGTTTTGTTTGTTTAAAATAAACCCAGGGATTTACTGTTAGCCTAGCTGACCTTGATCTCGGGGCCTCCATCTCCTGCATGCTGGGAATACAGGCACGCACCAGCACGCTTTGGAGGTTCTCTCTTTTAAAGGTTTTTTAAAGATTTATTTTATGTATGAGTACATTATAGCTGTACTTCAGACTCACCAGAAGAGGGCATCAGATCTCATTACAGATAGTTGTGAGCCACCATGTGGGTTGCTGGGATTTCAACTCAGGACCTCTGGAAGAGCAGTCAGTGCTCTTAACCACTGAGCCATCTCTCCAGCCCTGGAGGTTCTTTCTAAAGATGCTAAATTGCTAGATTTGTTTGAGGGTTACTTGTGGAAGTGCTATGTCCCCTGTGTAGCTCTGGCTGGCCAAGCATTTGTTCTGCAGACTGCTTTGCCATGTATTTGCTGCCTCTGCCTCCCAAATGTTCAGCAGGTTTAATGATGCCACCTGTGAAAGACAGTCAGATGGACAGGTGATCTTCCAATCAGCACTGCTGCTGAACTGTCAGCATTTAGCAGCCTGCCTGACCGAGGCACTGTCAGTAAACTCTGAATCCGGTCTAGTTGTGCTCACATCTGTGACTGTTCGCATGTGAGTGGGTGGGTTTTTGTCACCTAAAGAGTATGTGGAACCCTTTAAGAGCTGGAGTCCATACGGTTGTGGGAATTGAGTAGAGCAATAAACAAGAAAAAAAATCCAGTTGTTATCTACTGAAGTTTGATGGTTTTGCCATCTCTGAAGGACTGAAGTCCAGGAACCCCATGAGGACAATGCTGGTGAATGGTCCTTTGTCTCCTGTTTGTGGGAAACGGCCAGAAACCGACTCTAGTTCTTGCCATGGCCTGACCTGACAGCTGCTTTCTCTGAGGTCCTCTCCAGAAGTACCTGTCATCTCTCCTTTTCCTAAAGGGTGGAAAAGTGGTCTTGGTAGGTGTGAATGGGGGGACCCAGTCCAGCAGCCACAGATGCGGGTATGAGTTTCTTGTCTGGTCTTCTACAACCTGTTGAAAGGGAGAGATCCAGGGTCTGCTGCAAGCATTTGTCAGCAAAATGGGCACAGTGAAGGGGTTTTGTTTTGTTTTTGGAGAGACAGGGTAGTTTGTTCAGGTTGCTATGTCTGTGTAGCTCATGTCAACTTTGGAAGGAGAAGACTGGTTTCACATAGACACCTTTATACCTATGTGACGTGTGTGCACACACATGCACACAACACTTCATACACTCATGCAAAATTTTTAAGTTACTTTTTTGCTTACCTGTCTTTCGTGAGAGCTGTTTGATCTCCAGAGGCATGCCTCCCCAATCTTAGGGGGCTTTTGTGGTTGCTGCTGCTGATGTTTCTGAGACAGGGTCTTTCTACATAGCTCTGGCTATCCTAGAACTTACTATGTAGACCAGGCTGGCCTTTCAGTCTTAGTTTTTAGACTTTGCACTTTTGTGCAGTTCACCAGGGAATCCTTGTTTTTGCATTATGTCCTGGGAACATCAGCAACAGCATCCCAGCACTGCTCAGCCGACACCATTAAAATGTCACAGTTGCTTTAGCAGCATAAAGAGAAAGACCCAATATGTCAACCATTGAAACTACTTTTTTTACCATGTGTTGCTTCCAGTTAGAACTGGATTACTTGGGGGTTGGGGATTTAGCTCAGCGGTAGAGCGCTTGCCTAGCAAGCGCAAGGCCCTGGGTTCGGTCCCCAGCTCGGAAAAAAAAAAAAAAAAAAAAAAAAAAAAAGAACTGGATTACTTTCCCTGATGTCCTCTCTAAATATCTTTTCCATGTTGAAATATACAATAAGGACAGTATTAACTGGGTTATCTTTTGGTATTACTGTCTGCCTTTTCAAAGATCCTTCTAATTAGCAGAGTCAGGGTAGAATATAGAGCTGATGTCAGTGACAGCAGCACTGTGTGGAGTTTACCTCTGACAGATTATACTAAACCTGTAAACCCCATCCACCAATCCCTGGGTTACGCTCAGGTTTTTAAGAACGAGCTCTTTTTGCTTTCTCAATGCTCTTCGGGGTGGGTGGGTATGGCCTGGGGAGGGAAACACAAGGCCAGGCTGTTTTCTGTTTATTTCTTTAGTTCACTCGCTTACTTATGTATTTAAATATTTATTTAGAAACAAGATCTCACTATATGGCCTTGACTGGCTAAGAACTTGCTGTGTAGACCAGGCTGGCCTCAAAGCAGACATGCCATTCCCTCTCTCCCTTGTGACTCCCTTGGTTTCTGTGAGAGCCAGGCTCTCGCTCTGGCTCCTGCACCTCAGGTGTGCTGAGATTGCACACATCGCCTCCTCCCTGCCTGCTAGGTGGCTTAGCCAGATGGTTGCTGGAAAACAGGTTTTTTAAAAAATCTATTTGATTTTTAATTATGCATTTGTGTATCTGTCTGTGGGTATATGCATGTGACCAAAAAGACCAGAGGTTTCAGATCCTTAGGAGCTGGAGTTAGCGACTGTGTGAGTGCCTGATGTAGGGTTGTGTGTGTTGGGTGCTACATAGCAGATTTGGGTCTAGAACAATAGTACTTGCTCTTAGCCACTGAGTCCTCTCTCTATCCCCAAAACATATTTGAGAATTTCTTTTTTTAATTTATTCTCGCTCTCTGTCTCTCTCTGTCTCTGTCTCTGTCTCTGTCTCTCTCTCTCACACACACACACACATACACACACCCCTCTCTCTGTCTCTCTGTCACTCTGTCTCTCTGTCTCTGTTCCTCTCTCTCTCTCACACACACACACACAAACCCCTCTCTCTGTCTCTCTCTCTCTCATACACACACAAACACACCCCTCTCTCTGTCTCTGTCTCTCTCTGTCTCTCTCTCTCTCTCTCACACACGCACACACAACCCTCTCTCTGTCTCGGTCTCTCTGTCTCTGTCTCTGTCTCTGTCTCTCTCTCTCTCTCTCTCACATACACACACACACACACACACACACACACACATACACACACACACAGACACCTCTCTCCTCAGAGTAAGACCAGACCTCCCAAGTATATCGGCTGAGACCAGGCACAAACCCTCCTTGCAGCCCAGTGGGAGGATCACAGTCCAGGAGCAGGCAAGAGAGTCAGAGATGAGACCCACAAGAACACTGAGCTACACAACCATAACATACAGACAACCTGGCACATACCCACGCAGACTGTAATTGTCACTTCCCTCTCTGAGCCTCTATGTATGTTTCTGTGGGCTGTGTTCTCCTGGTGTCCTTGACCCATCTGGCTCCCATATTTCCTTCTCCCCCATTTCTATGGGGTTCGTGAGGGAGGAGCCTGATGGAGACCTCCAGCCTGGACTAGCACTCCCCTTAGTGTCTGGCCGTGAGCCTCTGTATCAGTCCCCTCTGCTGCCAAGAAGCCTCTTTGATGACAAGTAGGTGAGGCATCATTAGGAATCATTTGTTTTTTGTTTTGTTTTCCCATCATAGGTCTCTGGGCTGTCCAGTTAGTGTCAGGCATAGGCTTCCTCTTGTGGGGTGGGCCTCAAAGAAGACCAGTCATTGGTTGGCCACTCCCACCAGTTCTGTGCCACCTTTACCCAGGTGCATCTGCAGGAAGAACAGATTGTAGGTGGAAGGTCTTGTGGCTGGGTTGGTGTCCTAGGCCCACCACTTGGTTACAGAAGACGGTCTGTTCAGGCTCCGTATCCTCTGTTACTAGGAGTCCTCCCTAAAGTCATCCTTGTGGGTTCCGGGGAGCTTGCACTACACTAGGTTGCCACATCACCCCATAAATGCTCTCCAGTTCCTGCAGTCTCTCCTTGTGCTCTCTGTGTCCCCCACCGTGCCCTGATCCCTCTATTTCCCTCCTCAGCAGAATCTACTCCCTTCCTATTTCCCTTCCTAGGGAGAGCCCTACTTGTTATGTAGCCAGCCTCCTGGGTCTGTGGACGTTAGCATATTTGCCCTTGACAGCTCATATGCACTTCCTGACGAGTACGTTCCACGATGTCTTTCTGGGTCTGGGTTACCCCACTTGGGATTATCTTTTCTAGTTCCATTCATTTGCCTGCAAATTCCATGATATCATTTTCTTAACAGCTGAGTAATACTCCATTATATAAAGGTATCACATTTTCTTTATTTATTCCTCAATTCAGGGACATCTGGGTTGTTTCCCACTTCTGGCTATTATGAATAAAGCTGTGAACATAGTTGAGCATGTGTCCTTTTGGAAGGATGGATCCCCAAGAGTGGTATAGCTGGGTCCTGAGGTAGATCTAGTCCCAGTTTCTGAGGAACTGTCATACATGTTTACACTCCCCCCAGCAATGGAGGAGCGCTCCCCTTGCTCCTCATCTTCACCAGCCTGAGCCATCCATCCCTTGTAGTTTTGATCTCGGCCATTCTGACAGGTGTGAGGTGAACTCTCAGGGCCATTTTGATTTGCATCTCTCCGATGGCTGAGATGCTGGAACATTTCTTTAGGTGTGTCTCAGCCATTTGGGATTCTTCTATTGAGAATCCTGCTTACCTCTGTGTCCCAGAGTTGGATTATATGGTTTGTTGATGTCCAGTTTCTTGAGTTCTTTATATAATTTTGGATATTGGCCCGCTGTTGGATGTGGAGTTAGTGAAAATCTTTTCTATTCCTGTAGGCTGCCGTCTTGTCCTATTGAAAGTGTCCCTTTTCTTACAGAAAAATTTCAGATTCATGAGGTCACATTTACTAATTGTCGATCTCAGCACCCATGCTATTGGTGCTGTGTTGAGGAAGTTGTCTCCAAAGGCTCTCCCCACTGTCCCCTCTGTCAGGTTCAGTGTGTTTGGCTTCATGCTGAGGTCTTTGATCTACTTAGATTTTGGTCTGTGCAGGGTGGTAGCTATGGACCCATATGCATTCTTCTATGCAGACGTCCAGTTAGAGCACAGCATTTGATTTCTGAGTTTGTCTTTGTTGGATGGGTATTTTGTTTCTTGGTTTCTGTTATTTGTGGCCTGCTTTGAACTGGGGGGTCTCCACTAGAGTTCAGGGCTGAGTTCTCGAGCCTCTGATCCAGCAGGGAGGTTCTGGGGACACAGAGTAGTCCTGTGTGGGTGGCCTACCTGGAGTTCTGGTGGTTGAAGTGGCTTCTGGTCCTAAGAAAAGAAATGACATTTACTGTGTGTATTTATATTTGCATGTTGTGGCGTGGAGTATAAATCAGCTTGTGGGGCATTCTCGTCCTCTGTCCTTTTCACTCAATGATCCACGCAGAGCAGCAGGCTTGGTGGCAAGTTCCTTTACCTGCTGGGCCATCTCACTGGCCCCTGAAAACAAAATTGCATAATCCACTTTTCATAAGTCATCAAATATTATGACCTCAAATTTGCATCAGAAATTTTTTAAGGGGAAAAACTTTAAAACTGTAGTTTCTTAAAAACTGTGCTTGTGGATATGATGGACGTGGAGCTTCACTGTGGGTTCTTCTTTCCTTCTCACGACTATCGTGCTGAGTGTAATCTCCCTGCTTAATGAGCCCAACACCTTTTCCCCAGCCAATGTGGATGCTTCAGTCATGTTCAGGAAATGGAGGGACAGCAAAGGAAAGGACAAGGAGTACGCTGAGATCATTAGGTAAGGCATTCTGGATCTAAGGGGTTAAGTTCAAACTTCAATATTCTGCGTACTTTAGAACAATTCTCAGTTGTATTTATGGAGTAGTAACCTGATGAATTTAGCTATTGAAAGAGAACCCAAAACAGAAACAAAGCACAGTAAAAAAAAAAATAAGTAAAGAGAACTCACTGGACAGGAGTATAGAACTTCTGGGCTTGTTTTGGTTGTGTGTGTATCTCTCTCTCTCTCTCTCTCTCTCTCTCTCTCTCTCTCTCTCTCTGTGTGTGTGTGTGTGTGTGTGTGTGTGTGTGTGTGTGTACATGCATGGGTGCGAGGCAGTTTAAACCAGCCTGGCCTTGAACACAGAGATCTGGCCTCTGCCTCCCAAGTAGTGGGATTACAGTGTCCATCCCTGTGCCCTGCTTGTGTTTAGTGGTCAGCCACTGGGGTGAGTGAGTCATATCAAGAATCGAAGGTATTTAGTGTAAATTGTAAAGGCCTGTAGGAGCTACAAGAACATCCATGTGCAAGGCCTGGCAACAAATTGAAGCTTCTAGAAAGTGGTGTTCTTTTCAGTTTCTCCAGTAGCCATGCCTCCCCAGTCTCAATGGCTGTTTTTGTACTTTAGGCGAGAAGCTATTTACACTTAGGCAGGCAGCATTTTGTGGCAGAGCTGTTACCTGCCAAGCCCTCACAGGACAATGGAAAACAGAACCCAGCAGGAAAAGGGTGAAGGTCAGGTGGTGCCCACAGCACTGCACATTTCACAGATGCAGGGCATGGCTCTGATGCAGGACCTCTTACCTAGCATTCGGCCCTGCCACTCCAGACACAGGGAGACTCAGTGACTGGGGGAACCTAGAGGGTGAGGGGAAAGTCTGGCCTAGTAATCAGCTGCATGAATGCAAGGCACTAAGCATGCTGGGCCTCTGGCTCATGTGTGCAGGAGTTCAGAACCCGCATATAGAGCCAGTAGTGCACATGCGTCCACAATCCCCAACCCTTAGCAGGAGATGGGAGGCAGAGGACAGAGCTTTGAAATGCTCTCGAGCTAGCCTGATCTCTGCAGCAGCAAACGAAGGAGACCTTGCTGCAAACAAGGCTGAAGTGTTAGGGCAAAGACTCTCCATGACACGAAGGTGCCTGATGGTTGAGAGCCTTGGCGTGATGCAAGATGTCTGCTCTGTGTGGCCTGAGACATGTGAGTGACAGGGAGTCTTGGTTATGCACAGTTATAAGACTCACCTAATACAAGTGTGCTGGCTTTCCCTAATAATCCAGCACTCCCATCCAAGGGCTGGAGGATTATAGAGGCAAAGCCACGTGGGTTAGCCTGAGACCCTCTCTAGATAGACAGACCTCTACAAATGTTCCTATGTTGTCCTCTGTCCAGGAAACAGGTCTCAGCCATGAAAGCTGAAGCAGAAAAGGATGGAGTGAAGGTCCCCACAACCCTGGCAGAATACTGCATCAAAACTAAAGTGCCTTCCAATGACAACAGCTCAGATTTGCTTTATGACAACCTGTATGATAACGACATTGATAACGAAGACGAGGAAGAAGAAGATGCCGACTGTTATAATGATGATGATTCTGGAAATGAGGAGTTGTGACATGTTCCTTCAGTTCCCTGTACTGCCCTGACATCTCAGGCCAAAGGGAGGGAAGCAAGTGGGGATCTACAGTGGCCACCCAGCAAAAACTTACTCATGGGGTGGGAAGCAAACAGCCCCTGATGACTCACTCCTCTTGCAGATCTCAGTTTGCTCCTTTTTATGAACCTTACTGGAGAGGAAGTTCCCTCCACAGAATGTCTGAATCCTTGCATTCTTCCCTCCATCACTGTATTGATTCTTTTTTTTTTTTAACTTTTTTTATCTATATCAACTTGCGTATTTCTTATTTACATTTCGATTGTTATTCCCTTTCTTGGTTTCCAGGCCAACATTCCCCTAATCCCTCCCCCTCCCCTTCTATATTCTTGTTCCCCTTCCCATCCTCCCCCCATTACCACCCTCGCCCCAACAATCACGTTCACTGGGGGTTCAGTCTTGGCAGGACCAAGGGCTTCCCCTTCCACTGGTGCTCTTACTAGGCTATTCATTGCTACCTATGAGGTTGGAGTCCAGGGTCAGTCTATGTATAGTCTTTGGGTAGTTACTTAGTCCCTGGAAGCTCTGGTTGCTTGGCATTGTTGTTCATATGAGGTCTCAAGCCCCTTCAAGCTGTTCGAGACCTTTCTCTGATTCCTTCAACAGGGGTCCCGATCTCAGTCCAGTGGTTAGCTGCTGACATTTGCCTATGTATTTGCTGTATTCTGGCTGTGTCTCTCAGGAGAGATATACATATGGTAACTGTCGGCCTGCACTTCTTTGCTTCATCCATCGTGCCTAATTGGGTGGCTGTATATGTATGGGCCACATGTGGGGCAGGCTCTGAATGGGTGTTCCTTCCGCCTCTGTTTTAATCTTTGCTGCCCTATTCCCTGCCAAGGGTATTCTTGTTCCCCTTTTAAAGAAGGAGTGAAGCATTTGCATTTTGATCATCTGTCTTTAGTTTCATGCGTTCTGTGCATCTAGGGCAATTCAAGCATTTGGGCTAATAGCTACTTATCAATGAGTGCATACCATGTATGTTTTTCTGTGATTAGGTTACCTCACTCAGGATGATATTTTCCAGTTCCATCCATTTGCCTATGAATTTCATAATGTCATTGCTTTTGATAGCTGAGTAATATTCCATTGTGTAGATGTACCACATTTTCTGTATCCATTCCTCTGTTGAAGGGCATCTGGGTAGTTTCCAGCTTCTGGCTATTATAAATACGGCTGCGATGAACATAGTGGAGCACGTGTCTTTTTTATATGTTGGGGCATCTTTTGGGTATATGCCCAAGAGAGATATAGCTGGGACCTCAGGTAGTGCAATGTCCAATTTACTTAGGAACCTCCAGACTGATTTCCAGAATGGTTGTACCAGTATGCAATCCCACCAACAATGGAGGAGTGTTCCTCTTTCTCCACATCCTCGCCAGCATTTGCTGTACCCTGTGTTTTTGATCTTAGCCATTCTCACTGGTGTGAGGTGAAATCTCAGGGTTGTTTTGATTTGCATTTCCCTTATGACTAAAGATGTTGAACATTTCTTTAGGTGTTTCTCAGCCATTCGGCATTCCTCAGCTGTGAATTCTTTGTTTAGCTCTGAACCAACAGCCACCACCCCTCAAAACCCCATCTCTGCAGAGTGTTCACAGCAAAACACCTTTGTCTGTTTCTAGATTCTTGAAGAATTAGTCTGTTTAAGACATTGTGTTTAAAGCTGGGAGCCCACTGGGAGTCCACAAGTGCTGTATATATTGGGTAGCAAAAGAAAATGGGGGAAAAAAGAAAAAAAAACCAACAAAACCTAAAAAAAAAATAAAATAAAATAAAAAAAAACCCACAAAACAAACTTTAAAAAAAAGCCAATTTCCCAAGGTTTAGCTGCTCCTTTACATTAGTGCGTGTGCATTTTTCAGCCCCGTGGTGGTGAGTTTTGTTTCTTTCCCTTCCTAAGGCTGGGCTGAGGTGGGCATCAGGGACTTACTCTCGCTAAGTCTGATGAAATGTGCTGCCTCTGTGAGACCATCCAACATGGAGGCTGCAGCTACTCTGAGGAGATATCAGATTTTGCTTTTTGGAATGGATTGGGATCTAAAGCCTGAAATAAATATTCATACTTTACATAGAACTGAGCACTTGGTTGCTATTTGTTTTAAAGGTAGGATATCTTTTTCCACCAGAAGGTGGGGCCGGGAGTGGTGGTGGAAGTTAGTGTGTGTGAATTTCTAGTTCTGAAAACAGAACTATCCCAGTGTTGGTTGATGGTTCTGATGGGGAAGAATGAGGACTGCTGGTGGCCGCTGTTGGGAGAGGGTGGATCCCAGGTTTTTATTTAAGTAGCCACCTTTAATTACTCAGTATTAATCCTGGGTGCATGTGTTAAGATTTTGGTTTTCATTGAGCTGCTCATCTTGATAGTGATAATTGTGGATGTGTGCAACTTGGGAATGGTTGTCTTCCTCATTGGATATGGTCTGGACTTCCTGCTCCTTTCAATGTACTTGGGCCAAGGAGTGCAAGCAGAGGTGGTTTATGGAGCTTCCCTGGGCTCCTGGCACTTGGGCTTTGTTCCCAGGTGTCAATCATGTGGCTCCCTGCAGCTTCATCCCATACTTGAAAGAGGGTTTTGTTTAGCAACTGTGAAACCAGACTTCAAGAAGGATAGGGGTAGAGATTCTTGTGTGCCAGGGTCCTTCCTTATCCTCAGATCACAGCTCAGAAAGAACCAAAGGCAGAAGGGAACTGGGAAGGCCTGACCCTCCATAAGTAAACTATGCTTCCTCCCTCCATGGTTCCCCTTCCTTTCTGATCTCAGGGTTTTTTCATTCTCTCTTCACACTGCTCAATGAATGCGATTTCTCAGCAGTTCCTGGCCTCTTAAGTTTCGTCTGTTACTAAATGAGAATGTTTACTGTTGAACACGTGAGCATTGAAATTTAGAGAAATAATCTCCACTGTCTGTACCCAAGTCTCCTGACTCAGGACCACAGCTGCTGTGCTGAACAGGGCCACGGCAAAGAGACACTTCCAGCTTTTGCTCCTGAAGAGTTAAATTTCAAAAAGTTAGTCTCAAACAAAGTCCAGACATGCCTGAGAGAATTTGAGATAGGGCTCACCAGCCCGACTATCAGCTCCCAAGGACACTGGCCATCTGGAGCCACCCCCTCCCCTTCCTTCACTCCCTGAGGATGGGTCATCCCCCTGCTGCAGTGAGATGAGTTGCCCTGCCCACATTGCTGAGATGCTAGATTACACGTATGCTTTGTTGATGTAACTCCGTGCCAAAAGTAACTGTGCACCCTTTGTATTAGCCAATTATGTGTATCCACATGAAACCCCTGGTTTTCCCTATATAAGCTCCTGCCTAGAGAGGCTCGGGGCTTGACTCAATCTCCTGTGTGGGATACGTGTCAGCCCGAGATCTCTTAAATAAAACTGCCTCTTGCTGATTACATCAGGACTGGCTACTCGTGTTTCCTGGGTGTACCCCAACCCGTGACTGGAGCGAGAGTCTCCCCAAGTTTGGGGGTCTTTCATTGGGGGCTCATCCGGGATAGGAGCGTGACCCCCGGAGACTCGAATGCCTCTTGGAGGTACGTTGGTGTGAGTGTTGAAAGCGGCCGCTGTGTGTGTGTGTGTGTGTGTGTGTGTGTGTGTGTGTGTGTGTGTTGTGTATTACGTACTGTATATTGTGCCATGGTCTAGGTTTAATTTGAGTGCACTCGGGTGGATGGGCTTCCCACCCCGAATTTGAGTGCACTCGGGTGGATGGGCTTCCCACCCCGTATTTGAGTGCACTCGGGTGGATGGGCTTCCCACCCTGTATTTGAGTGTACTTGGGCGGATGGGTTTCCCGCCCCGGACAGACGCCTGTGAGTAGGTACTGGGTTCCTACTCTGAATAGCCGTTTTCTTTTTGTTTTCTTTTTTTAGATAGCGGAAGTGGGGATGCCCCAGCTCTGGGACACGTTCCAAGAGCCGAATATTGTCGGGAGAACCCGGCGACTGACAGTCGAAAAGATCTGACTGTGACTTGACTTCGGAGGTTGCGTTCGGCTGCCTATTTAAGTATAGGCATGGACAAGTGTGCTTAGATGTGTTAGTGTCTGTTGTCTGTATTCTGTTTCTGTGTTTGGTATCCCGGAAGCAGCTAAGGTTAAGCTGCAGTTTGGCCAGGTACTGAAGGTACCAGGCATCTGTGGAAATTGGTTATAGGATGCTTTGTCTTGGTCTTGTTTGTCTGGTTTGTTTTCTGTGGTATTGTCCAGTGTCTTTTTGGCTTTTGTTTCGTTTTTGTACTTGGACTGACAACTGTGTTTGAAATCTTGGACTGACAACTGTGATTGAAATCATGAAACTGTTTGCTTTGTTTGTCAAGGAGTTTTACTTGGTCCTCTTGGTGCTTAACTTAAAAGTTAAAAATAATTTGCTTGAGAGAAATTGTTTTCTGCCGGGGAGTTTTATCTTTCTCTCTTGAGCCTCCTCCCCAAGGAGAGCTGCCCCTCTCTTTACTCCCATTGTCCAGCCCAGCTGCTGTTAACCGTTGTGTATGAAGGACTCCAGGTTAGCGAGTGATCCGTCTGAAGCAGGCATTAACAAGAACCTGAAAGCTTTACCTTAGATCCTGAAGAAAAATTCTCCCTGTTGCTTAAACATTCACAGCTTCTAAGAAAGGGACAGCACAGAGTAGGAAAATGTAGGGGCTGAGGGTGGCAAGCATGCAGGCCTGCTAGCAAGCTACAGGCTGCGCGTGGGCAGCAGCGCAGCTCTGGCCAAGTCAGCGTAAGGGGAGTTTCAAGGTAAGGAGCCCAGCAACAAAGATAGCGTAGAGTTAGTGGTTGTATTATGAGACTTTTGTCCCTGGAAAAAAATAAATAAATAATTCCAGTTGCTGCCTGCAGTGGCCAGACCTTCAAAACTTGCTAACAAAAGGAGAGTGTTCATTAAGAGAAGTTCTTTAAGGGAGCCTGCCTTATCTGCTGGCCCTATTCCAAGAGAGGAGTTGATCTCCAACATTAAGTAACCTTCCCTGTTAGTCATCATTGACATGGAGAGTGCCTTTGATCCTATCCCCACAGCAGCCAGTTCCTGCCCCTGTGGTCAAAATGCCCCAGGTTGGGGGGGCAGAGAAGCCCCTAAAATAGTTTCAAAGAATCTACAACAAACTGTGAAGAACTTTGTTTTGCCAGTCAAAATTTAGAATTCAGGCTTTGGCTGTGGCCAAGGTCAGGATTAATGTTTTCTTTTCCATGGGCCTTTAACCCAGTGAGACAGCTTGGTAAAGGACTACTACTACAGTCCTGATAGCCCCAGGTGAACTGGTTACAATTCTTTTGTCAGCCACTTAGTATCTAACACCCAGGTTCTAACCCTCTCTCCATCCTTTTGTTATTAGTTCTCACTAGAAGCCTACTGTCCTTCAGAGGCTGGGTTTATTGAGAGACAGAGCCACTGAGCTGGCACTGAAGGGAGGTACTTCTTAAGTAAAATCTAAGTCCAGAGAGACAGTTGGTAACAGATCAGCTGCCTCTCTGCTTGCCTTTCTGTTTCACAGGAACAAAGCTTGTGCTTATTTCTACAACGGCCTTTTTGTCCCAAGAAGGCCTCCTGGTTTAGCTGTGTGACTAAATGCTGTTTGCCCTCTTCAGTAGACCTCTATTCTCAAGATTCCCTTGTTTTCTCACATCCCATCTGAGATGCTTGTTAGTAACTGTTACAGGTCTTCTTTACCACTGAGGAAAGACGGAATCCTACTAGGGGCCAGAAAGAATGTTCCAGACATGGATGGAAGGCCCTCACTCCTGACTGTTGACTTGAATACCCCTGAAGGTAGGGAGTGCTCCGGGTCTGCCGCCAGGCTCCAAGGGTGGGTCTCCAAGGGGCTAGAAAATGCCCCACCAATTTGGCTAAAGTAAGAAAAAGATATAAAGAAAAAGTTACAGAAACTTGAAGGGTTAAGCTAAGTCACTGAGAGAGTTGTTGTAAGTTGCAGAGAAAATAAGGTTGATATATGGTTCAGGGTCGGTGCACAAAAGTAGACAGCAACTAATAGCTGTAGAAGAAGATACAGACAGAGAGACTGAGGAAGAGAAAGAGGGAAGAAGGTAAAAAGAACAGGAAGCTAGGGAAGAAAAGAGACAAGAGAGGAACATATACTGGCCACAGTAGTTAGGGAACCTAGGAAGATAGTACCTGGCAACAGAAGACAATTCCTGGCTAAAGATCAGTGTGCCTAATACGAAGAAAAAGGACACTGGGTCAGGGACTGCCCAAGAAAGAACAAGAGGGGCCACTGGAGAGCTTCTTGGTCCTAGAGTGCTGGCTATGTACAGAGATAGAAGGGAAGTGTGGATACAGGGACCCAATGCTCTGTGCTCTTATGCCCCCCCCCAGTGGGCCAATATCCAAAGACCTTGAGTGCAAGGGGCTACTGACAACGAACAATACTTACGGACTGCCCGAAGAACAGTGGACCTTGGCGTGGGCCGGGTAACCCACCCACTAGTTCATGGTCATCCCTGACTGCCCCTATCCCTTGCTCATGAGAAAATTGCTCTCCAAAATGGCTTGCGTGGGCTAAAATGGCTGGGTGAGGCCATGTGTATGCATATCTACAGACTGTGTATGTGGAGCTTAAGACCTGTCTCAGTGCACCAGTACCTGATGCTGGGAGATGTGTGTGTGTGGCTTAGTGCTGTTCTGCCTGGAACACATCATTCCTGCCAGCCGGGCTCTGACAATTATCACCCAATCCAAGACTAAACTTTGATAGAGTGGCTGATGTTTTAGAGTGTCCCAGAGGATGGGATCACTGATCAGCTGACATGGACTAGATTCTCCACCTGTTGGGGGCAGTCTGGTCACCTTGCTGCCCAATCCTGACCTGGAGCCACCACAGCACAAGTGTCAAGCACTGGTAGAAGCCCATGGGTGGAGGAAAGACCTCTGTGACTGGCTGATTGACCCCTGCTGAAAGCCGAGGACCTTGTCCACAGACGGGAACAGTCCTCTTCATGAAGGTCAGAGATAAGTGGGTGCTGCCATGGTGGACAACACAATGTCATCTGGGATGGCTGAACTTCCACCCCCCAGCACATCAGCGCTGCAGATGCCTTTACCATCTCTTGGATGCCCTGGTGAAGCCAACAACTGTGAGTACTATTCATTGCTCAGGATATCAGAAGGAAGAGATTCAGTGGCATGGGACAGTAACAAAGCAGATAAAGTGGCTCAGAAAATGGCTATGCAGGAGCCTATCCTGGTTACAGGCCTACAAGAGACAGCCACTGGGAACTGGGATTGGACTAAGGGATGGCCTCACTTAAAATGTACAACAGAAGAAAAGGCCCAAATTGCTTAAAAGAAGAAAAAAAAGACAATGACACACTTGAGAAAAAAACTATATTCCTCAGAGAAAGATATGTCAGTAAGTAAATGCTTAACAAGAAAACAGGACAAAGAGACCTAGAGAGTTTAGTAAAAAGTCGAAGTGAACTTCACTGAGATAAAACCAGGAAAATATGATCACAAGTATCTCCTAGTGCTTGTAGATACCTTTCCAGGAATAGACAAAAACTTTCCTCACCAAACAAGAGACGGCCTCTACAATCATCAAGAAGATACTGGAAGAAATCTTTCCCCCGATTTGGAATGCCCAAGGTAATCTGGTCAGACAATGGCCCTACTTTCGTTGCCAAGGTAAGCCAGGGTGTGGCCAAGTATTTAGAGGTTGATTGAAAATTACATTATATTTACAGACCTCAAAGTTCAGGACAGGTAAAATAAATAAATAAGACTCTAAAAGAGACCCTGTTCAAATTGACCATGGAGACTGGTACAGACTGGGTGACACTCCTTCCCTCTTGCTCTCTTCAGAGCAAGAAATACCCCTTCCAGATTCAGCTTTACCCCCTTTGAGATCTTATATGGGGCCTCAGATCCTCTGACTGTATTAGATGATGTTACTGAACCAACATGTCATAGTAATAATGATTTATGTGCCAGGCTAAAAGACCTACAGGTGATACAGAAAGAAATCTGCTCACAGCTGGCAGCAGCCTATGCTCTGGGGACCCCCGAGACATCTCATCCGTTCCAGGTCAGAGACTGTAGCTACATACAATGACACGGAGCCTAGACACTCGAGCCTCGCTGGAAAGGACCGTACCTGGTGCTGCTGACCACCCTGACAGCCGTCAATTCTCAGCCCTCACCAGCCGCATACTAGCTGTTGGGGCTGAGAAGTGGGGCCTAGAGGGACACTCAGATCTTCAAAAAGCTCCCTAGACTTACACATCAGATAAGTGACTGGGAGGTTGTTATAATGCTCACTTGAGGAGTGTGCTTTAGAAACAAGAATTTCATGTTTGCCCTGGGTTCCATCGAGAAAAATATAGAGAAAGGCTTGATTTCTATTACAAATGATGTAGCATGACATATGTTAATACTCCTAACACTTCTTGGGACTGTGCCTCAGGGACCATAAGTTTAAAAGTTCTAAGATAGTCATGACCTTGGTGTATAGGTTTAGATAGTGTTCAGATTGGAATCCTAAAGACTTTTTAGCTGACCTCCAAGAATACCTAACCTCCCTCTCAGAGGTAGGTTCTAATCTTCAAAATAGGAGAAGATTAGACCTGATATTCCTTAAAGAAAGAGGGCTATGTGCTGCTTTGAGAGAAGAATGTTGTTTTTACCTCGATCACTCCGGGACCATTAAAGATTCTATGGCTAAACTTAGAGAGAGGTTGGACAAGAGACGACGAGAACGAGAAACCACTGATAACTGGTTTCAAAGCTGGTTCAATAGGTCCCCATGGCTTACCACCCTGCTGTCAGCCTTAGCTGGTCCCTTGATTATCCTCCTCCTTTTGCTCAATTTTGGGCCCTACATCATTAATCGCCTTTTAGCTTTTGTCAGAGAGCAGATTAGCGCTGTACACGTCCTCATGTTAAGACAACAGTACCAAGCTGTTATGCCAGATGAAGCTGAGCTCTCCATGTAGTTCTAAGATTAGAACTACTCACAACAAGTAGAGGGGAATGAAGAGTTAAATTTCAAAAAGTTAGTCTCAAACAAAGTCCAGACATGCCTGAGAGAATTTGAGATAGGGCTCACCAGCCCGACTATCAGCTCCCAAGGACACTGGCCATCTGGAGCCACCCCCTCCCCTTCCTTCACTCCCTGAGGATGGGTCATCCCCCTGCTGCAGTGAGATGAGTTGCCCTGCCCACATTGCTGAGATGCTAGATTACACGTATGCTTTGTTGATGTAACTCCGTGCCAAAAGTAACTGTGCACCCTTTGTATTAGCCAATTATGTGTATCCACATGAAACCCCTGGTTTTCCCTATATAAGCTCCTGCCTAGAGAGGCTCGGGGCTTGACTCAATCTCCTGTGTGGGATACGTGTCAGCCCGAGATCTCGTAAATAAAACTGCCTCTTGCTGATTACATCAAGACTGGCTACTCATGTTTCCTGGGTGTACCCCAACCCGTGACTGGAGCGAGAGTCTCCCCAAGTTTGGGGGTCTTTCACTCCCAGATAGCCTGCAGATCTACAAACATTCATTGTTCATTTCATTGATTCCCCCTCTTAGTGGAAGTGTTTGATTAAGACCAAAGTTGCTGAATACACAATAATAGAAGCAATTACAAACAAGGAGCATATTGGGGAAATATTATATTAACTGTCAAGCACGCATGGTGGTTAAGTGTTCTGATTTAAAGCGTCTCCTTTCAGACTGGAGAGGTGGCTCAGTGGGTAGAGCACGTGCTGCTCTTGCAGGGGACCCAGAATCTATTCTCAGCAACCACATGGCAGCTTACAAATATTTATAACTCCAGTTCCAGAGCATCTGAGGCCCTCTTCTTGCCCCTACAGGTACCAGGCATACATGTGGCACACACACATACTACATACAAACAGGGCACTCATACTCATAAAATTCAAATAACTATATCTTAGAATATTTCATCTCATTATCAGATGATGTGTCTCAATTTTAAGCTTTAAGAAGTATAATCACAATAAAAATGTAAAATTTTTGTTGTTTTTTTGAAACATTCTCATTTAGTCCAGGCAAGCCTTCAACTTGCTCTATAGTTCAAAAGATGACCTTGAACTCCCGATTCTCTCGGCTGCAACCTCCCAAGTGCCGGGATAATAGGTGTGTGAGACCATATTGGACAACCAATACAGAATACTTTTACCTCCCAAAGCCTTCTGTGTCATCACCAAACGTGTATGCTTCTTCTTACATGGGCCTCATAGTCTGCCTGTACCGCTCTCCATGCAAATCATTTGCAAATAATTCCTATCAGACCTCACAGGCTGTTCTTTTAAAACACACACACACACACACACACACACACACACACACACACACTTATTTATTTTTAAGTGTGTTGTCGTTTTGCCTGCATGTGTTTCTGTGTGAGAGTGTTGGATTCCCCAGAACTGCAGTTAGGGATGGTTGTCAGCTGCCTTGTGGGGTGCTTGGAATTGAACACTTGTCTAACCTACAGCTCTCCCCAGTTGGAGTCACATCTGTCTTACCGCAGTCAAACTGGAAACAGCTCAAGTCTCCTGAAGCTTCTGCAGTGTAAAATGTATCAGGAGATTTAAAAAGCTGATGCTGGAATAGGTTTCTCGCACACTGGATGCTGATCTCTCTCTCTCCTCTCTCTCTCTCTCTCTCTCTCTCTCTCTCTCTCCTCTGTCTCTCTCTCTCTCTCCTCTGTCTCTCTGTCTGTCTGTCTGTCTGTCTGTCTCTCTCTCTCTCTCTCTCTCTCTCTCTCTCTCTCTCTTCAGGCTCAAAATAGAAGAAACATCATCAAAGTCCCTGCAGGGCAGGCGTCCAGGGGCTGCTCTGAATGCTGCTGACTGCTCTTTTGAGGGGGTGTGCCAGAGAGCGTGACGCTGAAGTAGTTCTCCCCGGCAGTCAGGACACAGAGAGCCACCGAAGCCCTCCAGAACCTGGGAAATCAGGCCACAGTTTAAAAGTAATATTATGGAGATTTAGAATAGGCTTTCTTAGTGCCTCGTTAATCTTAATTGTCAATTTGGCACCGGGGCAGAAGGAACCTCTACTAAAGAATTGTCTCCATCCAATTGCCTTGCGGTCGTGTCTGCGGGATACTTTGCTGATTGACTCAGGAGCTCTCTGATGTGTTCTGACTTCTGCGGGTACCTGCAGCACAGACAGGCCTGAGTTGATTTAAAAAGCTAGCTGAGCAGCAATCCTTCATGGTTCCTAATTCAGTTCCTGCTTCCAGGTTCCTGCCTGGAGCTCCTTCCTGCCTGGCCTCCCGCTAAGATGGTCTAGAACCTGCGAGCTGAAATAGACCTTTCTCCCCCAAGTTGCTTTTGGTCATGATGTTTATCACAGCAACAGGAAGCAAGTTAGGATAAGCAGCACACGTCTAGACTAATATTTGGGAGGCAGCTCTAGAAAGAGGCAGAACTGAGTTCAAATCCCGAGTTTCGCTTACTTTCTATGTAATGGAGAATCAATTGTTTCTTTCTTTCTTTTTTTAAAGCTCCAGAACATTTTGTGAGTATGAAATCTGCCATTAACATGTTGGCGGTTAGGGGCTGGAGAGATGGCTCAGGAATTAACCTTGTCTCATAGAGAGGATGAAGGGTTTGGTCCCAGTGCTGGCATCTAGTCGCTAACAATTACTTGACACCCTAGTTCCAGGGTATCTGATACTCTCTTCTAGACTCCATGGGTGCCTATACTAACACATGACCATGCTCCCATTAAAAAAAAAAAAACCTGCATAGACATTTAATTAAAAATTACAATATGGGGCTGGAGAGATGTTTGAGGGTTAGAACACTCGCTGCTCTTGCAAAGGACCCAGGTCTGGTTCCAGCATCTATATGATAGCTTACAGGCACCTGTAAAAACCAGTTCCAGGAAATTCAACAGCCTGCTCTGTCTCCTGCAGGCACCAGGCATGCATGGAGTCCTCCTATATACATGCAGTCAAAGCATTCCTACACATAAATAAGAATAAAATCTGTAAAAAGATTAGTAAACTACTAAAAAAAGATGTTGGCAATTAATATTTCAAACTCTCAGATACCTTGAGAAAGGGGTATTTCCTTGTGGGCTGTTCTGAGCGTTATGGCTCCTGAAATCTGTTAACTCCACCATCAGCTGATACAGGTGCCTTATAGTTCTTTGAGATAAATACCTTGAGATGGTATTTTTTTATGTCTGTCTGTGCGGAAATGGTATTAAACCACATACTACCACAACAAACAAATAAACCAGCAAATGCTCTACTACTGACCTACATTCCTAGTCTACCTATGTATGTAACAGGACCTCACTATGTACCCTAGGCTGACATTGGATTTATGATTCCTGAATCAACCAAGGTGCTAGTGTTATGGGTGTGTGTCAACACTCCTGGTTCTAAAGCATAATTAATAGCTCCCAAATTGGAGGATCACTGGACTGGAAGAAGAGGATAAATGACACGTTCTTCTGCACCACACACACACACACACACACACACACACACACACACACACACACTTCTTCCCTTTTGTTATCTCTCTATCTCTGTCTACAGATACATACACACACATGCACACACACACACACTGACACTCACACACACACTGACATACTCACACACACATTTCTTCCCTTTTCTTTTCTCTCTATCTCTGTCTACACATACATACACACACACACACTCACACACACAACACACACACACACTTCTTCCCTTTTGTTTTCTCTCTATCTCTGTCTATACATGCACACCCACCCCTTCTACCCCACACCCACACACACACACTTGCACACTCACAAATAAAATAAAATAACAATTGGGCTGGAGAGATGGTTACTTGGTTAAGAGCACTGACTGCTCTTCTAGAGGATCTGGGTTCAATTCTCAGCACCCATATGGTGACTCAGAACCATTTGTAACTCCAGTTCTAGGAAATCTGACACCTTCTTCTGGCCTCTGAAAGAATCAGGCATGCACATAGGGCCCAGACATACATGCAGGCAAAACACCCCTTATGCATATAATAAAAATATTTTAATATAAAACATAATAAAATGGCTTAATATAAAAATAACTAACAAATAACCTGCTGACCGTATAAACCAAATTTAAAAAAAATTCTGCCTTATCTTCAAGTTGAAGGTTTACTAAGGTGATTTAAGCACGGGAATTTCATAAGGTCTACTTAAACCACGTATATTCAATGATCACAGAGTAAAACTAAAAGACAAGGATTGCAGGAGAGATGTTTGTTAGACCATTAAATGCCAAATTCAGCAGAATATTGAGATTGAGCGGGGACATAGTCTATTCCTTTCTTTCCCAATGAGTCTGTTTGATATTCAATCCTGAATCTACCCTTCCCCCACAGCGTCTCCCTCAATTCCAAAGAGTGCCTAGATGGCTTAAGATACAGAGTACATTCTATCCCCACCTTTCACTCCCACCCCATACCCTGGCTATTCATTGGGGGGAATCATGGGACCTAAATTGATCAGCCAGAAAAAATCTCAGGACTTCTTCAGAAGGCTGTGAAGAAGCCATCTCTCTAGTACAATTTCCTGTAAGGATACAAAACAGGGCCTGCAACTGCCCACAGACTGCTACACCAGGCACTGCCACACCTAGAGGGGCCACATCAGGAGGACATGGGGATCAGAATAGATGTAGATGGACTTGTGGGGAGGGGGCTAACAGGTAAACATGTTTACTAAGAGAAACCTGACTGTTTGAGAACAACTCGGGGGACTCACATGATGGAAGGAGAGACCATTCCTGGAGTTGTTTTCCGACCTTCACATGTCCACCATAAATGAATATGTGCTCTGAGACACACACACACACACACACACACACACACACACACACACACTTGCTAAATGTAACAAAGTTATATTTTTCTATTTATTTGATCGTGTATTTATTTAATTGGTATACGTGTTTTGCCTGTGTGTGCCTCGTGCCTGAGGCGGCCAAAAAACGGCATCATCAGATCCCCTGAACTAGTTACAGATGGTTGTGGGCCATGATGTGGGTGCTGGGCCCACTGAGCCTGGGTCCCCTGGAAGAGCAGCCAGTATTCTTAACTACTGAGCCCTCTCTCCAGTCCCTATAATAATTTTATTTTTTTAGATGTAAACGAATGTGCTGATGGGAACCAAGTCTGTTTTCTTCCCCTTCAGGTAAGACTTTTTCAGCAAGTAAGTCTATAAATAGGATTTCTTTTTATTTTTCTCCAGTACCAAGGACTGAACCCATGATTGAACCAATGAGCTACACTGCAGCATGTAGTCCTGTTTAAGTCAGTTTGAGCAGACTTTTCTCTTTATACTGAAACAGTACATATATATGTATATATGAGACAGGGCTAGCTATGATTTTAAGGAATTCATTCTAAAAAAATTATAATGGCTAGCCTGAGAAAGTTTTAAAAGTGTTATACCTATTACATTGCTGGAAGCATTAGTCATTTAAGTGAGAGTATAGCAGGTACCATATCTACTTAACAATGGGTTGTTAATAAGACACAGAAAGACAAAAGAGGAGGGATCCATTACTCCCTGCATTATAAGAGGAATACATGCTTCTTATAGAAAATATAATATATTGAGAAGACTAAAGCAACTGTTTTAATCCTATTATCCAGAAAAATTAACATGTTGGCTTATTTTCTTCTAGTCTACTTTAAACGCACAATTAAAATTACTATATGTTTGCAATTTACATTATATTTTAAAAGAATTTGTCTTATCTTTCTTAGTATGGTGACTACTCCTATAATCATAGCACTAAGAGGCAGAAGCAGGAGGAACAGACAGCTTGAGTTTTATAGTAAACTCAGGGACAGCCTGGTTCCACAGCAGGACTTGTGTCTCAGGAAAACGAAGGACTACGAAGAAGGCGGTGGACTCGCATAGGGCATGCTGATATCTGGGCTGTGTCTTCAACTTCAAAGTATGTAAGTAAATAACTAATCCCTCAAATGCATTTAAAATATTTATTTTCAGCCTAGGTTATTTTCCTAGGAATGAAGTAACTGAGCTGTACAGGGTCCATATGAATATGAAACCAGAGAATGTATACAAAAGAAATTTGTAAATTTAAAAATCGCTGCTCAATAGTGAGCTACTATTGTCCTATTGCCATCTCTGGTCCCTTTTTTCTAATCTTCTAAACAATGATCCTACCATTCTGAACCAGGCACTTACTTAAGGACTGTGTACTGAGCTAAACACATATAGCTAAAATTCCTTCCCTTGGGTCGTGGTAAACAAGGTCTATTCTCCATTCCCAAAGTCACAGTGACAAACTGAGGTATGAGGCTAGAGTTCACTGTGGGGCCTCAGGGAGTTTATTGCACTTCCTTACAGAGGGTAGAAAAGGGGTTACTAACTGGTGGTGTGTGAGCTCTTTCCCCAGCAGGCTACAATTGGAGACCTTTGACCCCCCAAAACATTAATGCTTCCCTGAAAAAGCTGTAGCAGTGTAGATGGAGCCTTCCCCCCTGTAGGGTAACAGGAGGGTAGATTGAAACATTGCATCCTTTGGGAAAGCTCCTTCAGCAATTTAAAACAATTTCAGGATATCCTTGAAACTGATTCACTAAGCCCCTCCTAACTGTCCGGACCTCCCAACAATTCATCCTGTTTTTTAATTAAAACATTTTCCAGAAGCTCCAAAGAGAGCTGTACCCAAAGGAATCGGAAAATATCCCGCAGGGACGGGGGAGTGGGGCGTGCCTGAATCCCTAGGCTGAAGGTGGATGATGGAGAGCCACCCCAATAGATAACCACGCAGGAGCCTCAGGCCTTAGGAACAGCGGCCCATGGTCTGCCCCCAATACTCCTGATTCCCCAGCCTTGAGTCCAGAGCGGGGGCGGGGCTGTCGTTGCTTGGGGCGGGGCCATGCGGGGGGCACGCGCTGGGCGGGGAGGGGAGACGGTGCATCCATGCTCTGATTGGGCCTTGGTTAAACAAGGGGCGGCAAGTTAGGCTAGTTATGCCTGCTTGTATTGGATCCTGTTGAAGAAGGGCGTGGTTTTGTGAAGTCTGTTGAAGTCGGTTAAAACCCACCAGAGCGGCGGTGAGCCGGCTTCAGAAGGTTTTTGATGCTGGTATGGAGACGCTCTGGTCCGGCTGTGCATGAGTGTAGGAGAGCCCAGGCCACGGCGACCAGGCCAGGGATGGCGGCCACCGGCAAGCTTCCTGTCTTGCTGCTACTCAGGCTCTGGGCGTCCGTTGTTCTTCTGGCTGGCTACATCAAGGTGAGAACCAGGCGAGCTCCGGTGCGACGTCGCCTCCCATAGTCCGGGAGCACCATCTGTGGGCGGGCATGAGACCGTGGTCGGGGGTGCGGCTTGAAGTTAGGCACAGAGGCAAGTGGCCTCTCCTTCAACCTTCCCATGCGCCTCAGATTTGCACAGAGCTTAGCCCTGAGGTCGGGATGACTCAGTTGCCTGAGAGGCCAAATGAAAGGCGTGTGGGCGTCGGGGCTGCGAGGCCACCCAAGTCCCCTACCTGTCCTGGCGCAGTGGCGTGGCTTCATCCTCTAGGACACCGCACTGCGCGACCTCCCTCCACGGTGTCCCTGATCGCCCAGGCCATGCGCCCTGCGGTCCTGTGACGCTCTAAGTGGGCGGGTCCGCACAGGGTCCCTCGTGCCTGCAGCGGTCGGGGGCCTGGGCTTCAGGTTCACCTGAAAGTTGGCTCGCAGCCTTCTTTGCCCAGTGGATTTGTCAGCAGGGTTGCAGCTCCAGCCCTGGCGAGTGGCGGAGATGCCCAGAGAGACGGGAGAGGAGGGGCCACCAGGGCAGCTGGGCGCTCTGCACCCTCCCCTGCCTCCCAGCCCTTTGTACAAGTCTGGCAAACTAGGGAACCCGGCTTTCCTGCTCCCGAGGAACATTCAGCCTTTAGGGAAGCTATGCACCAGTACATTTGGAAAACTTTCAGGGGTATTTTACTTGCGTCAGGATCACAGTGGTTTCTCTGCACCAGAGGTCACGCCCCCCCATCCCACCCGTGTTAACCTGGTGAAGTTGTCCAGTGTCCCTGGTGGGTGGCAGGAATTCAGGCAACTGGAAGAGGCAGAATGTTGGGTGTGGAACCTGTATTGGGGCATACTCTGCACCTAGCCTCCCCTCAAGAACCCTCTGTTGCCTAGGGAGACGTGGGCATTTATTTTTACTTACTTTTCTCGATATAGTGCTTGAACTGTAGGACTGGAATGTGTGTTTCTGGTATAGTTTATTTCTTCTTGTGCCTGCTCCTATTAAAAAAGAAAAAAAGCACCGTGGCTTTCTGTAGATTGAGCTTGTTCAGAGATTGCATTTGATTAAATAGACATTACCTGAGAATGTTCTCGTTAAAAAAAAAAATTCCTTGCTTAGAATGAATTAATTTCTACAGAATATGTAAATATTTTTTCTGGTAAAAAGATCTAATGAGGAAAAAAATCCTCTGGATGGAACAGCTCAAAACAATCTTAGTATTTGTCTTGCTTTAAACTTTTTGACTGAGGTGGGAAAAAAGGTCAGTCCTTAGTAGAAACAGCGAATGTTTATACCTGAACCTTTAGATTCTTTCACCTTCCACACAGTCGGTAGGGCAGTGTCTGTGACCCCTGGTAAGATGATGCTGGGAAATAGCTACATTGAGCAGGATAAGAAGAGAAGGGACTGAAGTGGGGAAACTGAGTTTTATTTATTGGGTGGGACTTAATGGGTCAATGTCAAAAACCATTGTTCACACTCAACCTCACTTCCCAGTGGTGTGAGAGAGTTAGGTGCTAGTAAATTCACAACAAAGGATTCTTCAGTTTTGAAGAATCCATTTAACATTTAATGCCTCCAGGTGGGGAACTACCAATATCAGAATTAGTTGTTATGGATTAATTTTGACCGTTTGCCACACTGTACAATTGAAAAGTTTGGCTAAACATCATGAAAAACATTTTTTGCCATATTCTTTTAAAATGGAGTTTTGTGGTCACCTCACTTCCTTGGAACAGAATTTTTGTTCACATTGTCATTGTCTCAAGTGCTCTTTCCTTTTGCTGAGTGGCAGAAAATTATTCACATGTATACTCTTTGTTTATTTGCTGTCAAGCAAAGGATTGCTAAAGCCGTAATTCAGATGAGAATGGCTTAAATCATGATGTCTTCGAGAAGGCCTTATTGACATTAGCCAAGGGGATTCTGGCGAAATCCCTGATCAAGTTGCTTGGCACAGAATTATTGATTGGTGGATCTTTAGTGTTGACTAAATTAATCTTTTGCACCTTTTTTTTTTAAACACCTCTCTGCTCTGGGCACTTCCAGGGCCTTTTCTCTTGTGTGCAAGTCCCAAGTGTGTGCCTAAACTGCTCCGTTTCCTAAGGATATTTAAGCTTCTGAAAGGCAGAACTTGAATCTCCTCTGCTATGTCTGAAAGTGATCTTTTGATGGTCAGTATCCAGGAAGCTCAAGAGTGACAACTGATGTGGAAACTGCTTTCTGAGATCCTTGTGAAAGGTAGAGTTGTGTCGGAGTAATGTTTCTATTACAAGTGCATTTTAAAAGACACTGCTGGCAACAGAGAAACTAAACTAAGTGTTACCAGTCTGGTCCTCTTCTGTAGAAGAATTTCTTTCACTCCCATCTAAACTAAGCAGTCAGCATAATGGGACTTAAATGGTTGAGGAAGAAATTCTTCATTGACGTTTATATTTGAAAGTTGGGGGAAAGCCTTTAAAATATTTTAAAAGATGTATTTTGTTATCTATGCGTGTGTGTGTATCTGTGTTGAGTGTATGGCATGTGTGTGCCCTCGGAGCCATAAGAGGTTTTGGATTCTCTGGAGCTGGAACTGCAAGGGACTGTGAGCCACTAGATGTAGATTATGGGCTCCAGACTCAGGTCTCACTTTGGAAGAGTGGGAAGAGCTTTCAAACACTGAGCCTCTCCAGCTCCCTCTGTAAAATAGTTTAAAGATATATTCCTTTATTTATTTGTATATCGAGGCCACTGTGGTGGTCATGGACAAAGTATAAAGCATCGAGTCACTTCTCTCCTTCCACCCTGTAGGCCCTGTAGAGCAAACTCAAGGGGTCAGGCATGGCAACAGTGCCTTTGTCCATCGCACCGCTGGGGAAACAAACTCTGAAGTAACTTAAGCTTTTGAGTCTGTTTTGTTTTGTTTTGTTTTGCAGACAGGGATTCTCTGTAGACCAGGCTGCCTGAAACTCAGAGAGCCACCTGCCTCTGCCTCCTTAGTGCAGGGCCTAAGGGTACAAGCCGCCAACCAGTCCAGAATCTTTTTTTAAAGTCTATTTTTTTTTTTAGATTAAGTGCCAATCAAGTATTGTTCTTTGAAAACGTGGCTTCTGAATTGAGATGTGCTATGAAGTGTACCATACACAGCAGGATGTGAAGATAGTATGAAAAAATAAAGGATCTTAACTTTTATATTAGTGCACTGGCTACCATGCCTTTATATTATTTTTCAGTCTCTTTGTGCTCTGGTCTGTCTGCTAGAGAATTGAATAAGCACCACCTATGTAAGCCTTTGTATTTCTCGGGCACACATTTGCTCACTGGCGGTCCTACATGCATCGTTAGCACCATTTTTGAGTATACTGACATGTTATACTGTCATGTTTCCCCCCAACAGTCTGGCTTCAAGTTGTTGACATGAGGCCTAATTTTGTTTGTGTTATGTTTTAGGTGAGAAGAGGTGAAGGGTACCAGAGGCCTCCCCCCACCCTTAAAGCACAGTTTTTAATGTTATTTTTTCCTTGTTAGCTTTTTCTTCAGTTCAAATTGTTTTAGAAATGATTTCAAGCGTACAGAAATGGAAAGCTGTTCAAACGACTCTGGTGGCATTTCCCTCCACTCAGCATTGACATTTGAATGTTTAGAATTGGCTTCTACGTGTCTGGGGTGTACTCAGTGCAGAGTGCCCAGCACCCTGGAGTGGGGAAAGCATTAATCATTTGCTCCGTTACCATTATTGTATTTGTTGCTGATCTGCCTGGAAGTCAGTTGTGTATACCACCCTCGTTGCCCCTGAAGACCCACAGCAAAGGCATTCTCTTATATAACATCAGGACAGTTATGAACTGGGAGATTTAATATTGATAGATTATTCTGTGTTGTGTCTGTGGATCAGTCAGTTAGTTTATCTTGTCCATTTTGTAAAAAAAAAAAAAAAGTAATATGCTTTTGAGCTATTGGCATTAGTATGTGAAAGGTTATGTAATTGTTCCAAATATAAAGATCAGATTTTTTAATTACCTGATAGTTTCAACTTTAGAAAATCAAAAGATAACTTTTCAAGATTCTTAATGTACTGAGTTCTCAGGATGTCACACTTCTTGCGTATTTGAGATGTGGGGTCTTGTATACCAGGCTGGGCTAATGTCATGGTTTTTTCTACCACCCCCCACCCCACTTGGGGCTGCTGAGTGCTGGGACTGCCAGCCTGTCACCACAACCGGCTTGCATCTTTTTCCTTTCAAAGGAACACAAGAGAAATTGTGTAGGTAATGCATAGTCATTGTAAGATGTAAAAAACAAAACAAAAATAAATGAGAAATAGCTTGAAATTATATCATTCAAAGAGGCCTGGACAACATTCTGGTGAGGCTTCAATTTCCAGATGTAGGATGTGTAGAAGTTTTGTAAAAGTGGCACACACTGTGTATTGATGCCGATATCACCACTTGTTAATTCTCTTAAAATGAACTATTCACAGAAAATAACATTTCTGTGTGACTCAAAGCAGGGGCGAATCTTAGTTCAGATTGCAGTTGCTATGGAGGGACCAGTTGAGAAGAGGATTCTAAATCGCCTCTAATTCAATTTTCATGTTGTTTTTTAGTGAGATAAACTAGATCACTTGAAAACCTAATTGAGTTTAGTATACTGGACCTTGATTTATAGCTTAAATTGGAAAGTAGACCATGTAGCTTCAGATAGAAGGGATTCCAGTCCTGTACATCAAGCATAACAAATAATTTCTTTTCTGTCCTTTTGTTTTGAGAAGTGAGGTTTTTTTGTTTTTGAGGCAGGTTCTCACTATGTACCGTATAGCTTTGGCTAGGCTGGAGCCTTGTTATGTAGACCAGGCTGGCCTTAAACTCCCAGAGCACTGTCTGAAGGCATGCTACTACAGCCAGCCGAGAAGTATCTTAAGAATATGTAAAAACATACTAAACAAGCATTCTACTCCTCATGTGCATCTCTAGCTGAAGCTGTTTTTAAAATGAGGTTGTCTTAAATATGACTATAATCTATTGTTTTTATTATTATTACTATTGCCATGTGTGTATGGTAGTGCCTGAATGTATGTCTGTACCACATGTGCTCCTGTACCCGAAGATGCCACATTAGGGTGCCAGATCCCTGGGAACTGGGTGGCTGTGCGTCATTCTGTGTGTGCTAGGTATTGAACCTGGGTCCTCCCGAAGAGTGACCAATGCTCTTAATTAACCACGAGTCACCTCTCCAGCCCCTGTAACCTATTTTAAAAAGGGAGATTAGGACGCTGATGGTTCATTTCCTATTTGTCCAGCTAGTGCTAACCTTATTGGTTCGGTACAGAATGCCAAATGCTGCAGCGGTGGAAGCTGCAGCGGTTGCTTCCTGCTGCCAGGTGTACTCCATGTGACTAAGGATTTCAGTGGCTGAATCAGGGATGCTGTTTCCAAAAGCTCCTCAGGCTCCTGAGGAATAGAGAAGAAACTAGCAGAGGAGTGTTGCTCCCACACCAGGGTAGTCTGATGAAATAGTTGTTCTTACTGCCCCCAAAAAGTGCGTCCAGTAGATGAATCTGTCTTATTCCAAGTTCACTGCTCTTTTCATTCTTCTCAGGGAGTCTCCTGTTGTTATTGGCTGTAGGTTTCTGTAAATTCAAGCAATTTATGTTATGGCCTGGTTCACACCAAACTTACCTCTTTGAAGTCATTGTCACAGTACTGAAGACTGTACCACATTACATTTTCCACTGATTATAAAGATCTTTTAGTACAAGCGTCCTTTAATAGAAAGCTCGTTTTATCTTTGTGTTTTTAAAGATTTATTTACTTATCTATCTATGTTCTCTGTTTGCATGTATGCCTGCATGACAAGAGGGCATCAGATCCCATTATAGATGGTTGTGAGCCACTATGCTGTTTCTGGGAATTGAACTCAGAAACGCTAGAAAAGCAGCCAGTGCCCTTAACCACTGAGCTCTGGTCCTAGCCCTTTGTATTCCTTCAGCCCTTATCTTTGTATTCTAACAATAAGAAAATAATTAAGACATAATCCCATGTCGGGGGTTGTATCAGAATTGGGGTTATGCCATTATTCTGAGAAAAGGCTGCCAGATTTTTACAAATCTTCATCATGTGCTGTGTAATTAGTAGACTGAGGTTCAGAAAAAAAGTTACTTAGATTTTGATAAGGGACAGCAGTAAGGCTAGCTTATTAATTGAGCAGCTCACCACCAACCTTTTCAGTTGGCCTTCCTGAGACTCACTTCTCTGAGGATGGTAATGCCCACAGGAAGAGCACATTGCCTTGTATATCTCCTTTTGTGCTGAGGAAACATTTCCTAGTCAGGTGGCACAAGACTCTGACCAATGCGAGGCTCCTCTGTGGAGGAGGGATAGTCCCACATCAATGTCTCAGGTCCCTAGGACCTGCCATGGAGGAGAATGGAGCAGCCTTGAATCAAGTTGGGCTTGGTTTGAAGAGATGTTGTTGGTAGAAACCCAGTGCCTGTCTGTTACTCGAGCTCTTTCTTTGGAAAGCTCCGTACATGAGTTGGCTTACAGAGAAACAAGCGATTCCTACCTACTGAGTTATTCTGGGTTAAAAGTTACCTGATGGGGCTGGGGATTTAGCTCAGTGGTAGAGCGCTTACCTAGGAAGCGCAAGGCCCTGCGTTCGGTCCCCAGCTCCGAAAAAAAGAACCAAAAAAAAAAAAAAAAAGTTACCTGATGAGCTTTATCATGTTCCACTTCCTTCTAAATACATGTGTGTGTGTGCGTGCGTGTGTGTGTGTGTGTGTGTGTGCGTGTGTGTGTGTGTGTGTGCGTGTGTGTGTGTGCGTGTGTGTGTGTGTGCGTGTGTGTGTCTGCGTGTGTGTGTGTGTGCGTGTGTGTGTGTGTGCGTGTGTGTGTGCGTGTGTGCGTGTGTGTGTGCGTGCGTGTGTGCGTGTGTGTGTGCGTGCGTGTGTGCGTGCGTGTGTGCGTGTGTGTGCGTGCGTGTGTGTGTGTGTGTGTGTGTGTGTGTGTCTGTGTGTGTGGAAGCCAGAGGTCAGCATCAGGAATTTTCCTGTTGTTGGTCACCTTATTTTTGAGATAAGATCTCTGATTAAACCAGAGCTCGACTTCCTGGCTGGTTTGCCAGCAAACTTGAGGCTCTGTCTCTGTTCTCCTATCCCAAGCTGACGGTAGATGTCACTGTTTTACCTGGCTTTTACATGGGGGATGAGGAAGAGAACTCAGGTCTCCTGCTAGCACGGCAGAAGACTTGTGATATTATACTTCATTTGTGAGAGATGTAACCCACACCAGAATGGTTGGAAGAGTATAAAAAAATGACTTGGAGAAGAAAAATGGTAGATTCAGTAGTGTGGTAAGAGCTATTTTAAATACCTTTTTTCTCCTAGAACGCTAAATTTATGACTTGGAAGGGCAGAAATAGGATTTTTATTTTGAGAGATGAAATGTTTGGGCAACATTTATTTTACCTCCTTTAATTAATTACAGCCAACCATCTTTAAAAATATATCTAGTCAACATCTGTTTTTGTTTCTCTTAACATTTATAATGCTTGCTTTAGACTTAAAAACAATTAGCCAGGCATGGTAGCATACTCCTGTGATCTCAGCACTCCATAGGCTGAGGCAGGAGGATAGGAAATTAAAGCCCACAAGGTCAGGGATATATATAGCATCCTCTGTGACTCCAGGACTTAGGGAATGTAAGCAGGAGGATTAGGGGCTCAAGGCTGGCCTGGGCTACGAACAGCAAAACTAAGGCTAACACACTTCAGGCAGAAATAAAGCATTACTGAGGAAGTAGCTGTTTGGACTTCCCAGAAGTAATTCTTCCCTTGAGCTGATTATTTAGCACTCCCATTCCAATTTACATTTTCATAAGAGGTCCTGAGGGTTCTGATGAGCTGTGATCCTTTGCTCATTGATGCAGGACTCATTATTTGAGCCTGCTGTGAGGATTTCATGAGGTAAGAATGTGAAACTTAGATGTCCATGTGCCTACTCACTCTTGTCCTCCTTAACCAGGCTTTTCATAAGCCTTTTTTTGTTATTTTAACATTGTTGACGGGGAGAAGCAGAGGGAGAGAGATTGCATGTGTACATGTGTGTGCAGAGCAAGAAGCAGTTCTCTTTCAGCATGTGGATCCTACATTCCATAGCAAGTGTAGGAGAGGAGAACCTTGAACTATGTTATGTTTGAAGAAAGTAAGTCTCACTGTGCAGCCCTATCTGGCCTGGAACTCACAGAGATCCACCTGCTTCTGCCTCAAAGATGTGCAACCCTCCACTCAGTTTGACTTGAGTTTTCGGTCCACTCCCTTTTACTTCTCTTTGCTAGAATTACAACTGCGTGCTACCATGCCTGGTTTATACTTTTTCGGGGCTGTGACCATGCTAGGCAGATTCTCTACCAACTGAGATAAATTCCTAGCTGTCTGCTGTTTATTTTTGAGCTTTAAAGATTTGCAACCACACAAAAGAAAGTAGCCAAGCATGGTTATTGGCACGAATCACTTCCGAGGTCCAGAGAGCAGAGCCAGGCCTTCTTTCTGTCCTCCAGAAGGAACTGTGCCCCAGCTTTTCCATATTTACTCTTTGCCTTTCTTTGTAGTCTTAACAGGCGTCCTCATGAAAATTTCCCTGTTTTGATGTTTAAGATGAACGTAAATGGAGTTACTCAATGTATTCCTGAGTATTTGGTGTCTTTCACTAAACATGTTTTTGAGAGTTGTTTGTACTGAGCATAGCTGGGGCTCCTGTTACCGTCCTTTATGAATGAAACCACAACGTACTGTGCCCTTGGACACTTGAGTTGTTTTCACTTGGAGTTAAGATGTGCTTTCTCTCTGTGCTTTACTAAAAATATTTTGGTTTGTTTTCGTAGACTCTGGGGAATGACCCAGGCCTCTAGCATGCTAAACATGCACTTTACGGTTGAACTAATCAATAGAAACCCCCCAAAGGATTTTTTAAAGGTTTATTTTATACGCATTGGTGTTCTGCCTGCATGTCTGTGCCAGATCCTTGGAAACTGGCATTAGTTGTGAGCTGCCCTGTGGGTGTTGGAAATTGAACTCTGGTCCTCTGGAAGGGTAACCAGTGCTCTTAACTGCTATCACTCCAACCTCATCAAAGGATGTATTTTTAAATTTTATGTATATGAGTGTTTTGCCTTCATATATGTTTGCCCTTGATGATAAGGTACCCAGGTCAGTCAGCCTTGAACTTGTGATTTTCCTGCATTGGCCTCCTGAGTGCTGGAATTACAGTCCTGTGCCACCAGAAGTCTTTCCCCTTTGCTCCACTCTGCCAATTTTGTTATTTTTTATTTTATACTTTGTTAACCTGTTTTAGATTTCTTATGTCCCATTGACCTCTCTGCTCTTGCTCTAAGCAGTAAGTTTTACATTTACTAGAATTAGCCCTTGCACCTTAGTTATTTTCTCTATTTTTTTAAACACACTTCTTTGTATGTTTACCGCATGTCACCAAAAACATACCTGTTGGAATTTGTTTGGGATTGCACAAGTTTATAGATTAGTTGGGGAAATATCCAATTTGCCATTTCCCCAATTGCAGTTTGATATTGTCAAATTGTCCTTTTGTCCACAACTTTTCTTGTGTCCAGACTCGAATAATTTATTCTATGATTGGTGACTGCTTTTTTCATAGCCAGTCCATTTGAACATTCCTTCCCCCCCCCCCCTTGGTCGCACTGGTGAGAGAGCTCTAGTAAGTGTTCTGTGTTGCTGAAACTGTTAGAGCTGGCAGGATACCTTCTGTTATTGGTCTCAGAATGAAGCTGTGGTTCCCTTTTATGTGATGCTTAACCAGTCCCACCTGGGGTCAGGTGAGAGGCCTTTGTAAACTTAACACAAGTGCTTGGTTTCAATGTCTTTTTTAGATGTCCATGGGTGTTTTGCTTGTGTGTGTGTGTGTGTATGTGTGTGTGTGTGTGCGTGTGTGTATGTGTGTACATGCATGTGTTTGTGTACATGCATGTGCGTGCGTGCGTGTGTGTGTGTGTGTGTGTGTGTGTGTGTGTGTGTGTGTGTGGCATGCAAGTACCATATGAGCATACCTGTTCAGTGCCTGCAAGGACCAGCAGGGTGTGTCTCATTCCCCAGAATGGAGTTATGAATGGTTGTGAGTCACCATGTAGTTGTTGGGAGTCAAACCTGGGTCCTCTAGGAGAGCAGTCGGTGCTTTTAAGTAAACTGAGTCTCCAGCCCTGTGAATGTCATTTATTTCTTTCCCCCAAATTATTATGGTCTCATAATCCTCCTTTCACCCCCTACTTTGATTACCTTTGGATTTGGTTTGCTAAAGTTTTGTTTAGGATTTCATCTCCATGCCCCCCCAAATGGGTTTGACATTTTACTTATTAATTACCTTTACCAGTTTAAAAATATCTATTGCACATGTGTGTATATGTATGCATGTGTCTGTTCACATGTGTGCCAGTAGTCATTCTCAAGTGTTATTTCTTAGGTGCTTGCCACCTTGTCTTGAGATAGGCTTCCTTACTGGGGCCCTGGGTTTAAAGTTTAGGGTAGGCTGGCTAGTTGGTAAGTCCTAGGGTTTCTTCTAGCTTCGCTCCCCAGTGCTGGGACTACAAGCATGTGTTATATGAGTTGTCATGATTCAACAAGTGTTCCTCATGCTTGAAAACAATCAAGAAGAAAAGCTTTAACCAGAAAAAAGGCCCATAGATCCTCTTCAAAGAATTATCTTATCCTAACAGCTAAACCCAATAAGTGACTTTAAACCTTCACTAACCATAAAAAAGATAAGACCTTTTTGTTTCATTTTTGTTTTCTGAGACAAAGTTTCTTTGTGTAGACTTGAATGTGGTTGAACTAGCTCCACAGACCAGATTGGTCTTGAATTTACAGAGTTCTGCCTTCTGCCTTCCCAAGTGCTTAAAGGTGTGTCCCCCCTCCCCATTCCAAAATATGATCTTTAAGGTAAAAGAGAGCTGGCAAGATGCCTTGGTGGGTATGGTGCTTACTATGGGAGCCTGGACAACATGAGGTTGATCCCCCAGAATAGGGGAAGGGCTCACATGCCCCTGTTGCAGAAGAGTGTGCTGCTGACAGGAAAATCAGACCTTCCTTCCAAGGATGGGCAAGTATTAGGAAATTCCCCCCCATCTATCTCCTCTTAGACCCCTGTGGCCAATGGCCAGAGAGCCTGGGGTCAGGCACGAGTAGCCCCAGCCTCAAACCTACCTACCTGTTCCTGCTACTCCTCTGACCTCGAAGACTCTGACACCTGTCTGCCTTGTCCTGAGAGACCAATTTGAGCCCTCCCTGTAGACACAGACCTACCGTGTGCTACATAGAGTGCCATGCTACATTTATAGTAAACCTTCTAAATTAATTTTTATATCATCAATTACCTAATAAAATTCATTTTTCATATAATCCCAGGTTCTTTGCTACATATATATGGTAATAAATGCCTTTATTAAAATAGAAGATTTAATTATGAGGACCTGTTCCTTTTCATTATTGATGTTTTGTTTCCTCTCCTCTCTTGGTAGCCCATCTCGCTCCCTCCTTCAGTGCTTGTTTTCCTTCTAGATCCTGTTTGTGCTTGTTTCTAGGAAAGGCTCACCTAGCAGGGATGGATTGGATCTGTGGAGTCCCTAGTGAGACAGAGGGGGAGGGAATTGACAGACAGAGATCTCTTCTTCCCACCCCGCTCCCATCCCCTGCACATGGGCAACCCAAGGCTCCCATTTGATTTGGTTTTTCTCCTACAGACATCTCAAGATGGCTTACATTGGTGGAAAGGAATGAAGCTGTCACAGGCCAGTTTTCTGGGCTGTGACCTCCTGTTTCTCCCCTCTCAGGCTGGTGGTCCAGAGGGTAAGGCTGAGGAGAGGCAAAGTAATTGACAAGAGGCAAAAGAGAGAGACCTCCGTCTGCCTTCCTCCCACATCCCTTCTCCAGCCAGGAAGAGTGGGACTCCTGAGCTAGAGCTCAGAGTATTCCCTCCCTATTACACACAAGCATCTGCTGGCCTCCTGGTCTCCCACCTGCTCCTGGCCCAGCCAGCAGAACCAGGAGGGTAGGAGGCTGCTGACTGACATAAATGAGCAAGAGGAGCACAAAGGGTGCTAGACCTCTCACAATGCCTGATTCTTGGAAGAGGCTCCACTGCACCCCAACCCTGCTTTGCCCTGGCGTAACCCATCACCAAGAAGCTGAGCTCTCTCCTCAGGCAGTGGGGAAGACAGAGCATAATGATTTCTGGATAATCAGGATTCAATAGTGGTTCAGCTAGGTGCAGAGAGGTCAGGGGTGGGCCACTGCTAGGGAGGAGGAGGGGACACTTCCCAACCACACCTCTCCCGATCCAGGATATTTCCTACAATCTGCTTCCCCTTCCCTCGGGCAGGTGATCTGTGATATGGATATGCTGCACCCTCAGCATAACGCCCACAGAAGATAAAGGTTGGTTTCCAACCTTTTATGAACCCCGCTACTAATTTCCACTATGTACCCCATTATTAGTTTCTAGTCTCAAACTATCTGGATCTAAAACTACATTCCATCAGGAATTGGAATTGAGTCTTTGCAGAAGTGGGGAAGGGGCTGTCCACTACAGGATCAGAACCTGGGAAGGGGGCTATCAAAATGTTCTCTAGACCTCTCTCCCAGGAAGATGATATGCCCAAAGCTGGGCTAGAAGAGGCAAGAGGAACCAGGGACTGCAAGTAACAGCTGGATAGAAAAGGGGAATAGAAGGGATAGGAAAAAAAGAACAAAGACAAAAAAAGGAAAGGGCAAGTCCATAGCAATTTGAAGAAAATTTGATGAAGGGACAAGCAAAAAGTTGGAGGGAAAAGAGAAGCCTCCTTCAGATCTCTCAGCCCAGCTGTGTGAGACAGGTGAGTTGTGAGCCCTTTGTTGATTGACATCCTCCTTTATCCCAGAAGATGTACCTAGAACTTTATTAGGGCCCCTCTCCTTATTGTGTTGGGAACTCAGGAAAAGGGTGGTGTGAGGGAAGGGGTCACGTTAGGAGATGGAAAGTCAGAACCAAAGGCCTGGGGATCACTAAGAGCACCCCTAGCTACAGATGGCATTTCTCCCTGATCTTACCCTGCAGAGGAAGGGACCTAATGTCACATAGATAGGGAGAAGGGAAATGTCAGGTTGTCCTGGTGGCCACTTCAAGTTAAACAAAAGCTTCTCTTAGCTGCTTCCGGATTCAAGGGTCTGTTGATGTATCAGAGTTGTAACATTAGTAAAATGTATAGCCCACTCCCAAAGTGTAACCAGAGACTCTGGAAGTTGCCCCACCCGTAGCCACTCAGGCCTCTCCTTCCCCACCCCACTGAGGTGATTATTGCCCAGCACCTTGCTACAGGTCCATGGCTGTACCCTAGGGAGCAGACACAGGAGTCCAGGGACATGGAATTTGGAAAAATATTCAGATTGCTTGTGTGGCAGTGATGTGACAGACAGGACAATCTTGGTCTGTCCTCTCACAGATGCATACTGCACCTGCCATGCAGAAAAGGTTATGTCCACCAGGCACCAGGGCTGCTGTCACTTTTCTCTCAAAGCAGACGATGCATGCAGGCCCTCTTACCTCAGTTTAGAGAAACCCCGTAGTGGCTACGTGGGCGGCCTCTGTGTTAGCCTATGACCCCTCATTGGTGGCAGGAGATCAGTGCTCACCTGGGGGTTCTGCATATGCTTTGACTGAAGAAAAGTAGTAGGAGGCAGAAGAGAAGTGCACCAGTGTGAAGATGGAGTTCCTGGTCTTCCTACAGCAGTGGGGGTGGGCAAGCTTACCTCTCACTCCATAATACAAGTCCTGCCTGCCCACACCATTGCTGGAAGCAGATATCCACCTTAGCTGATGTCCCTGCCCTGCTAGCCTAAGTGCTGGGCCTCAGAGATGAGTTCATGCCACACTCACCTATACAGCCCAGGTTGTTGTGCCTGAAGGTGGAGAGTGGCTTACAGCCTGGAGCAAACACCGGCCAGGCATCTGAGTAGAGGCTATCCAGGGCTGCATGGACTCTGACTGCCATGAAGTCAATCTTACTGTCACCCAGGAAGTCACCATCCCTGTTCTACTCAAGAATCTTGCCACTATGTGTGGCAATGTACCTCCCTATCTCCTTCCTTGCAGCCCTGCCGACATTCCAGGTTGCCCAGGCACTGGTGATCTCAAACACCGGTGAGGTCTTAGTCCTGGCTGGAAGTTATGATGTAAGTGTTGGTCTGCTGCTGGATGCATTTAATGTCGCTCCCTTTGGGCAAACCATCAGTCCCACCACATGGTAGCGCTCATACAGGGATCATCACTTGGCCTGGTAGAGGCCTGGCTGGCTGCAGGGGAGGGGCAGCAGGGCAGGATCTGTAGGCTGCTCAGGGATGCCATCCCCACTCCCAGTCCTACCCCAACTTGGGCACCAGGAGTGGGACTTGGGGCTCCCCCAAACCCAGGGGGCAGAGTTGATGAAGAGCCAGCTGAAGGGAACACTCCTTTCCAGCAGCCCTTTGGTTCTTTGTGCTTCCTCTGAAACATCCTAGTTATCCAAAGCCACATTTCTTCCTGTTATTCCAGATACCACTAGACTGGGCATGGGGAATTGGAAGTTGTAGGGAGAGAGAGAGAGGTGGTGGGAGGGAGAGGAGGAGAGATGAGGGCCCTGTCTTCCTTCTTTTATTTCCACAACTGCCCAGAACAGCACAGTGAATCAGGCGACCTCTGGAGATATCTTTTCTTGAACTACACATTCTCCCTAACCCCTCAGAGGGCTGATTGGTTATTTTGTTCTTAAAGGCTGATTGGTTATTTTGTTCTTTTTTGAGATGGATTCTCTGTGTAGTCCTGGGTGTGCTGGATCTCACACTGGAGACCAGGCTGCTCCCAAATTCACAGTTTCACCTGCCTGTTATACCTGACTGCTGGAATTAAGGTCTTCACCACCACCTCTACCACACAACAGGTTCATTGGGTCATCTCAGAGTCAGCAGAGTGAGTCCTACAACTGAAGGACACTAAACACACAGAGTGTCAGGAACAAACTCAAGTCACACAGAGGTAGGCAACACCTGGTGTATCTTCTACTCAGGTGTTTACAGCCTTCAGCCCCATTCTTTATGCACTTAGGATTTTGTATGCAATGTTTATTCATGAGAATAAATGTCAGAGGAGTCAGGCAGGATGCACCAACTCTATGATGGCCTAGTTCTCCTCTGAATTTTCTCAAACACTAGCATAGTCAAAGCGGTCATAGCAAGATTTAGATGTCCACAAATGTATACTGAGCATCAGCTTTTTAACAGGTTTTGGCTGAGAGGAATTCCCTCAGGCACTATCATTTGATTATCAAGATTGTCTAATACACTTTCAGCTCGCATGCAGGTGCTGTGGTTGTGTATACAAGCAGAATGACATAAACCCTGCAAGCAAGGATGCCTGGGAACTCCCCAGTCCCAGTCATACCAGCTCATAGCCTGTTAGTTACCTTGAAGGCAAGACAGTAGCAGCTCCATGCATCCCTACCGACAACTGATTCTCCAGCTGCTTCCAACTCCTACTCCAAGTGCATCTGCTGCCCTCCACTGTGTCCACAGGATGAGTTTAGATGTCAGCCTTATTATTCAGTACATGGGTGACACTGTCAAGTCACTCCAATGTGACAGCCTTGACGTTAACCTCTGTGCAGTGGACATTGTCTGTACATTCTAGGGAATATCCAAAAAATAAAGAGATTACCTTGTGAACCCCAGTCCCCAAGGAAACAGAGGTGGTAGCCCCCTTTATTTGAACATGGTGTCCACATCAACCTGAACCCACCCATTCATTCTGAAGTTCATTCCTCTCTAAGGCCCAAGCACCTGGAGCTACAAATGCTTTAAAAATCAATCCTCTTTCAATCTCTGTGATGGGAAAACAAAAGCACTGAGGTCAGAAAAAAATTGGTGACTTAGCTCAATGACATGCAATTTGTCATCAAGGAGCCTGGCCTAGACAAGGTGACCGATACCAAGTGCTATACACGATGCAAAGAGGACCCTTTATAGACAACACACTCCATAAAGAAATTCAGAACTTCTTTCCTATGTGACCAAATTCTGAGGCGTAGCTGAACTTTTTCCCTCTGCTTGGGGATAAGGGTTGTCCTAGGCAGAAAGTGTCATAGTGTGCATATGAGATGTGTGTATGAGGTATGAGAGTCTTGAAGTTGTGTTGAGGTGAAAGTCAATATTTAGGAAGTAGCATTCTCAGATGCTCCCCTCATGCATGCCCTGTGCTCTGTTTAGTTTACCCACTGAAGCAGACACGTGTGCACTGGAAGCCTTCAGGACAAGGGAGGGAGGGCTTCTGACTTTGGAAACAGTTAAATAACTTATAGCTCATTACACACAGACAAGAAAACAACAAAACTGTGTTATCCACAGTATAAAAGGATGGAGGCATTCTCTATCCCCTGGGAACCCAGTCTGAAAAGCCAGCGAATGCTCCAGATTTTCTCAGGGACATTTGTAACTCAGGGGTCAGTGAACTAAGGGTTCATGGCAAACATGATAAACTCCCTGAGAGCATTCAGCAATAACTGGAGAAATTTTACTCCATAGTCTGCTGGGATGGAGCACTAAGGAAGACACACAGACAATACAAGCAAGGTCCAGCTTTATATTTTTTTCCAAAAACCTTTATTGGGGGAAACCTACAAACATGTATAGTACAATGTTTCCAGTCACAATTTGTAGTGAACTGATTCCTCAAAATATATTATATATTATATTATATAATATGTTATATTATATTAAACATATTATATATCATGATTTTCAAAACCCTACTTCTGTCAAAGTAATCCAGAGTGCACATGTAGTGCTCCAACTGTACCTACATACAAACTAAGGGATTGCTTGGTCATCTGCCATCTGGGAAATCTTGAGACCTTCCTGCCTTTTTACATTTGAAATATTATTGTACAAGTTTGGGGCTGTCACTAAACAAGGTATATGTGTGTACCACCAACATTTCAGTGCAAAGACCTGGTCTCTTCCCCTCATAGCTATGTAAAAAGTGGTAAAAAAGACTTTTCCTCTTTTGCTGGTGAACACATCCCTCATTCAAATTGTCAAGCACTAATGAAGTCCTTGTTTGGTTGAGGAAGATTTAAGGTAAGTTCAGGCCCAATGAAGGCACTGAGACCATTTCCGCATTATTGCTACCTGTCTTAGCCTCAACATCACACTAGAGCTGGTAAAATCAAGAAACTTTTTTTCCTTGCTTCTATATAAAGCTCAAATGAGAGAAGCATTCTCCACGTGACCTGACTGCAGAGTCTATGGCCATTCTTTTATTGTTTAAAGTTGGATAAGCTACAGGCATTATACATTCAAAAAAAGAAAAGAAGAAAAAGAGCATACAGTGTTCCTCAAACTACTTCCACAGCATCTAGGTAGATTTCTGTAAAGAAACCATTCAAACTTTTAAAGTTTACATAAAGAAGTAAAAAAATCAATAAAATAAATATTGCATACAATCTCTTAAATAAAGGTTTTTCTAACTCATTTCCAATAAAATAACCAAGTGAAGTTACAAAATGCATATATTACTGTGAAAAGAACACATTCCTCATTTTGCCAATTAATAATGGCAATGATAATTTAACAAAATAAAACATATATCTATTGCTTTCATCATACTTGATAAACACAATTGAACAGTATCCTCAGTGTATACTTTTCACAAGATAATAAATAAGTTAAATCTTTTTTCATATTAGTTGAGGTGCAGATCAACTAAAAAGAGCTAAAAATGAAGCATTTATTTCCCAACGACTATGAACTGAACTCTACCCAAGGCTTCCAGAGAGCAGAGGAAATGGTTCTAAGCTAAACACCCACTGAGTGCTGGCAGTGAGACTATAATGAAACTTTGGAATGCAAGATCTCCCCCATACCCAAACATATAGAACTTTGTTAAAAAACATAAACAAGGTAAACAACCACCATGAAGTAGGCTGCGAGATACTCCTATCAAGGAAAGTTCTGGGCATTAATTTCAATTCTAGAAACTTATAGTTTAGGGAGGTGGCAGCCTGCTGGCTCACACTGGTCTTGGAAACCCTTCCAATGTAAGAGTTCTCACATCTGGACTGTAACTAAGGCTGTCAGGTGAGAGAAGAGATGGAATGGTGGCTGATAGCTGCTGGTGCTTGGCTCTTTTTTCTTTTAAAACTAGAGTTTCAAACTCATCTGAAACCTAAACAAGTGTTTGGAATTTTCTGTTCTTTCCACATCACAACTGCCCTCTTGTGGATATTTTGTTCATTCAAAAGAAAATTTCACTGGCATTCATTTCAACAAGAATGACACTTTGCAGCAATGATGATGATGATGATGATGAAAATAATAATAATAATAGAAACTTGGAAACAAAGAGAACCGAAGGAGCCCCTCCTGAAAGAGTTCCAGTATAAGTGCTCAGCTTGGCCTGCAAGTAGGCCTGCTGCAGTGTCACCCACCAACCAATATGCACTGTAGCACCTCTCCCAAGCCCTCGCAGGCGCCCCCTTCCTTTGGTCCTCAGAGATGGAGAGGTAGCAGAAGATGGGCAGGCATTGGACAGGGTCCAGGCTGTGAGACTCGGAGCCACTGAGGATGCCCAACCTCAGTGAGCTGCTCACAGTCCAACAGCAAGCCTGGGGGTCTAGGGGTTGTGCAGAACACGAGTGACTCTGACCCACAGCTCAGCACTTGGATGTCTTAGAATAGGGTTGGGCAGCGCTGTGGCCTGTAGGGGGCTGTGAAGGAGGCCAGTGGAGGAGCCTCAGAGGGCTGTGCAGCAAGAGCAGCACTGGGGACACAGGGGACAGTGCAGGAGACCAGTGCAGGTTCGTGGCAAAGAGATAAGAGCATTCAGAGATTCCTGGAGAAATTTTACTCCATCGTCTCCCTGCCTGAATTCATGCCCAGAAGCCAGGGTTACAGGGCCTTACAGTCAGCCTTAACTGGCCAGAGTCCTGCTATTCTAGTTGCCCAAAATGTAGCTGTTTACAGCTTCCTAGCTTGTAGATACCAGCCTCCATCACTGTCCACAGGACCAGCAGAGTGGCTGTTGGACCAACTTGAATTATTTCCCAGCCTCCTTCATCGTAGGATAAGAGATTCTAAGTTCTGCATCTTCCTTTCTTTTGCTCCAATAAGACTTCATGACCAAGGCAACAAATTTATAAAACATAACGTATAATTCAGACTCATGCTTACAGAACAAGTCCACTGTGGTACAGCAAAGGCATAGTGAGAGGAATAGCTGAGAGTCTCTTGGGCCACAAGTGGAGACAGATTGGGAATCACTTGGGCTTTTGAAAACTATAAAACCAACCTTAGGAACACGCTCTTCCCCAAGAAGCAGTGCCTTATCCTTCTGAAACAGGTTTACCAACTAGGAACCAAATACTGAATAACATAACACCTCACTGCAATCCCTCTTATTCTGTCATTCCTGTTAGGCCCCAGGAACTCCTGGAATTCCTTTTAGGCCCCTACAGATGAGCATAGTGTCTGGCCTACACCCAAGTAAATCATGAATAAATAACCAGGTCTCTCTGTCGGTGTTAGTCTGTGTTCCTAGTCTGGCCAGGAAAACGCTCCAAGGTTTCTTCCTTTGCTTCCGGATAGCTGGACATAGAAGACTGCGTAACAGATCTGAGCCCCAGACCCAAGGCAACAGGTCCTGAGGAATCAGCACACAGCAGGTGCAGGGATCCAGTGCAGATCACCAACACCTGCTGTGGTCTCAGCATCCCAGAGGAAGCTTTTCCTGGGGACAGGTCTGGATGCTGGGTTAAAAACCACAGAAGTCATAGCTTTGTGAGCCCCAGGGCTCCGGAGCTCTTCAGGGAGTAGAGCTAGGGCCAGGCAGCAGCAGCCTGGGACCTGAGAGTGGGATTCCGGGCCCAGGGAGAACCTGCATCCTGCCAACATGCATTATCAACATTCTTCTATCAAAAGAGCAAGCTTATAGGGACGTGGCACCAAGCGAGGGCCCGCCTGCAGCCCGGATTCGAGGTCGAGTGCTCTTTATGGCCAGAAAACCCACCTAGTCGACTTTGCTGTGGCTTACCGACCATGCCAGCTAAGGTGGCCCGCATGTACCTCGGATTGGCAAAGCCAAATACAGGATCAGTGAAAGTGCTGCAGCCTCAGAGCTATGTCTCTGCCTTGCACAGTATGAGAGCACCTCCACTGGGCAGCCATGTCTCCTTATGCTGCAAAGCCCATTGGCTGGGGCGACAAGGGCCCTGCCCCCAGGCCCGCCTCTCCAGCCCCTCCTTTCTCACCCTGTGGGCTTTCCCTCTGCAGCCAGGTAGAGAAAGTTGCTACAGTGTATATGTTTTGCTCTTCTTGTCCCGGAGTGGCCAAATGGACGCCTTTTCTCCATCCCCAGAGGGGTGAGATGCCTCTCAGGAGTGGGAATAATGCAGTTCAGTATTTTAGGAAGCCAGCTTGGAGAAAGTCACCTGACTCCCCTGGTCCTTAGTAGGGGCTTCTGAGAGACCAGTGAGGCAGCTGTGAGCAAAAGTCACAGGAGTACAAGCACAAGGTCAACAAAGAGCTAAGATCTTACCCTGGCATGGGGATGGCATGGGAGTTGGTTACATACAAGACACAGCCAAAAGATAATATCAACGAGAGGGATGTGTAGTAAGAACACAAAAGTGGTGCCCGAACCATGACAGGACTCTGTACAGAGGAGATTTGTGAGATTTGAATTAAGACTACAAGGTTAAAAGAAATTTCGTATTAGAAAACAAGGCAATTGGAAAGCTTATCTAGAACAGACTAGGAGGGCATTTGACAGGGCCCTGTCTCCTGTGTCATTTCTATGTCTCAGGGTCCTACACAAGGCCAAAGCAGATCTCCCTCAAGGTTCCTCTGTCCACCAGTATTTTGTTTGATTTTAGAGACAGGATTTATCTATGTAGCTATTTGGCCTGGATCTCACTATGAAGACCAGGCTGGACTCAAATTCATACAGATCCACCTACCTATGTCTCTTGAGTTCGGAGTTAAAAGGCATGTGCCTCCACATCCACCTCTAACTTCAATATCTGGACCTTTAAATAGAGTTACTTGTAAAAACACTACTGGTGTTCAAAATGAGTAGTTAAAATGCTGGGGAAAACTGGAAGGGGAATTCTTGCCAGAACAGGTAATTCTAAAGAACCTTACATTTCTAAGGATAGAAGGAATGGGGCAAAGGTTGAGATGAGAAGCCGGGTAAATTCCTGTGCAAGTATTCATGTTTAATTGCACTATACATCTAAAAGGTATAGATTAGATGCAGGAGCATGTGGTGCTTTGCATTGAATTATCAATGTATGGTGGCCAGTGTTCAGTACACAAAACAAAGTGTTTTGCATTAATGTTATTCTTGCATTATGCACCGGAGATCAGCACCACCTAGAATTTTTATTTTTATCTACTAAACTCAAATAAGGAAAGGGGTCTGCAAACAGTAATCACCCTTAAAAGAAACAATCCCTTTATTCCTACTGTTCTCACCTGACAGGGTGTTTAAATGTGGAGAAACAGCAGATTTCATAAATCACTGGGTTTGGACCTGTAGGTTGTACAAGGACTTCTGAGGTAGAAGAGGACAAATCATTGCTTCTGAAACTTTGTCAGCAGGAAAAAGAGCACTAGTTAAAAGATTGCTTTCTAGAAAATGTCACTTATATTTTATTTCCATATGTTTTACAAAGGAGATTTAGTTATTTTTAATTATGTGTATGTAGGCGTCTGAACCTGAGTACAGGTTCCTGCAGAGACCAGGGGGAGGGAGTTCCCTGGAGCAGGGGTTACAGGCCATTGTAAGCCACCACAATTGGGTGCTAGAACTGAACTCAGGGCCTCTGCAAGAGCAGTATGTACTCTTAACCATTGAACTGTATTAGCAGTCCCTGTACCTCCACATCTTCTTGAGGGTGAATTTTCAGTGTGTGAAAGACTGGCAATTCCCAATGGGGCAGAACCCTCCACAGTTTGCCCATCTACCATTCACATCCAATCCACAGGAGCAGAATGATAGCTCAACCAATAGTAACAAAAGAGGGAGAGAGATTGGACATGAGTATACTCAGGGTGACAGTGACAGCTGCAGCATTCTAAAGAGACTGGACCATGTAGTCCAGAATCATGGTGGCCAGACCTAGTGCTCCCATGATTCCTGCCTGTTTCTCTACGTTCATCCTTCTGGCTACCCCTGTTCCTCACAGTACTTTTGTTGTTTGTTTCTTTCTTTGATTGATTGATATTTTGAATCTCCATCCGTGCTTGCATCCACTTTCTTGTATTAGTCACCCAATCATTTCTGTTGCTTTGTTCCAAGACCTTGATGGATTCAGGAAAGAAAGATTGCCTCATACAATAGCAAATGAACAGTTTAGAACAGGGATCTGTGCACAGGCAAATGCCTACCTGATAACAGGTGTACACATCCCATCCTCACTCCATAAAAAAATCACACCCCAAAAGATGGTGGTAGCAGTAGCATCTGAAAAGGAGAGTTATATTGGAAAAGAACCCAGAAGCTGTTCTTATCAGGTCTAAAAAAGTGAGCTGGCTCTTTAACAACAAACTATTCCAGACACGAGCTCTCTAGTGTAAGGTTTACAGCTTGCAAGTGTTTCACATTTCATATGCACAGCTTGCAATTGACAGAGCTGTGACTGGAACCTGGGTTCTAACTCCCAACAGCTCTGGGTTTACTGGGCTATAGCTTGGCTTTGCTTGTCAATGAGGGTAGGACTGTTCTGTTTTCTATACATGGCAAGAATTTTAAGATGATAGGAAGGTTTTTTTTCAATATTTTAAAGATCTACATGACTACAGATGAATTATGGGATGGGGAATTGCGTTAATGAATAGAGCACTTGCATGAGGACTTGGATCAGCATCCTCAGAACTCAGGTAAAAATTCAGGCTCGGTAGCACTCCTGCAATCCCAGGTCTTCAAAGGCAAGATGTGAGGTAGAGACTGGAGCAGACCCAGAATCTAGCCTATGTGAAGTAGCAAAAAACAAAGAGACCTTATTCAAACAAGGAAGAAGGAGAATATGGGCCGACACCTTAGGTTATCCCCTGAACTCCATGTGTCCATACCGACACAGGGAATTAAATAAAACTCAAATTGAGAGCTTGGAAAACAGTGAGATTAGGAACAAACCTGGTCAGGATTCTGGGGGATTAGAGTTGCTTTAGCAATTGGAGGGATACAGAAACCAGGAGCTTTGGAGTCTATACAAGGAGGATCAGTGGTGAAAGAACTTTTCAATTCCATCTGCCCCCATGCCTGTTCCAGCTGGATAGGCGGTTACAATGTTTCACTTCTGAGCCCTATGAAGAGGAGGGTATAGCAAAGAATCCCAGAGTGTGTGGTTATTTTGTTGCATTTCAGAGTCAAGGCTCCGCAATACAGTGCTTGAGGCTAGGGCTGAGAGAGATTCTGAGCTGAAGACTTGGGGGAGGCTTCTACTAGCTTGTGTGTCTTGTGGAGTATTTCTGCTGACACTGCAAAGAATTGCCATGGCAACCAGTAAAATAAGTTTCTGAATTCTTGCAGTCTCCCTCAAGGGAGGCAGATGCCAGTGGGTGTGGCTGTATCATTAAGAGTGCTAGGAAGTCTCAGATGATCATGTCCCTCTGAAGGTCTAATAAATTGTCCTCCAGGTCTCAGGCAGAAGCAGCTCCAGCATGGTAAATGGGGGAGTCCAAGGCTATGGGACAGGAGATGGAAATAGTTTACCAGAGATTCATTCCCGTGGTAGGCTGCACATGTCAACCACCTTCCAGTTTAAAATGCAAGGTGCATGGACTCCTCATTTCCTTACATCCAAATAAATAAACTGACAGGGGTGTGGCCAGGACATCAGCAGGTAGATATTTTATCAGAGTCAGTCGCTTTTCTGTTGCTGTGAAGGGACAACACAACCAAGGTAATTTATAGAAGGAAGAGTTATTGGGGAATACAGTTCCATAGGATTAGAGTCCAGGGCCATCATGGTGGAGAGAATCCCAGCAGCAAGGCAGACAGAGATGGTGCTGGAGCAGTAGCTGAGGGCTAAAACCTTATCCACAGTTGCAAGGCAGAGGGAGGTCACTGGGAAATGTATGGTCCTTTGGAACCTACAAAGCCCATTGTAAGAAGCAATACTGCCTCCAACAAGGCCACACCTCCAAATCCTTCCCATATAGTTCCACTGATAGGTGAGTGAGTGTTGAACCACATGAGGTTACAGAAGCCATTCTCATTCAATCTACCACAATCAGTATTATGTAATCAATGTTGAGGAACCCCAAGCGAGAGAGTCCATATCCAGAGCTTACTGTGTCGCTGTGTCGTCTTGGGCTAATGTTCATCACTTCTCCAGACTTTGGGTCCTTTACCTGCAAAGTAATATCTTTGTGATGTGCCATCAGCCTTGTCACCTGACACAACACAGAATCACCCAAGAAGGGCAGCATGCCAGTGAGGGACTGGGTCCATTGGTTTATCCTGGAAGCGTGACTTTAGGGGATTGCTTTAATGAAATTAATTGTGTAGGAAGATCCGTCCCGTTGAGGGTAGCAACATTCTCTGGGCAAGGGCTATTGAACTACGTAAGTCAAGAGGTTGCACTGAGCACAGTCAAGCCAATGCGCAACTGAGCACACACAAATCCATTTGTCTGTTCTTGGCTGTGAATGAGACATGGCCAACTGTCTCAAGCCCTTGCTACTAAGACTTTGCCACAAGGATGGATTTTAACCTAGAATTGTTAGTGAAAACAAACCCTTTCTCCCCAAGTCTCTTTTTGTCGAGATATTTTATCATAGTAAGACAGAAGGCACTAGGACAATCATCCAACTCACTGTGACTCTTAAGCACAACATTCCACCCACCACCTATCATGCCCTCTGTCAGTTATGCTCTGGATCAACCCACTGTCATGTACAGACCCTACCTCTCAAGACCCACTGCCTGCTTGTATCCTTCCTCTTGATGGTGAGTCTGTTTTTGACGTCCTGTAATTCTTCTTAGTTCAGACTAGTATTTTGCCTCTGTGATCCTTCGCTTTCTGTGTCTCTCTTCTGCAACTGGGCATTTCCACTTCACAGGAACCTTCTTACAGCCCTGGGACTTTTATCAAAGGAGTGCTTCTCTCACAGGAGCTCTTAGATCCTGTTGTAGGAATATAAGGCTTATATTTTGAGGTAGGACGAAGGGCACGAATCAAATTCTTTTCTTTGTACACAAGCTTATGGCACTTCTAGCATGATTTTCAATACCCATCTGTGTTTGTGAATGTGGCATTATTTAATCAAGAAAATATTTTCTCTCATTTCCACTTTGCTAAGAACAAGTTTGTCAGGAGAAACCTCCAAGAGATGAGGAGGCACCAAGACCATGTTGATCCCATGGCAGCCTGGGAAATGCTTGCAGCTCATCCCCCATCTCGTTTATCTCTAGGAGTCTCATTATATGGCAGGGTCAGTGGTGTGCTGAAGTATGTGTGCCTGTGGTAAGGACTTACTTTGTAGCGCTGTTTTAAACCATCTCTGTTCATGGTTGTTAGAATGGATGAGTGGGCAATAGCAGGTCCATGCCTGTGCAGTAATATAAACCTGAAAAGGATATAGTTGATTCCTATGTACTAATAAGTATTGGATCATCTTGCAGTGCATATGGTACATTTTATAAAAAGTAAAGGAAAGTGCTACAAAAGATTGTCCTCAAGGGTAGGAAGGAGAGACTTACTATGTGTGTATTTGCATAGGTGGGTTTCAAAATTCTTTAGCTTTATCCATTACACGTAAGTGATTATGAGATTGTGTCAATTTTATTGATATAATTAAAGTTTAATTCATATAATCAAAGCTTCAAACTCTTGGATTTCTCTTCATTATGACAGTGAAATATTTATAAATAGAAACCTGAAAATGGTGCAATGTAGAAGGAACACTAGGTTGAGAGACCTCTGCTATCTTGGTTAACTTCCTGGATTCTCAGTGGCTTCTCTTCGAAATTAGAAGTTATCTGTCCGTATATATAATTCCGTGAGCCTACCCTGAGATAGATCAACGGTCATTGTAATGTGTGTGTGAGAGTGTGTGTGTGCATGTTGGTGGGAAGAAGCACCTTGGCAGGACATCTCTAACTTGTCACTCATCCTCTGCACTAACACTTTCTGCCCGATATCCTGTCATATAACTTGCACTGGGATCCCTGTGTTGGACTCTAGAGATATGGATGTTTCCTGTCTTTAGTGTTGAGTAGAACAAACATGAAGAACATTCAGACCACTGATCCTTCTGATCACTTTATGAGGTTTGAGTCCAGTAACTGTCACAGTAACTTTCCCATTAGCTCCAAAGATGGAGTTTCTTCTTTTGAATCTCATGCCCTTGGCAGAACAGAGCCTGACATCTAATTTCCACAAGCAGACATTTTTCCTCCATTAACAATTTCCATCTGGATATTAGAGCCTGGACCATCCCTTGCATGCCTGGCAAAGTGCTGCTTGGCTGTCAAAGTCTGGTGTGGTTCTGATAGGTCTGTCCCTTACTAATTTTAATATTCTTTATTTGTTTAGTGCATTTGGAGTTTTGAGCAATTTTTATGGTCCAATTTATTAGGCGTTCTGTAGGTTTCTTGTATGCTTATGGGCATTTCTTTGTTTTTGATAGGGAAATTTTTTCTATAATTTTCTCGAGGATATTTACTGGCTCTTTAAGTTGGGAAACTTCACTCTTCTACACCTAATATCCTCAGGTTTGATCTTCTCATTGTGTTCTGAATTACCTGGATGTATTGGCTTAGGATATTTTTGTGTTTTGCATTTTCTTTGACTGCTGTGTTAATGTTTTCTATGGTTTCTTCTGTACCCAAGGTTCTCTATTCTATCTCTCACTTTCTATTGTGATGCTTACGTCTATGACTCCTCATCTCTGTCCTAGGTTTTCTATCTCCAGGGTTGTCTCCCGTTGTGATTTCCTTATTGTTTCTATTTCCATTTTTAGATCCTGGTGGTTTTGCTCCATTCCTTCACATGTTTGGTTGTGTATTCCTGTCTTGCTTTAAGGAATTTTGGTATTTCCTTTTTAAAGTCTTCTACCTGTTTACCTGTATTGTCCTGTATTTCTTTAAAGAAATTATTTATATCCTTCTTAAAGTCTTCTAACTTCATCACGAGGTGTGATTTGAAATCAGAATCTTGCTTTTCCAGTGTGTTTGGGTATCCAGGCTTTCTGTGTTGGGAGAACTGGGTTCTCATGATGCCAAGTGGCCTTGGTTTCTGTTGCTTAGGTCCTTACACTTGTCTGGCCATCTGGTTATCTCTGGTGTTAGCTGGTCTTGCTGTCTGTGACAGTGGCTTGGCCCTCCTCTAAGCCTGTGTGTCAGCACTCCTGGGAGACCAGCTGTTTCCCGGTAGGATCTGGGTACAGAGAGCTCTGGCACAGGGTCAGCTCCAGCTGCAGACTACAATTTGATTTTGAATAAAACTTGCATTCTGAACAGGTGTCAAAGGTTCACTTCCCAAGCCCTACCTGAATGAGTGTCATCTTGGTTGGCAAGTTGAGATATGAATGCTGGGCAAACCACTCTCCCGCAGTTGAGCAAGCCAACCAATGAGACAAGCATAAATGTACCACGAAGAAATGTTCCTAGTACAGTCCTGATTGACAGACAATGAAACTGCAATGTGGCACAGATGATGACAGCCGATGTTGATATTTGATTAAAAATTCTATAACATTCTGACTCAGGGTCAGAGTTTATCTCCAGATTCCTGTCTGCATCTCTGCAGTGGCTTATTACAATAAACTTTTCTGCATTAACTTTATGATTACATTATGTTAGATACAAGGGGACACCATAACAATACTAGTTTGGTAAGTTGGGGCATATGTAGGAGCAGAGCCTAGCTGGAGAAAACAGGTATCTTGGAGGATAGACTTTGAGGTATAACCTGGCTCTGATGCCAGCTTGAGCCTTCTGCTTCGTAAACAAGTCTCAGGTAAACAATCTCCTAAGCTTTGGTTCCCATCACCACAGGCCACATGCTCTAACCACTATGTCTTCCCTGACACAGTACTGAACCTTTTGAAACTAGGAAGCAAAATAAATCCTTCCTCATTAAGGCACTTTTGTCATATACCTTGTGATAGGGGTAAGAAAAGCAGGCAACACTGACTGAAGGACTCCAGAGTCATTGTATAAAGCTGCCTGTTTCTGAAAACACTTCTCGGGAAGTGCCGATATGAACCATGACTTGATAGGTGCTGGCCTGCTGTTGGTGGACTCTCGCTAAACAGCCATGTGAACTGCTATCACCTCAGTTTTCATCAATGTAGCATTGACTCTCTTCATGTTAATTCCTAACTCTTGTTCAGCATCGCCCGTCCCAGGCTGTATTTAATAATCCACAAAACTATAATCTGTTGACTCAACCCTCAACAGGCCGAGCACTAAATACTGTTCAAGAGAGCCCTGGGTCTGGACCGTTTTCAGCTGAACTCCCTGAAGGTACTCTACACAGACATTTCTGGACATAGAAGATAATCAGATTTTCCCCCCTGCAGCGGTCTCAAGGGATCTGCACTTACTGCCATTAGAGTTCATATTTTTGCCAATGGTGGTAGCATGATGTCAAGTGTCATCAGATTGAAACAGGTCATCTTCTAACCAGCACTTTGCCTCACAGGATATAAAATTTGTGGTGAAATGCCTCCTACGCCTGTCAGGAAACAGCTGAGTATTTAGGTATATTCTCCTTAAATTTTCTTCCTGAAGCTTAAATAAACATTCCTGATCCTTTTGCTGTTTTCTTTCACTAACAGAGGAGAGAGACAAGTGTCTCCATCTCTGTTATCAAGCAAACTGGGCAGATATCCTAAAGGGCACCACACATAAGAATCCCTGAGGAGAGAACCTGAACCAATAGACTCCTCTTGGCTCTTTTTGTTTCTTTTTCTTCTAGAGCTTTCAGGTGTGGCCTTACATTGCTAGTATGAGATCTCTCCATTTTCCTTATGAAGGCACACAGTGCTATTACTGTTCCTCTTACCACACTTCTTACTGTGTGCTGTAAGTTTGGGTATATTGTGCTTTCATTATCATTGGATTCTGAAAAGTCTTTCATTTTTTAATGTTTTTCTCTAACCAAATGATCATTGGATAGAGAGCCGTTCAGTTATCCTGGGTGTGTGTGTTTTTGCTGTTTCTGTTGTTGTTGACGTCCACACTCAATCTGTGCTGATCTGATAGAATGCATGGGGTTATTTTAATCTTGTATTTATGGAGGTTCCTTTTATGCTCAATATATTGTCGATTTTGGGAAGGTTCTGTGAGTGATAAGAAGGTACATTCCATTATGTTCGGGTGAAATGTCCTGTAGTATTTGTTAATCCATTAGGTTTATAGTCTCTGTAATTTTCATTGTTTCTCTGTTTCACTCACCTGTCTATTGATGAGAGTGGTGTGTTGAAGTTCCCCGTTATTATTGTGTGCTGTTCAGTGTGTATTTGAGCTTTAGTAAAGTGTCTTTTATGAATCTGGCTGCCCTTGCAATTGGGCATAGATGTTCAGAATTGAGATTTCATCTTGGTAGATTTTTCCTTTGAAGAGTGGAATGTCTTTCCTCCTCTCCTTTGATTAAATTTGGTTGGAAGTCTATTTTATTACATATTACAATAGTAATTCCATCATATTTCTCAGGTCCACTTGCTTGGAAAATCATCTTATAGCTTTATAGTCTGATATAGTGTCCACTGTTTTGCTGCGTTTTGTTTCATGTATGCAGTAGAATGCTCAATCTTGTTTTAGGTTTCAGTCTGTTAGTCTGTGTCTATTTTTATTGGTGATTTGACATTGAGAGATGTTAAGGACCAATGATGGTTAGTTGCTATTATTTTGATGTTGATGTTGGGGGTGTTAGTGTGTGTATGTAATTCTCTTCTCCTCTCTCTCTCTCTCTCTCTCTCTCTCTCTCACTCTCTCTCTTTCTCTCTGTGTGTGTCTGAGTGTTTGTGTGTGTGTGTGTGTGTGTGTGTGTCTGAGTGTTTGTGTGTGTGTGTGTGTGTGTGTGTGTGTCTGTGTGTGTGATCATTAATCTCTTGTATTTTCTCAGGTGTAGTTATCCTCGTGTGTTGGAGTTTTACTTCTAGTACACTCTTTAGGACTGGAATAGTAGAAAGATATTGTTTAAAATTTGTTTTGTCATGGAATTTCTTGGTTTCTATTTCTATGATGATTGAGTGTTTTGCTGAGTATTGTATTTTGGGGTGGCGCCTGCCTTCTCTTAGGATCAGCAAGAAATATGTCCCGAATTTTTATCTTTTAGAGTCTCTTTGGAGAAGTCAAGTGTAATTCTGATACTGTTATTGCCTACTTGTCCTTGGTCCTTTGCAGCTTTGAGTACTCTTCCTTGTTCTATCCATTTAGTGTTTTGATTATTATGTGGTGGAAGGACTTTCCTTTCTGGTACAATTTCTTCCTTTAGTTTGGGAATGTTTTTTCTAGGATTTTGTTAAAGATATCTTCTGGCAGTTGGTACCGAGAATCTTCATCTCTTCTACTCCTATGATTCTTTGTTTGAGCTTTCCAAAGTGTCCCAAATTTCCTGGATGTTTTGAGCTAGGAACTTTTTTTTTACATTTATTTATTTACTGTATGTATGTATGTATGTATGTATGTATGTATGTATGTATGTATGTATACATCATACAGCTTTCTGCCTGCATGTATGCCTGCAGGCCAGAAGAGGGCACCAGACCTGATTATAGATGGTTGTGAGCCACCAAGTTGTTTGCTGGGAATTGAACTCAGGACCTCTGGAAGAGCAGACAGTGCTCTTAACCTATGAGCCATCTCTCCAGCCCCAGAGCTAGGAACTTTTTACATTTGGTGTTTTCCTTTACTAATCTATCATTTCTTTAGTATCTTGTATGCCTGCGGTTCTCTATTGCATCTCTTGTATTCTGTTGCTTTTGCTTGTATCTGTACGTCCAGTTCTCTTTTCTAGGTTTTCTGTCTCCAGGGTTGTCTCCATTCCTATTTTCCTTACTGCTTCTATTTCCATTTTTAGGTCGTGGACCATTTTATTCATTTCCTTTCCCTGTTTATTTATATTTTCCTGTATTTTTAAGGGATTTATTTGTCTTCTCTTTATAGGCTTACACCTCTTTTTGCTTTCCTATATTTTTTAAAGGAATTCTTTTTATCTCCATTAAAGGCCTCTATCGTCTTCATGACATGGGGTTTATGGTTATAGTCTTGCTCTTCAGGGGTGTTAGGATATTCAGGGCTTGATGAAGTAGGAGAACTGTATTCCAGTGGTGGCATATTGCAGTGGCTTCTGTGGATTATTTTCCTGAACTTGCCTGTTTCTCTCTGGTTGTCTGTGTTGGTGGCTGAACTTGGTGTCTTGGGTTGGAGTAGACCTCCTGGTATGCATAGGAAACTGTGGACTGGGACTTTGTGTACTGCTGTATAGCTGCAGGTGCAGAGGTTAGAGGTCATTCACTGGGAATCAGTTCCCTCCTTTTGTCTGAGACCTGGGAATTGAAGTCATGTCTTCAGGCTTTGTAAGAAGTGAATGTCTTTGTGTGAAGAACCATCTCATTAATCCAAGTATTTTAGGGTTTGGCGATGTTGTTTTCTGGTACTGGGAACTGAATTTACGGCCTCATATATATTAAGCAAGCCGCCTACCACCAATCTATGTTCCTAGCTCTATATCCTTTATATTCCTTTGAGTTTGCATAATAAATCTATAAGAAGTGCGACCACAAGTCAAACTCCAAAAATTCTGGACAAATTAAAAAAAAAGAAAAAGAAAAAAGAAGAAAAGGTTTATTTTTCTTACAATGCAAGTTAGAAAATATTAAAACTGTCCCCACACTATACTTATTAAGTATTGCCTCCTTTGTGTGTGTGTGTCAGGAGAGCAGTGTGAGCATCACAGAACATAGCTCTCAGACTGCCAGGCCAACAGTGTTCCCCAACCTTCATAGGGCAGCACTGACTACTTCCATTCCTGTTAGGAGCTTCTTTCATTGTCTACCCTCCTACTCCCTTTTAAAGTTCTTACCAACCGTTATCTAAAACTGTGGTGAGTCATATTGTGTATCTATGCAGGGGAATGATGTCACCAGGGACTGAATGTGTCTCGTTGAATCCTCTGAGGTTGAACTTAGCACATGAAAACGCTGGAAGAGAGTACATGCTTGGGCTGCATGCCCCTGTACTCATGTTCTCAGTCTTCATCCTTGTATCCAGAAAATCTTTCTCTTTCAATAGGACCCTTGTCTACCTCTTTCTTCTCCACGAAATTGCAGGGTTTCATGCATCATTGTAGTGTGGAATAAGAATATTGACATAATTTTCCCAATGGATATTATCAGAATAGATGGACAATTATGCAAGACACCGTTCAATAGCAAGTAGATCTACAGAAATGATGCTTCCTCTCGGGAAAATAAAATTTATGCTTTTTTCAATGGTCTGTTTTGGTGCTATTGTATACCAGATAACATTCTAAGCAGTTTTTCTCAACTTCACTTTTAATAAACAAAACCTCCATGTAATATTATTTATAATATTCTGGTCCATCAATGTGGCATTTCAGGCTGGAGCTCTTACATAACAGTTAGTTAATTTTTTAATTGATGTATAAAATCCCTGACAAAAGAAAACTCAGGGTTTCTTTGGGTTTACAACATTACTATACATTTTATATCTCAGGGAAGGATATGTTGGCCAGACAAGGAGGTAGTTGCTTCTACTGTGTCTGAAGTCAGGAAGCAGAAAGATAAATCTACTTACTTTCCCCTTTCCTTCAGTCTGGGACCCTGTTCCATGGAATGGTGCCTTTGCGTTCTATCTAGACGTTTCTATTTCAGGCGAACACTTTTGAACACAAATTCACGAATGTGTTCAGAGGTCAGTCTCTGACTCAGTTACTTTAGCATTGTTATAATATGGCACTATTACCTCGGCAATTTAAAGAATAAGGAGTTTCTTTGTGGCTAATAGTTTTGGAGAGTAGTACCTGACCATCTTGTCAGGGTGTATGGCTACAGGAAGGCAGTTATGGCATGTGAACAGTAGCTAACAAATTATTTCTTGAAGCACAAGCTAACTAGGAAAGATTTAGTCTTTAAAAACTTTTCAACTGGCTCCTAATGACGCACCTCCTCTAACAAGGCCACCCTTCTGATTTAATTCTAAACAGTTCTACTGCCTGGAGACCAACTATTCAAACATGTGAGCCTTTATGGGCTGTTCTCATTCAAATGACTACAGCTACTATTTTATCTGAAACCTTAGTATAATTAACCATCTCAAATAACTTTTCCCAAATGACTCAGATGAGTGTTGGAACTAGAATTTCCATTTAAACCATGAATGAACCTGTCGTATTAACCAGTACAAAATACCTTCAATATTAATCCATGTAGTATATTGGATTATATCAAAATAGTGGTTACAATATCTTGTGACTAAGCTGTCTCTTTATAATCTAGAAATGATAGCCAAGCAAGACGAGAAACATGGTAGCTGATATATGACAGGGATAGTGCTGAAACCAGATTCCACTCCACATACTTTGATCTTAAATGATAGGAGAGTTGGAAAATTTCATTAAAATGACAAAGAAAATTCTGTCTGCCTATATGGAGATTTCCTTCATTCTTTTTTCCCCTCAGAAATGTGTCCAGCTCTCTTAGTTGACTCTCATTTTTAGGCTTCCATTATATGATACCACGTAATGTCAAATAGTCTTGTTATTCCTCAAAATGTCTCAGTGAGGGTCCTCAGCATATGAATAGGGTCACCAAAGCTTAGAACTACCAGTAACTTTTTATGATTATGTAGCTAATAGGCGTTAGAATCCAAATGATTACTGAAGGGATCTTAGAGAAAACATACTTCAAAAGGGAGTCCTTTGGAAAGGCTTACAACGATGAGTGTCATAAATATGGATGTGCATGATTAAATATATGTCATACCTTTTCTTTTCCAAAGATACTTCTCATGACTGCTTTAATGGGTGTACCAGAGCTGTGAAGCAAATGGAAAATTTCCTTCTGTGAACTCTGGGTATTCTCCCCCTAAAATATACCACCCAGACAGGATGATATCAACCAGACTACACAGGTCCACAGAGAAAGCTTGACATGCTCACTTTGAGTGAATCACCTTCCTCTGGATGGCAGAATCAGGCAGGATCAAATCCAATAAGCATTGAAAGTCAAGAAAGAATGCTGAGGTGTGTAATGAGGTCAGACAGGTTCAATACCTAGGGCAACTTGGATCTGTTTCTCCTTTAATTATCCTTGAGACTTTATCTTATATTATAATGGTAGTGAATTAACAAAAACGCAGGAAGTAGGAAACAATAATAACATGGGGGGGGAATATATCTCATAGTAGAGCTTACATGATTGCCTTATTTCTTCATTTACCCTTTCTTAAGGACTATAACAAAAATGCCATTGTCTTCCAGGTATAGCCAGTGTGTCCCTGCATGATGTCAATCATGCAATCATTTTTCAGGCAGATGAGCTCAAGAACTTGATTCATGGCTTCAAATGTGGCTCTCTGGATGCAATTTTCTCTCATAAAAGCTAGCATTTCTGTAGGAAAATGTTTTCTTTTGTTTATCGGTATTCATTTTGTTCATAAGTATAAATTGCTACTTAACAGGTTTATAGATCTCCTTGTTCCCTAAATATTTTGAATTGTTTATCTTACTAGTTCCTGCCAGTCATATCGGCATCTTCAGAAACTTGGACAGGCTCCACCAGCCTTAAGAAAGTTTCCTTTTTCCCCTTTAGTGAAAATTGTAAAGATCTGTTTCTTCAAGATATGAAAACAGGGACTGGAGAGGTGGACAAATGCTGAGAGCACTGACTGCTCTTCCAGAGTTCCCTAGTTCAATTGCCAGCAACCACATTGAGGCTCACAACCGTCTGTTATGGAATCCGACACGTTATTCTGCTATGTCTTAAAACGTCAGCGTACATTGTTCTTTCATGAAACAAACAAACGTGTATATATATATATATATAAGTTTTTGTAAAAAAAAATATAGAGACATACATGCATGTGTGGTCCCCTCACATCAACTTAACAGTCAAAAATTCTTAAACAGCGTACCAGAAGTGACCCAAGAAAAGTCCCCAGAACAGAGTCAGGAACCTCCCATATAAACCAGAATTTCCCTAGAGTCACAACATAATTTTAGAGATTTAGGACTTGTTCCCGTCACGCCACATAATTTCCATGAACTTTTCCATACAGTAACAAGATATATGGACTTCTTCCCATGTGGGTATCCAATAAACAGAACTGCTTCTCCTGATGTTTCATTATATCCAATGTTTCTCATGTGGATTCCAATAACAAGGCTACTTCCCATACGGGTACATGTTCATCTACAACATGCAGGAATTTTTGGTATGTGGATTTGTGATATCTAGGAGTATCTCACACACACACACACACACACACACACACACACACACACACACACACACGATATAAACAACTTCTTCCTATTCAAGTAGCAAACATCCAAGACTGTTTCTTATGTGGGTCCCTGATATGCAGGAATTCTTTCTTTGTTGGAATATAATATCCAGTGCCTCTTGCCATGAACGTATAGTATTTCCAGGACTTCTTTCACTGTGGGTGAGTGAGATCCAAGACTTAATTTCATGCAAGTAAAATATATACAGGACTTTATCATTTTGGGTTTGAAGTAAACAGGATTGTGCCCCACCTTTGTTGATATCTATTGCTTCCTTCCATGAGAGTACCGTATCCAGGAATGTTTTTTTACATATGTGCATAATATCAACGGCTTTTCCTATGTAGGACCGTGATATCCCAAGTTTTTTCCATATACGTTTCAAATTTCCAAGACGTCTTTTCCTTCCATTGCAGGTACATGATACATAGTATTGCATGAATTCTTCCCATGCACTCCTTACCATGCATGTACCAATATTGAGGAATGATTCTCACACAGTAACATGATATCTGCAATTACTTCCCATGTGAGTGCATAAATTTGAGGACAGATTGCCTTATTAATCCAACATATCCAGAGCTGGTTCTTATGAACGTATATGATATCCATGACTGTTTCCAATGCTTATACATGACATATAGACCTTTGTCCTATGCAGTTGTGTAACATCTTGGACTTCTGACCATACACATACACTATAAGCTCTCAGGGGCCAGCCCTGATGATGACCAGGTCCCACAGAGGAGGTAAGGAGTCAGAGAGAAAGAAGTGGGTCAGTCATGGTGGTTTGGAGGAATCTTGCAGCCTGACTGATTGGTGGTCTGGTTGCTTCTTTCTTTATAGAGAACTCAGTAGGCAAGGATAGATTCACGTTCCAAAACATAGAAAATATCATTTTTGTCCCCAAACACGTTTTATCTCTTTTGGCCAGAAGTTTAGGCAACATTCATAAATCATGACAGAGCAGAATTATCTTTTACAATTATCGTCCCTCCTTAACCGCAGAACCCTACAGTTAGGATATTGTGGATTCCAGAGCACTGGACAGAACAGCATCGATGCCGGCCTGGGTGTCATGTCCTGAGCAGTGGAGCAGGGTACTAATTGTCATTAGGCCCAAGAAAAACTTTGAGCCAAAGCTAATGCAATTATTATTCAATTTCCAACATAGTACGATGTTTATATTTATTTATTTGTAGAATTTATTCATATGTACAATCTTGTTCTTTGGACATAGGACACCACTTCATGAGAAACTTTTTCTAAGAAATGGAGGTCTTGACACCTCAGTATCCTATCATTTTTTTCAAACCATCCTCTGTTCGTCAGAAAAAGCTGGAGATGACTCCAGGCCATCTAACTTTCTTGCTGTATCTTTTCCTGCAGAGTCTTGGTATATGTGGCCACCAATCTTCTATGCCACATGAGTGCCTGAGGCTATAGTAGTGAGAGGCTTTTGCCTGTTCTGCTGCTAAATTTTCTAGTCCACTGAATCTTGTTCACCTTTTTAAGTTCAGTTTGCTCTGATTACCTTGCTGCTGAGTAAGTACAGGGCAAATGTTCCAAGAATATCTATGAGCCAGAGACCCACTACGTGATCTGTGATGTCTTTGAGTTACAACCTTCAGAGGGCAAGGATATCTTTCCAGTAGGGCCAGAAAGGCTAGCTCCCTAGAAACAGGAGTAATATGCTCAGGACTGTTGTGGGAAATCTTAGAAACAACTGAGATGTCCCTCAACAGAGGAATGGATACAGAAAATGCAGTACATTTACACAATGGAGTACTATTCACCTATTAAAAACAATGACAATGAAAGTTGCAGGCAAATGGAAGGAATCAGAAAATATCATCCTATGTGAGGTAAACCAGTCACAAAAGATCAAATGTCTGTTCAGTAAGTGGATATTAGGAGAAAAAGCTTGGAACACCAATGAGACAACTACCAGACCATATGAAGCTCAAAAGGAAGGGGGATTAAAGTATGGATTCTTCATTCCTACATAGAAGGGGTAACAAAATAATCACAGGAGGTAGAGAGAGGTAGGCACTTCGGAGCGAGAGGGAGGGGGTGGGGAAAAGGGGAGCAGGATCAGGTTTGAAAAGAGACAGGGAGAAATACAGAGGATCAGAAAATTAAAAGAATGTGTGCAGCAATGCGGAGTGGGGAACTAGGATAGCCACCAGAAAGTTGAGATTCTAGCAAAGCAAGAGGCTCCCAGGACGCATGGGGATCACATTAGTTGAAATACCCAACAGTGGGTTTCGAGATCCTGTAGAGATCATATCCAGAGGTTAGGCATGGTTTGCGCCTCAGACATGGGGCCACACACTCATCTCAAAAATATTAACACAGAATTAATTGTTCCTATCTGAAGGAAATGCAGGGACAAAGAATGGAGCAGAGCCCTGTGTTCCTTAAGTACCTTGCAAGGATCCCTGCCCCTAGTTGAGAACACTGTCCTGTATCAAGGCTGAACTGCAGAAACATGCCACAGAGCTATTCCACCTAAGTCTGGGGTACTCATCCAATGGGTTCACAGGAGCTCCATGCTGAAGTATGCACATGGAGTCAATTATGGGAAGGAGTGACTCAAGGGCTGCTGATGTCCAAATGTCTGACCGAGCTCTGGCTTCACCTCAGAAAATCTGTATTTCTGGAGCCTCAGGTACCCGGATATTAGCCATGCTGGTCATTGTTTTGGCTCATAGGCATCTCAGATGGCTAGGACTATGCATCGCCTCTCTCTTCAACTACCTACTGTTCATCAGTCTGAAATGAGATGATAAACTCAACAGCAAAGGACACTGAAGTACCTACAGGCTTTGACTTAATGAGTAAATGTCAGCCTGCTTGATCCATGAAAGCAAGAGCTTCTAGTTCTGCATCTTCCTTTCTTTTGCTCCTTAAGACATCATGACCAAGGCAACAAATTTATAAAAGATAGTGTGTGATTCAGACTCACATTTACAGAACTAGTACATTGTGGTACAGCAAAGGAACAGTTGAGAGCTCTCTGGGCCACAAGCGGGAGGCAGATTGGGAATCACTGGGAATGACTTGGGCTTTGGAAACCTATAAAACGAACCCTAGGGACACAGCTCTTCTCCAAGAAGCACTGCCTTATCCTTCTGAAACAGGTTAACCCACTAGGAACCAAATACTGAATCACATGGTTCTATGGGCACCAAACCCCTAAAGAGATCCTTAGCATCATCAGAAGGAAGGAAAAGTCCCTGAAGCAAAAGTCTAGACCAACACTGTGGAGATGTGCTGAGGGCACTGTCCATTTCATGTTCACATGGAGCATTTTTGCAGAAGTTATAAGGGAAAAGGAACACCATGTATATAAGTCTGCAGTCTGGGTTGGGGTTTCATCCCTATTGTCCAGGGAGCTGTTTTTTGCATCCAAAGGACTCCTATGTACCAGTCTTGGTTTAATTTCTAGTCTGTGTGTCAGGATTTTCCCTGGACCTGTCAGCAGAGGCCAAGGAAAGTACTCAACCTCGCTGCATGGCCAGCCTCTTCAGAAGGACAAACCTCAGGAGTAATCACAGCTCCCTGGGCTTGACATTGTAACATTAGCCTGCCCTGGCCTTGCAGGGACCTGACAGGCATAATCCTACCACCCTGGAAACACAGAGGAGCATCAGTACTACATTTGTCTCCATATTGCTGTTCTCCAAAAGTAAGAGCATCCGAATTTAATGTTCACATTCCACGTCCTGATGACATCTGTGTTTTATGTTAATCTTTGATGGCTCCTCCTGGGAAAACATTCTTGCCACGTCTGCGAAGAACATGACCAGAAAGTATCTGAACAGAACCTAACATCAAATAATGCCCCCAAATAAAGCCCAAACCACTTATTAAATGCAGGAAGCAGTGGACACTTACTAGAGCAGTAAGGAGTGGACCAGTTCTGAGAGGGGAAGACAAGAGATATTGTGGCCAAAATCAGTAGGCATAGTGTCTAATGTTTATGACCCAAGGTTAGAGTGAGGAATGGATGGAGACCCACAAATCAGTGTCAGGAAAATAAACAGGCCATGGGTAAGAGAAAGCAAATAAGACACATTGCATGCACAAGTGCATTCACAGAAGCTTGCACATAGACGCGCGCGCGCACACACACACACACACACACACACACACACTGAGAGAGAGGGAGAGAGAGAGAGGAGAGAGGAGAGAGGAGAGAGAGAGAGAGAGAGACAGACAGACAGACAGACAGACAGACAGACAGAGTCTCTCTAAACAGGCCATTAATGGGGTGTCATCCTGGCTGGTTCCTTTTCTGAGCTATAGTGAACAATGCAACAATGATGCTGCATGTCTGAGGATCCCTGCATCACATCGATGGATCAGACAGCTGTCCTATTTTACTCGTTCTGAGGGACAAAATGGCTGGCAGCCAGTGGGGTGGCCCCAGTTTCACTTCCCAGTATCAGTGTGTAAGCAACCATGATTCTCCCTGTCCCACCCATCGTTTGTTGACCTTGGTTTCCTTGTTACCTGTCATGGTGGGCAGGGCACAGGTCACATAAAGCACTTTAAATTCCTCTTCCAGGATGATGAGGATGGGGAACACTTGTTTAAGTATCTACCTTTGAGGGTCTTCTTTGGAGGACCATGTCTTTAGTTTTGTAGCCCCTGTATTCTTTTGATGACAGGGTTGGTGTGTGAGTGTGTGTGTGTGTGTGTGTGTGTGTGTGTGTGTCCACATGCACACTCACGTGTGTAGTTTTATGTGGGTCAGTGGTGTCTGCCACAAGACAGAAGAGCTGGCTGTAGGATGAAATAGGTTTAAAAAATTCCAGGAATTCTCCTAATTGAAAAGTGTAGGCATTAGTTACAACTCAGGCCTACTGGTCTCAGTACAAGTGACATGACATTTCACCAGGATGATGATGTCACTTAGGGACAACACCTGAGATCCTCCCCCCTGCAAATGAAGCATCCTAACTTCTCAGATTGAGCCAAAGGGCAGCCTTCTTCCCTGGATCTCACCTCACCTCACCCCATGATGTTTTGAAGTTCCCTGTTCACAAGGAAAAAGGTCCATGAGTTATTTCACCGAGAATCGTGAGAGCATCCATTTACTGGGCTGCAATTCTCCCAGGAAGAGTTTTCTCTTAGGAAGTGTTACTTACTGGATCTTGGCACCATCCAGCAGGCTGGGTTTGAGGTTTCTCTGCAGGTTCTTAGCTTGCTACCGAAGATTCCATTGGCTATTAATTGCACACTATATACTGCCCCTGACTTTGTGACTCTGGCTCTGGTCCTGGGGTTCCATATAATGTGTAAAACACTCACTGGACAAGCACTGTCGAGTCAGGGGCCAAACTCCTGGCCTATGTCAGCTTTGATAGACTTTTCTTTGTGGTGTAACCCGTGTGTGTCCTCTTGAGCAGCTCTCAGGTCAGTCTTAAGTGCATCTCAGGGTGTGAACTCAGGATGCAGGCTTAGGGTGACTTTGAGGTCCATGCTTAGCACCAGGAAATAGGCAGCAGAAGGGTTGAGTAAGAGGCCTGGCTTAGATGAATCCCAGAGTATCATTCTTGATAAGACTCCCGGACTGACAGGTTTATTTTGGCCTCTAAGAGCAGGAAATCCAAGGTTAAATATTTCCCTGATACACTATGGGAATGGTCAGAAGTTCAGGCCTAGGAATCTGGTCTCCTGTCCCTAGTCCAGCACATAGGTAGGAGGAGAATACATTCTTGCATGCCCTGTCTTTAACGTGAACAAAGACCATGTGGTTTCGGGAACCAAGACAGTTGCTTCATGATGCTTGTGACTTGCAAGAGAAAGAAGCAGCTAGAGCCAAGGTACAGATGGAGGCTGAGGCAGGCCCTGCTTTGGTTCTGCTTCAGTCAGAGCAAGAAAGCCCTTCAGTCCAGCTGTGTGGCTACATAGGTCATGATACCTGGCACTTGACCTCAGTGTGTGTCCTACTCTTCTGCTAGCTTGTCAGCCATCCTGTGTGGTACTCAACCAATCCTGTATATTCCAGAGACTTCCCCTATGCCCTTGGTGTGCCAGTTCCTATAAGGACAAGCTATCTTGTGGCTATTCTGTTGTGGTGCAAGATGTCACGTAAAGGACTTTCCTCTTGCGAGAATTGATTCATCTGGTTCCGGTCACATTCCTGACCTGAATCCTCCATACAGAGGCAGACGTGCTCTTCCAGACTGATAGCTGACACCTAGGCTGCTTTGGGCCATGAATTCAATCACACACTCCCTCCCGTGTTCCTCTTCCTTTCATTCTAGATGTAGAGGGTGGTGTGATGTCAGTATCTTCTGGAACCACCCACGACACCACCCTAGGGCCACTGTACTGCTCTGCTGCCCTGCACTGTTATTCTACTAATGGTGACCTCCTGTGGAGTTTGACAGAGAGCATGGCAGTCACAGCACTATGGGTCATGGAGGCTATGATATGGAAATAAGAGTCTCCCATGGGTCATTTCTGTGAATGGCAGCTCCCAAATTCTAGCGGGGGAATCCCTGAATGATTCTACGTAGGTGTAGTGTTGCTGAGTCCTGGACCTTTAAATAAATCTGTAAGATTCTCATGTCAGACACCTTGTCCTTGGATTCATTTCTGAGTGGTATCTGTACTGCTTTGAGCTGTGTGTTTCTGAATTTTGTAGGGGTGAATCTTGGAAATATCAGGCTCTGAGCTTTGTTTCCAGTCAAACAAGTTTTAAAAGGGCCAATAACCACAAAGGACAGAACTTCAGTTTTAATGGTAACTGTGAGGCCAGTCTATTTCCAGCCCCTTAAAGGGGTAAAAATCTTTCTTGGACTATATATCAAGTGAGATACCATCAGCACCCGACATGTCCAAAGTCAGGACTTGCAAAATTATACCAAGAAATGTATGAAAAAAGGCCTGTGGATACCTGGGCACAAGATTCCTGAACCTGCTATCCTGAACAGACAAAAGTTTCACAATCATAGTCCTGGTTGCAACAGCATCAGCCACAGGCTTCTACTGTGGAGTGGGGCCTTCTTCATGATCTAGGCTTCAGACGTAACCTTTGACCTGAGTCTGTCAGACCCTCTGTATGCTGGAAAGTCTAAGGAGACTTTGGTCCTTGCACCTTTATCCTGTGCACAAATGCTTTCAAATATTTCTTAAAGATGTGACTTGGCCTTAGATGGACCAGGCTTCTTGGATGCAGTCCATCTTCTAGGCCTGGGCTCATCAGGTAGAACAATCTCTTCAGTATCAAGAAGCTGAATGTGGAGAACAAAGCGAAGGAGACTGTGTAAATGGAGGGGATATTTTTTTCAGAAGATATGTTTCCAGCTCTTTCCCAATAGTTTTTGAACATACCAGACATCTTTGAACTCTACCAATGACTAAGAAAACCCTCATTGCCATTCCTGTCCCTCTAACCTGATGTCTGAAGAATCAGAAGCTCTGAAATGTTAGCCAAGGAGACATGCAGGAGCTGAAGGAGTCAGACAGGGAGCTTGTGTGTGCTCTATCCACTGTGTCAGCAGCAGCCTTTTTTTTGGAAAGAGTTGATTTCTGCCATGCTGCCTGTCCAGAGGCTTGCTAGACAACCTGTAGAAAATGACAGGGTTCGAGCACTCAGAAATTCTGCTGTTGGTTGCCCAGTTTTCTTCTGCATGGCCTGTACTAGGGAACAATATGACATCTCCAGGTCTTTGTTCTCCTCACTACAATGGGGTAAAAACTGGAAATATCCAGTCAGGGGTGTCCTCAAGTACACATCAAATGCCTGGTCACTTGTGGACAGACCATGACTGGGGATCAAGTTTTACAAAACTTTGAGAATGGGGTGAGCACAGAGAATATGAAGATCCTGGGTACTCAAAGGGAGAGAGACACAACTACACCTTCAGGGACCTACGCCGAGTTATAGAAAGCATCACCTGTTTTGTCAATGTACAGAAGACAGTCAAGGAGACCCACTGCACATCCTGTAGTAACATGACCAAGATTCCCCTTGGAGACTCAAAAGCTCAAGGTCTGCGACACAAATATAAACACATCCAGCGGTGAAGATGATGGACAAAGGGTTCTTTCTCCATAGCTGAAAAATGTCCAAATGGTACTTCTAAAGAATGACCACTCTACTGTGCACAGCCCAACAGTCATACAACAGAGTTTATATTTTAATGTTACTGTGTGCTCTCTATTTCCTGGTCTCATAGGAGCATCGTGAAGATATAGGGACACATTGCAGATATGCCACTGTCCAGAGTTTTCTTCGCAGAGCAGTACCTTGCTAAAGACACAAGCAGGGCTCTAATGACCCAAAACACTTCAGTAGACTTCTTATGCCTTTTGTGCAAATGTGGGGGAGGAGGGTAAAATAAATTTTCTGGGCACTTACTTAACAAACAAAGGGTCTAGATCACCTTATTACACTTGATAAAAGTCGCCTGGAATCTGCTCATCATGAACCAGAAGAGACTCTTTCCTCCAATGACTGACAGATCTCTACTCTCCACCAGGATTGGCTTATGAGGGCCCAAAGATGTCATTGCCATCCAAGGATGATCTACTTTCTGGAAAATGAATTCTCAGAGCTGGATGGAAGGTTTATACATGATGATAAATGTTGGGAAGAAGTCTGGAGGGATCACATGACTTGGTGATACCAAAAGCAGGGCTCAAAATGGAGGCACACAATGGTCTACAAAACAGTATCCGTTGAGAATCCTAACTCATCAACCAACCCATAAAGAGAAACTTATCACACACGAGACTGTGCCTTGATCAGAAGCAGTTTGGTCCAAGATGAAAATCTGTGAGAGAGTAGTGAGGAGCAAGCCAGCTAAGCGTCCAGTTCTCGTTCTGCACTGCCACCCACAGTAGAGCAGTGTACACACAAAGCTTGACCAGTGATTCCAGACTGTGGGTACCTGTCCTGCCTCACTCTGCTCAGGTACCTTGAACTCAGGAAATCCCCACAACTCACTCAGCTTCTACTTAGGGCATATGCCAGCCGACCCCTCATTGCAACATCTTCCAAACTTTGTAATGTACCAGATTATGGGAAGGCTGGTACTTCAAAAAAAGAACATGACATAGTCTTAGAGACAGCAAGGACACATGACAGATTAGGAGGATAAAACCCTAAAAGATGACAGTTACCTACAATAAAAGGATCATTTGTGACATCCAGTAGGACCATCTGTCTTTACGCGGTTGTGGGAATGCCAAAGGCTTTTAGTAGATTTGTCTTTCAGTACTGGAGTACAACTGTTTGGACTCTGCCTGGCTATGCCTGAGCCTAGCCTTTTAAAAAGGACTATTTAGGCTCCACACTAACAAATGAATTCTCCAAATCTTAAGCACCATCTTGAGCATCACACATTTGAACACATCACAGGGAATTAGATAGAATTTCACAGTTTTTTTTCTTTACTCTTGTCGGTCTCATGTCTACGAGTTTCCTTGACAATTAAGCCCATGACACAACATTACAAGTGGTCTTTTCAACTGCTTCTTGCAAGCTATGTTATACTGACTGCACATCAGACAATACAAGTGAGAGGGTCTTCACAACAACCATCTGAGAAAAATGACATAGTCTGCCTGCCTAAAGCAGCAGGGTCATTGCTAGGAACCAGAAGGAGACATCCCCAGGAAACACTGGCCAGATGCGACAGAGCCAATCTTGGTGGTTTGATAACTCATAGGGATGGAGCAGTGGTTCAGGAGTATAATGGCTTAGAAAAACAGCATTTACTGTTTTTGAATACATCTTGTATGTAGAGTTTTATGTTGATTTTCATGAATGTTCATATGTACCAAACAATAGTAAAAGCATTTAATGGCATTATGAAGAGCACATGGCATTTTAGGATGCAACCTCCAAAAAAAGTGGTAGTACCAAGCCAGATTGAGTCCACCCTTGAGACTGGGAAAGCTTAGAGTACAGCGTAGCATTCTGTGAACCCAGAGAGCATGGTTGCAGTGTAGCCACAATGTCAGCAAATGGAGGCACAGCAACATTAGAGACCACACTGACCTGTATCCCAGTGGCTGCCTATGTTAAACTCAGAGGATCCTGGGATTTCCAGGGATCAGAAAGAATCAGATATGTGATCCACGGATCTGTCTTGGGCCAGAAGAAATTGACAACCCTGCTCACATCTATGGGAGAAGGAGCCCACCTCTTCCCCGAGTTTTAAATAGACAGAACACTGCTATGAAGAGTATGGGGCGTTGCCTCTTTAGAGACATCCCAATGTCATTGCTTCATGTCCCGAGAGGATATGTTGCTCACAAAGGTCAGCTTGCAGTCATGGTCTCCCTCTATTTTGGTCTTAATAGCTAAATTCTCTGAGGATCATCATGAGAGGATCTGTCACCTCTGCATTCCCTTCAAGTGCCAGCTCATCATCTGGACCTCAGAGAATTGGGAGATGGATTAAGTGCTCTAAATAGTTTGGAGGTGAGATCTGGGCCAGGTCCGGAAAGAATGGGGTGTGAGTTACTGCCTTTTGCAATGGATGGAATTGCTGCTTTGGCTCACCTCAAAAGGCCAAGGACATGACGGAGAAGGTGTGAAGACTTACATGGTGGAGAGATATCCTGAGATATCATTCCCTTGTCTACTATACAGGGAAACCATACAGAAGGAAGAAGATGTCCACACGGCTCACAGTAAAGCCTGCTGTGACAGGCCTAGTTGTGAAGTGAAGTGGGCTCATTCTAGAGTTGTTAGGACACTGGGCATGGCCGACATCTGCCCATGTTACACAAGAACGAAGCCTGATGTGACAAGTCTAAATGTGCAGCAAAGCAGGCTTACTCTAGAATTGTTAGGACACTGGGCATGACCAAGAACTTTCCCTGTTACACAAAGAGAGTGCTATGAGTTGGAAGATATGGAAATTGTGTCAAGGTGATGGCTTTGAGAATGACTGAAATGGCTGTGTCTGGGGAGGAGACTGTTTTACAAAATAAGCCAAGAGGAAGGAATGATCCTGAGTCTGTGGCCTGTCAAGCAGGGATTCAAATGTGGCCCTTTCCTGTGAGACTTGATGAGTTTCACTGTTGTTGGGGCAGTCACTGTCAGGAGAGACCTCAGAAGGGCCTTGGTTTCCCCTTCACACAAGGACACAGTGTATTACTTAACTCAGTCATGGACAGACATGGGTACATTTACCAAGACACAACCAATACGCTGTCCTTCCATATATCAATAATTTAGAATCATTGAGTTGTTATTCTAGTCAGTATCTAACTCACACCTACATCACATAGGATAAAGATGTACAGGGAACATCCCTTACAACAGTTGCAGGGAGAGTGGTGGCTCTTGTCATTTGCAACAATGTTTCCAACCTCACTTGCTTACGATGTGGTACAATCAAAGACTCAGCTCTAATTACAGGGACCTCAGACTGCTCGTAACAGTTTCTTTTTACATGAAATAGATACATGCCCTCCATGCCTCCTGAGAACAGAACCTCAGGACATCAGCTATGTGTGGTATGAGAGGCAGGACTGAGCTCCACTTTGTACCCTCTCCTCTCAGAGTTGTTTGGAATCCCAGTATCTCAGCAGCAAAGACTAGGTTTCCTAAGATGATCATCTTACCTGCATCTAATAGATGAGGTCCATAGTGATGGTCCATTCTGATTGCAAGGGGAGACTATGGAAAGACCATAAGAATGGCAATCTCAATCTTGTCCTTCAGATTTGTGGAGAACCTCTGAGAGCCTCATGTCAACAATCATCCTAACTGTAACACCTTCACTCATCTTCTGGGAGGTAGGACTATATAGATTTGTTAGTGATGCCTAGAAGACAGAATTGGAAGCGTTATGGTGTTAGCCCTCAGACCCGTTTCCTTCTGTGGACTCCCTTCTACCTTGTTGTCCTCATCTCAGAGGCACATTGATCCTTGAACAGGTTGTTGGTTATTTACAGTAGATGGAGGTCCCAGGGAGAAGTCACGTGTTTTTCAAAGCATCAGTTGTCTATCTCAAACTCTCTGTCACAGTCAGAGCTTGGCCTTCACTCTTTTGACGCTTACTCCAACTTCTTCACTGAGTGCAGCACACTAGAATAGGCATGACCTTTGGAGAGATGTGGTATATTAAATGTTAAAGGTGGAGATGGAAGACAGAAAACCCAACATGGGTCAAGATCATGTGAGAAAATCCCGCCCTTTGCTTTCTGGACTCCCACCTTCTACAGAAGTTGTGAATGATACTAACAAGAAAGGAATGAAAACAAGTCCTGTTCTAAGTTTTAAGTTCCTTCTCACCACTGAGTTAAGATTGGGTTACTGGCTTGGACTTCTCACAGGATAATAAGAGCACATTGTGTATGGACTCTGGGTACCCTTGTGTGGTCTTACACATCATAAAATGTTACAGAAGGAATGTCTTACCCATAGAAAGTTCTGGCAAAATAAAGGTAGAAAGAACAGTGGCAAATAAAGTACTATGCTAAGAGTCGATATGACTTAACATTAGAGAACTAAGCTGAGAGATTGAGGATCTCCAAATCTACAACCAAGACAACTCCAGTAGACAGAGAAGATTGTGTTGTTGCGACGGGTATCCAAAGAAGGAGAACAGCACATCTGTGGGCCAATGCCTAGGCTCCTACTCCCGAGTCCAGTCAAGTATTTCTCCAGCATGTACTGGCACAGCCTCAGATCCTTCAGGTTCTTCACCTACAAAAGCTTTTCCAATAATAGGTAGTAGAGTTCAGTTACTAGGTCCTTTATGAGTTTGAGAAAGACCTCACTTGAGTTAAACTTTGACCTCCACAGGCTCTCCAGGAAATATACATGCTACCTGCCCCCACATGCATGGACACACACACACACACACACAGAGGGAGAGAGAGGATGGGGAGGGAGGGAGAGAGAGATAGAGGGGGGGTAGGTAGAGGGAGAGGAAGAGAGAGACAGAGAAAGAGAGACAGAGATAGAGCAAGGGAGAGACAGATGTATAGACAGACAAAGAGGCAGCTAGGCAGTAAGAAAGAGAACAGGAGAGAGTCAGAAACAGATGCCAAGAATGAGAAAAAGACGGAACAAAAGATATAAAAACAGAGAAGAGAGAGAAGAGACAGACTACAGACAGGATGTAGGGGAGAGTGAATAGGTAAATGAGAAATATGTGAATAATTTAAAATGCTTTGCAGGGCTACATGTTCTCAGTGCCCACACCATCTGTTTAAATTAGGGTAAGGTGTATAAGCATCATACATACCTAGTAGCACTGATTTGGACTTACTCAAAGAAGCACAATCTAGCTGCCATAAATGCCATGAAAGCCCGACAAGTTGCTAACCTTTATTGGTGGGAGGGGCTCCACAACTGTCAAACGACCTGGCAGAGGAAACAGAAAAAGAAAAAGATCAACCTGAAGGCCAACAAGTCTGCTGTGAAATTTTTATCTCTGCCTAGAAAGTACTAGTCAATGACACAGTACATACATCATAGTGTTGAGCTGATGGCTGAATGGAAACACTGTCAGGTATAATATGGGGAGAAACTGAGAAGGCCAGAAAGGACACTCTACAAGATGTCAGCTTTGACCCTAGGTAAAATGAGAAGCTAAAGCCTCTAGTTACAAGTCTGACAGTTTTCAATGTTGAGCGGCGAGGTGGCCACTGGGAGAAATTCATGATCTTTATTTATAACTGTCAATTAGTACAGGAAAAGTGACCTGGAGGGAGAGTCTTCACAAAGGAATCCTCTAGATGACGTTCTCCTGTGAGCAAGTCTGTAGAGAATCGATTTCATGATCTTAAATGACATGGGAAGTAACAAGAACTTTAGCAGTGCTATTCCCTAGGCTTAGGGAAAGACTTCATAAGAGCAGAGGCCTTTAGATGAGCACTAGCAAGCAAGCCTACATGCATGCATTAATTTCTCTACACTCCTGCCTGTGGATAGAACATGGGTAGCCCCTTTATAGTGCCTTGGCTACACTGTGCTAATGCAGTATACCAGGAAGTGTTAAGTCACTGGATTGAAATGAAACTAAGAATATTTTGTTTCAGATAATCACACTGACACTTAAAAACAACAACTCAGACAACAGTGGAAGTTATCTGGTGGTTCTCTTAGTCAGTCAAATTTATCAAACAGTAGCTCCCAACTCCTGCTCGGTGGGACCAGGTGGGCATGGCTTCACTCCCTATGAATGTCTGATCTCCATTCGTATTCTAAGAACCGCATTCAGGGTGTCCTCTCAAGGGTTAGAGAGACTCTGTCAGTGCCTGTCATATGTCAGATGACAGCAGAGAGGAGTTCTCAGAACTCTGAACATCTCTCCACTAATGACCTTCTAGGAAGTACCAATAATGTCAAGAGGCATTCTGATAATAAGCTCATTGCTTCCCCTGTGCCACCATGTCCCTGAGAGACAATTAGTGAGCAGCATCCTTCCTAAAGCATGGGGGGAGAGCAAGAGAAGAAGGCACTCTGCAACAGTTGGATACACAGATTTCCCACATTTAAGGAATAACCAATAACACAAAACGCCATCACATGTGCTCTTGGACCTTTTCCAAGCCCTAACCAGCAGAGGAATTCTAGATCTTGGCACTGAAATGGATGACCTATATGACACTTGATGGTGGCAACCAGGGAAGGGAGGGGCCATACCATGTTGACCAGATATCCACACTGCAGATGCTTGTGACGATGCAGATGAGGTTGCTTGACACATTGTTGGTGCCCTCCTGTCTGCAGACACAGGCTTATGTTTGGCCTCCCTGGTAGCCACATTGAGCAACTTCTTGTGGGAAAGCACCAGGATCTGCAAGGGACAATTGAGAGTATGGAATACCATGGGATGATAAGGACAGAGTCCCCACTACTTCTTCACATAATGACAATGTACTGGGACACTGGAGAAAAGATGTGTAAATAAACGAGAGGGTGAGCATCCCAGGAAGACAGTCACAGGGATCAAGTGCCCAGAAGTAGAGGACAGCAGAGGGTGTGTATATGGTAGATCTTTAGAGGATATTCCCATGTTCCTACACAATCAGGTCAGTTCTGGTATTGAGTATTTAGTTCTAGTATTTAGAAAAGAATCAGAAAAGATTTAATCAAAGAAAAGTGTTTTTCTGTGCTGATAACTAATCACAAATTCTACGGTGCTGAAGGATACAGGGATGACTGTGTCCAGTGGCCCCATCTTGTGCTGCTTCTAGGCATTACAGAAGACCAGCTATTCAACACACTGTGTTAGTCAGATTCCCGTTTTACAGCACTAAGCACCCTTTATAGAAAAGGAAGCTGGATCCCAGAAGTCATCAGAGTGGGAGAACGTTCCTGAAGTGGTAGGCAGGACTGCAAACTGACCAGTGAATATCGGAGTGTTCAGGGAGAGCATTCATAACCTATGATGTTCAAAGAGTGAGGAGAAATCGGACCACACCAACGACCCTGAAGTGTCTGTTCATGGGACACGCCACCCAGGGAGCCCTCAGTCTCTATCAGCACTTCAGGGCTCTATTCATCCTAGGCCTACTAATTTGATGCTGGAACTAAAGGAACTTTGGGAAGTGGGTTGAGATCAATCACATAGTGAAAAATCCACATGGGACCTCCCCATCTTCCTTTCCCTGGACTTTCCTTTGAAGTGTAGACACGGTCCTCTGTGAGACAGAATGTTCCAGGAGATTGAAAAGTGTATTTTTTCACATATTGAACTAGATTTTTAAATCAATAGCAGCAGTAGCTACAATTGCAGTTCAAAATCAGAGGTCAAGCGGTTTTGCCTTCACTGAGAGATCAGGTCCAGACTTTCAGGTCAGACTCTGCTCACCAGTGACAAACGGAAGGACTTTGGTGCACAGCCTCGGGATTTGGGCTCCAGGCTGTGTTGCCTCAGTCAGAAAAGCATCATGGCCCTCGACTGCTTCATTGGATGTCAGAGTCATAGTTGGTGATATCTAAAAAGAGGACAGGGACAGAATGTAAGAGAACACAGGATTTGGCTAGGTCATTCGACCTGTAACAACCCAGTGTGTTATTTGTATAGCTAAGAAAATTCCTGGACAGTAAGAGGGTGTGCTGAGGGAGACTGAGTGTCTGCATGGGAGATAAAGCCAACTACAGTGCTGGTGTACAACCGAGGTTCAGGATTACCTCTGGTGACAGTTTTTATCTGCACTCCTTACCGGCTTAGAAACTGACATGCAAAATCAACGATGGTTAGCCACATGCAGCAACATGGCTGTTGTTTCTGGGATTCCTACACTGTCTCTCTATCAGGATGGCCTCCTCACCTTCTGACAATCCCACCACCAGCAGTAGTGCACACTTCAGGCCTTTGGCAGGTAGCAATACCCAACACTCCCAGGGTCTGTGATGTGCGTGGAGAACAGCATTTCATTAAGAGATGAAACACAATAAATGTCCTTTTAGGGTGTCCATAAATATCTATGACAGTATCACAGACACTTGTCAGGTCTTGATGGCTGCCTGTCACATGGCTGCCATTGCCTTCCTTCTCATGCCTTCTTTCTCTCCAGGCTCAGCTCGACAGAGCTGTCTTCTCAGGGACAGTGTTTCCCAACAACCTGTACAAGGATGGGAACTGACAGTTTTATTACTGTTTTTACCTGTTTTGATGCAGACTTACCTCACCACCTCTGTCTTCCTGGATGTCCTGGACTCTGCCAGAGTGTCAGCTCCTTGGGCACAGCTTGTTTGTCACACTAATGCCACTGGGATCTGGCTTCTCCTGAGAGCCTTACACGTCACAATGCTTACTGAATGGCAACTGACAAAAGGACAGATGACACCAATTCACATAGACAGTTTACAAGCTGTGCTCACATCTACAGTGAATCTACATCCTTACTATTTGTGGGTAAAAATGACAGGACTGTGGAGAGAGTAATGGCTTCCATGATAGTACCTGAGGACTGGAGCCGGCAAAGTCCAGGACGTGAGGAACAGGTTGCATAGCAAAAACGTGGAACCCAGCTTTCTCAGACATCCCACAATTTGAACACCATCCCAAGTAAAAGCAGTGGTAGTGGTCAATGGTCCAGAGCCAGTGACTGACCTACAAGAGGCCTTCCTCTGTGCTCTTCAAGTCTCAGGACTGGGAAGCAAGGCTGGGGAAGATCAGGGAGAAGTTGTTGTCATTGGCTAGCAGGGCTGTCACTAGGAAGACACCAGAATAGAATGAAGGTCTGAACAGGGCCTCAGGGATTGTACCATGTAGCTTCCAGGTACAGTTGTGGCCCCACATCACTTTTGCCTGCAGCCTCCCACGGTCACATTCCTCCTCTGCTTTCTGTTTCCTTGGTGACAGAAGGCTAGGTCTCCTACATGCACAACCATCATATGAGCTTGAAGGGCAGAACAACCTTGTCAAGGATACATGGGCTTAAAGAGGAGATGGTGACAACATTGCAGCTTGAACTGAAGGCAAACAGATCCAGCTACACTGTTCATGTCCAAGTTCACTCATACAGGCATTAGAGTGTTCAGCAGCCTCCCTTGTCTTCGGGCTCCACATCATGGCACCCTGTGTTCTATATGTACTCGGGCGTTCCTCTTGTATCTTTTTGTCCTAATGAGGACAAACTTCATTCCTTAGACCCCAGAGTCCATCCAATGTACTGTACATTCTCGCACACTGAAGTCCTCCAGAGCGTGATTCTGGACAGAATTCCTGGAGAGGCCTCAGAAATCTCTGTACAGTCTTGGCTTCTGATCACCAGAATATTAATTTGATTGGATCAGAGTTCCAAATATCTGTTTTCTTCTCTTGACTCAGTTGAAGAGTACGGGAACACAGAATTAGCAGAGTGTTCCAGGCTTTTTAAGAAGTCTGTAGGAGCCAACCTGTTCAAGCTCCCTTAAAAGACAATGACAATGGGAAGGAGGAGGCCTCCTTGGCTTTCCTGTCTGCAGGGTTTCTCAACAGGGTTTCTCAGGAGTGACCTTCACTGATAAAGGTTATGTTTGGTTTAGCAGGAGGTGACCCTCAGGGCTCCTGATGGGGTTACAGGTCACCAGAACACCTGTCTCTTTATCCATCATAACTTTTGCTCTAGTGGTTTGGCAGTGTCCCTTGCTCTCAGGAAGTGTTCTAGTACTTGCAGACAGCATGTTTCACAGTGATTCAGGCCTTTGATGTTCTCTTTCAAACTGGGTGCCCTTCAAGAGTTCAACATATGTGCATGCTCTGGGCCTCTTCCTTCCTGATGAAATTCTCTACTCAGGAAAGATTCTGGTACAGGCAGACATACTATTTCACAGTCTTTCGAGCTCAGAGGTTCTCTCAGAAAAAGCATGACTTTTAAGTGGTCGGGATATATACACTATTTTTCTCATTTGGGCACCAATGTCCACATGGACAAGACTATTTCATTTCCTGGGTAATTACACAGAGTGAGGGATCTTTCAGTGTACCCCAGAAACTTACTACTCCCCTCTTCTGGTCAGATGCATCGTCCATCCAAACCTGGTGGATTCCTGCGTGCTGGTGTTGACTCATATCCAGAAGGAACACTCAGCTCTCACCCTTGCAGTCCACCTCCTTTGAGGCCTGAGCCTCAGTATTAAAAGGGGACTCATTTTTTTGCATCCAGCATCCTACTCTCATAGTCCTCATGTCCTTAGTGTTCCCGCAGCGACATTAGCACAGTGTTGGGGCAGGCAGGTTGGTTCACATGGAGGTAGGGGAATCCTTACATCATTGTTAAGGGCAGGATGGCACTGTTAGGTAGTCTATTGGCTCAAGTGCTTCTGCCGTAGATATGGACAAACACAGCTGCTCAGCCCATCCTGCAGCTGTCACAGGATCTTCCAGAGACTGTCCATCCTGAAGGTCCATACGGACAAATGAGGACATGGAGGTCCAGATCGACTTTTCAAATGTGTTCCATGAATTGCAGAACAAGATTCGATCAGAGCATGGGAAGGAAAGGTCTTCATGTGGATAGGAGATAGAAGGAATTGGAGAATGAAGATAAACGAGGACCAGCTCATGTATCCTATCAGAATGAGTGTTATTTGCTCTTGAGGTACAGGGATCGAAGGCTACTGCTCACGTCTTCTTGCCTGGTTTCAGATGGTTTGGGTGGCTACCAAAGAGGCCCTGTTCTTGTGAATCAAGTTTGTGTGGAGAATCCTCTATCATTATGTACATACCTCATTAGGGGATAGGATGTTGTTTTACTGTTTGGGCGTACGGAACTAAAGTGTGGGAACCAGTCTCTCCCTGGTCTACAGATGCTGGTGTCCATTCTTGGCAGATGCTCCACAGTGATACAGGAATGACAGAGCTGAGGCCCTTGGTGTTCTTCTGAGCTGCAGGGAGACTTTGAGGGGGCCCATTAGATAGTTGACCATTGTTCCTCTGCCAGGCATAGATCATCACTATAGATTCCATATGGACACTTGTCCCTGAGAACAGCAGTCTCTCATTTTTTCTGCATACCTTGCTCAGGTAGGAGGATTTTAGTTTGTGTTTTCAGTCCAGTGTTGCTAATTTGAGTTGGGATCCTTAGCAACAATGAGCCACTTTCCTTGGATCCTCAGGAATCCATGACTGTCCTGGCCTCAAATGCACCATTATCTGCAGGAAGGAAGCTGAAGGAGGGAAAGAAATTAGTTGTGAGGGTGACTTAAACCCAGGTCCCCAGGACAATGGCAGAATCATCCTTTCTCAGAACCTCCGACTGAATGAGACCTCCCTTTGTAGATTATAACTAGGGGAACTGCAAAAGCACTCAGGAGGGAAGGACACTAGAGCAAGTACAGAGAAGGGAGAAGTTATGGATCCTTTCCCATTTCCTGAATGACTAAAGACTGCACTTGAGAGAGCCAGAGGCCATGAAGAACTGCTAGGGCCATTGACTGCTGGATGTCAGCATGTTGTGTATCAGGAAGCTAATGGATCAGCATGTCCTTTAGGGTGAGAGGGAAGAGTCCACATGTGTTGTTGGGCTTTGTCTCATGCTGACTCTGGGATACAGAGAGTGCAGACACTCTATGTGCTGTCTGAAGTTAGGTTCCAGAGGGACTCTATTGACCATCATCTGCAGATAAACACAGCAGCTACAAATCCTAGAACTTAAACAAATGGAGGATAGAATTGATGAGGAGATGGTGAGTGGCTGAGACACCTAATAGATACCCGAGTGAAAGTGTGACATAAGACAAATTCAAGTTTTCCACAGATCCAAGTGACAGGACAAGTGCACACCCTGATGTGACTGACATGCCAGAAAGGGATTGCCCCTCCCCATATGGGTTGGACACTTTCCTGGAAATTTGGTCAACTTTAGGCCATTGGGATGGAAATATTTGTTTACATTATGCCACTGTCAGATTGTCCACTGCATTTATAGTACCTTTTCATGATTAATGACTAAGTGTGTAGGGATGTATGGATGGTAGCTCATCTGGCAGTAGGAAAGAGGTCAAGGAAATCATTGTGAAGAAGCCAGTAAAGAGCACCAGTCATGACCTCTATTCTTGTTTCTGCCTCTAAATATCTACCTTCAGTTACTATGACTTCCCTCATAACAGTTACATACATCAGTTTTAAGTTACACAACAGTTTCCTCCACAGCCAAGCAAGACCCGCTGCTCTCTGTTCCTGGCAGCAATGAAGACAAAAACATTTGGTGAACACTTGTTGGACTGTGGCTCCAGCTCAGGGCAGCCTATTCCCAGAAGACTCATAGTAGCTTCCTAACTTACTGAAAATTCTCAGCTGGAGAAATCTAAGGAGACCAGGGATAGATGGTGAAACGTGAGAGAAAAAGCCAAGTCAGTATAACTGGCCGCTTTTCAGCTATACTTTAGAGTAGAAAGATATTCCTGTAACACTGAAAATGTTGTCTCGAGGTTATGGAGCCTTTGATTTGGATAGGAAGGGTGTGCATGCACACACACACACACACACACACACACACACACACACACACACACACACAGATCCATAGAGGTACCTGGTGACACTTTTTACTTAGAACCATCACTGAGTTTGAAACACCTACAGGTGCATGTGAAGGAAGGTCGGGGCCTCTAGACTCTGGGATGCCACCATGAGCCCCATTTCTATTTGACTCTGTTCTTCCCACTGTTCTCTTCACTATCTTGTCCTTTCCAATCCTCAGGACTCAGGAGAGTGCACCCCTCAGGTCTTTTCCATGTGTGGACCTTCAAGACTGCGAGAGCCTGAAAGTCAAGAGGAATTTCAGGAGTTTTCACCTAAAGGAGAAACTTACAGTTTATTCTTAAGTGACTCAAAACACTGCACTATCAGAAAAAGACAACATCATATGCATCATATACAGAGATTGATGCTGGCTGTAGGTCACACAGCTTCCGCCATGGCCCTCTGTGCCTTCTATTAGTTTCTTCCAGGGTCTCTCCTGCTGTAACTCTCACAAAAGTGTCTCTTCTGATGCCCTGGACTACCATGCATGCTCTTTGGTCTCTTACCAAGTTAGTTGTTTTCATGCAGAACTACACCATCATTTTTGTCTTCCCTATTTTCCTGGATTCTGCCAGGTTGTCTGCTGCTTGGGGACAGATAGGTCTTCAGGCCTAAAGATCCCTGGACTCAGCAGTGAGTGAAGGCTTGGGACAGAGCACGTTTTTATTCAATGACTTCTGACTGGATAACTGATCATAGCATGACACAGAGTAAACCTAGAGCACAGGATTGAATCTCAGATCTCATTTTGACACTGGAAGACTTGTTCCAGTTAGGAAAGAATGACGTGAGGCCTATGAAAGAAGACTTAACTCTAGCAATGAACTGGACACACAGATGCTGTAGGGGAAGAACTTGAACAGGCTCCGCCCAGAATGCAAAGAGCAAGCTGGATGGCTAGGACACTGAACCCTAACCATGACGAAGAGCCCACACCCCATGGAGCCAAAATCCCATGGAAATGCAGGGACATATGTCATGAGGCTAACCTCTGACAAATGAGGAGAGTCCCAGCTCTAGGCTCTTCAGATGTGGAAGAGGACTGAGTGTCAGAAAGATGGCAAATGCTTAGGGAGCAACCCTTCTAGTTTCCCAGGCTTAGCCGCTTTGAGGTTCACTCACAAGTTTTGCATCTTTCTTGGACACAGTGAGAGAGATGTGCTGGGTGCCTACTCTTATCCTTCCCACAGGAGAGCAGGTCACACAGGCTGAGTGATCTCCATGATAGAAGCACTGTGTTTTGTTCTCTAAACCTCAGTCTGGGGTCCTTCAGCCCAGCACTGAGACTCACACCAGACATGGTAGACAGAAATCTGGACTTTCCAAAGCTGGAGCACTTTTGGAATATGGTGCACAATCACATCCTGGAGGCACTTAAGCTCTCACCTCTGAAGCCCACTTCCCATGTCCCTCAAGTCTGCTGCTGTCTGCTGCATACAGTGCCCCAAGCCTACCACAGTAGATTCTCAAGAGGAAGGCTAGTTCAAGGAAATTCGAGCTTTAGAGTGAGACTGCAGTGAGCTTGGTTTCTATGAGATACTGGGAAGGTGTGTCCTAGGTATGTAGCACATGTGGGAACGTGAACAGAAGTCACTTTGAATGCCCAGTGGCCTGACCAGGAGCTGACCAAGCCAGCACATGCACAGAATGCCTAGCGAAAGCAGCAAGAACAGAGCTATGGAGGGAAACTTCCCATTTCTGCTCCTTGTGAACTTTGGAGCAGGTATTTGTTGTACTAACAGGGAGCATAGGTCTCCTTGTTGGTAGCATAGCAAATGATTGGAGGAAAAGAAACCTAGGAGCCCACAGGTCAGTGTCCCGGGACATTCAGTTTGAGGTTTAGTTGCCTGGAGCCTGGTAGGAAGGAAGATCCCCTACCAGCTATTCAGCCCTGGTTAGTAGATGGTAAGAAAGACTAGCATGACACTGTACGACCAGTCTCTGAATGCCAGATTGGAACTTCTGGTGACACTGACCCCTCTCTGCTGCATGAAGGATACATAAGAACTGGGTATCCACAGCTGAATCCCAATGTATTCATTCAAGCAGCATTGTCAGACCTCACAGGACTCAGTACACTCCACCTGTCCAGTTCAATTGTAGGGAGACATGGAGGTGGCCCCTTAGTACTTTGACCACTGTCACTCTGCCAGGCACTAGGTCCCCAAGCAGAGTCTCTATCTGAATATGTTCCCCATAGAGAACAGCCTTATATGCCCCCTTTCAGACTGGCTGTACCCACAATCACTTGCTGATTATAGCTAGTTCGTTTACATCAGCACCACCTAGGCATTCTCCAAAAATATTTCTTCCTCAGATGGTACGGAAATGAGCAGGGTTTTATCCAGCTGGAGTAGACATACTTCTCCCCAACCCAAGAGACCCCATGTATACTCTTCTGATATTTCCAGTGAGAATACATGAATAAAGACAGAGACAATAAAATTCAGAGTGGAGATGCACCCTCCCACATTAGCTTACCTTTTATATGGTACTGCTTGCTGCCTTTTTCAGGGGGGCCACTCTCTTGGAGGATCTATGCTGGGGTTTTTTCTTTGGAGCCCGAGGGAGGCAGCAAAGTCTTGAAAAACAGTCCCTGATTCCTTTGCGGAGTCTCTTAAACCATCCCATCCTCTGAGGGGGAGATGACGTATTCATCTCAATGTCTTGCTTATGTGGCAGGATTATTTCAACTTCCGACATGTTGTTGCAGACGCACGGGCAAGCCACAGGTGTTGAGTGGAGGGCACGGGTAGAAGTGCTTCTCTCCTTCTTAGGATAGTATACCGCAATGGGAGGCATGGAGACACACCTGCTCATCTTGAGTCCTGATAGAATCAGGTCAAGAGGATTCTGTTCTCTTGAGGGAGGTCTGTGGTGGAGGCCAAAGATGGGCTCACTGGCCCTTCTCCTGAGAGGAAGGCCAAAGACAGAGGGATGTGCTGGTGATGGGGGTGGCGGAGGGCACGGATCCCTAGGCTTGGCTGGAGTGATATATCCAACATCAAACCCTTTGCTTACATGATCTTTTAAGCTCAAATATGCCCCCATTGGTTCATCGTATCTTTTCTTTTGGAGGGATTCCAAGATGTCCTTGGCTTTATACCCCATTGCACAGAGCATTTCTATAATTTTGTAATCTGGGTCAGTCTTGGGCAGGATTTTAAACTCACATTTCTTGATCCATGGGTGATTTTCAATTTCCTCTACAGAGGGCCTCATATCTGGGGAAACTCTCAGAATTTGATGTATCAGGTTTTCGAGTTGCCCAGACAGGTGAGTAGGAATGGTATAGGTCCCCGTTGTAATCCTTTCCTCAACATCATTGATGGTCTTTCCTCTGAAGGGTAAGTAGCCAGTGGTAAAGAAATAGAGCACCACCCCCAAACTCCACACATCAGAACTCTTGCCATCATATGGCTCCCTTAATACCAGTTCTGGGGCATTAAAGTCCCTGGTTCCACATTGCCTACTCAGTAATGTACCAGGTTTGCATTTGATGGCCTGGCCAAAGTCGATCAGCTTAATATTGCCCTCTCCATCTATCAGTATATTCTGTGGCTTGATGTCGCGATGGACAATATCCAGGCTATGGCAATATCTTATGGCAGATACGACCTGTCCGAACATTTTCTTCGCCTTTTCTTCTGGCAATGGGCCCTCCTCACTTATTAGTTTTCCTAAGTTGCCTCCTGGAGCATATTGTAATATAAAATGAACTCCGGTCCCTGTGATCAGGACCTCATATAAAGAAATTATATTCGGATGGTTCAATGACTCCAATGTGGTCATTTCAGACAGGATCCCCCTGATGGTGTCCTTGCTGATCTCTACCGTTTTGATGGCAACCAGGGCCTGCGTTCTCCGGTGCCAGGCCAATCTCACCCTGCCATATGAACCCTGTCCAAGAAAGAAAACCACCCTATACTGACTGCCCAAAGTCTTCTTAATAGAAGTGATGTCCATTCCCTTTGATCTGGTGAACACAAGTTGTGAGGTACAATAACCTGTCAACTAACAAAATACAAAGCTATCAAGGAGTCCCACAGGTCAACATTAACCGGCTCCCCGGTCCTTATGGACAAATTCAACAGGCTGGTCCACTGTCTTATACAGAGGACACTCATTCTTACATCACAGTGGATCTTTGTGAGGTCACAGCATGAAATGCACCAAGCAGAGAAGGCTGTAAACCATAGTGGCTGTCTCCACTCTGGGCCTCAGGGAACTTTCCATTCTTGTGAAAAGGAAACTAGCCTCTCTGAGCTTCTTCTTCAGCAGATCAAAGAGTCAGTATTTACTGTTTAGCAATTACAGGCAGTACTGTGCTGCACAGGGAAGTGCATTAAAGCTGCAACCTGAGAGAGACTTTGATCACCTCCCCAGCTGCTCTATTGGCTCCTGAGGCTCCAGTTAGAGGAGCAGCACCTGGGAAGTGCATTGAGGGCCCAATATCAGATCGATTACTTTGTCGTCCTCACACTATGTATGGATGCATTCACTCATTCATTCACTCATTCATTCACTCATTCACTCATTCATTCATTCATTCATTCATTCATCCATTCCTACTTATTTCCAAAAGGAAGACAGAATGACGGTTACTCAGACAGGTCAGAAGCCTCTCTGCAAGGAAGGGGAGCTGATAAATCATCTAAAAGGAATGAAGCACTGGGGACTTGAGAGCAGGAGGGACCCTGGGGTGCCCATTGTGAAGAGTTTCTTCTTGGCTCTTACTCACTGACCAAATACTTTACTATAAACTCCACTTCTGGCCTTTCTTTGTGGATCTGGTACCTTTTGTTGTCACCTCTTGGTCATTGTCCTCTGAAGTTTCTACTTCCTCCTTGCTGTCCCTGCCCTGATCCAGGAAGTTCCTGCTTCCACCCTGCTGTCCCATGAAATCACCATGGCTGCCATCCGCTGCCCATGCCCCCTTGATATCTTTCTGGGGGTCCTTTCAGCTCTGGCTCCTCAGTGGCCATGGTGAGCTGACAGCATCTCCAACCGTGCCACTTCACCTGTGTTTTTGTGTCTGCTTCAGTACAGACATCAAAACAAACTTCCGGTTTTCCTTTGAGGAAGACCATCCCCTTCATTTTGGCATCGATGTTCTTGCCTAGCTGCTCCTCGAGTTCCTTCCAAGCATAGCTAAGTTGGACATCTCAACAAAGCACTGCAGTATCACGGTCTCAAAGGCTGCTGGGCAGTGGATCAGGGAGCACTGGTCGACCGATGTGGCCCCTGATCTGTGGAGATAGAGCAGCTGCCAGGTCTCTACAGCTCCTTTCTCCTCAGTCAGCGTCTCAGCCGACCGCTTGAAATGGCCAACGGCAGTGGGGGCACAGAGTCCAATAGTCTGATGGCATCTTTGCTGGAGGCTTTCATTATTTGTTTCAGAAGGAAGACCTATCCGTTCAAACTTAGTGCTAGCTTTCTGCACCACCTGGGGTAACTGGTACTCTTCTTTGGTAAAAGCAGTTTAAACCCCTATCCTTCCAGCTCTGCCTGTTCTTCTTGAAAGATCAAAGACTCCATTTCCATTGGTGTACAGCTGTGAACAACCAGGTCACCCTCGGGGATGTCTAACCCACTTGCAGCCAGTAAACCCACAAAACTGCCATTTCAGCACCTTTCAGGGTGATTTCCTTTTGCTTCTGCAGAATGTCCCCATGTAAGGACTGGGCATTCCTGCTTTATGCATGTGTTTTGTGACAGCTCCTGCCACCGTCCTTGGTTTCACAGAAGTTGAACATGTCCCCTTGATGACCACTGTACCCTCGGAACACATCCCTACTCACCACTGTCCTCTCTGTCTCCTGTGCTCCACAGTTAAGGCTGCTTTCTGAGTCTTTTCCCAATCAGGTCCACCCGTTCATATGTAGGTTTTGTGTATTTCTTAGCAACATTAAATACCCAATGAGACCATGTTGCAGAGAAAAAGCAATGTTTGCGGGTTGCCTTCAGAATCGTTCTTGTATGCTATACATAAAATTTCTTCCACTTGATCTTCAAACCAATATCTAACATCTGGTCGTCTTCATCCAGGACAACATGTTAAAGTTTGGTGAGATCTAGCTTGTCATTCTGCAAGTGATCCTCAATATGAGCTGGGGTCCCAACCAGGATATCAATCCCACTCTGCACTTGTTCTTGTTGACCACCATAGGGAGTTTCACCATAAAAAACACTGATAGCTTTTATCGATGTCACTGAAGTCTTTGGTCATTTGATTTGCTAATTCTCTTGTAGATGCAGCACTAGTATCTGATTGGCTTGGCCTCTCTTCCTCTCTTGTAGTCCACCTTTAAGTTACCCAATCAAAGGGACGGCAAAGGAGAAGGACTTCCTGCTTACTGTCCATGCCTGGGCAATGAAGTCTGTCTCACTGTATACATGATGGAATGTCTTGGCTTTTAGAAAAAATGGGTAGTTCACCCCTCAAGCTTTGAGCTTTGAGAAGCTTGACAGTCTCCTCGGGTATGGGAAAATTAGAGAGAATCCTTTCTTCTCCATGAGTATTTCCTTTTCTATCTCATTACTATTTTCTTCCCCAGGAGCATCCCTGGAGTTGGAGTTTGGTTCGGAATGGGAGAGGACATTCTTGAGCCTGGGCTCTTCTCTCCCTTGTCTCATTAACTTCTTTCCCTTTCTTCTTCTTGGGCTTGGGCATGTCTGCCTCTGCTTCAGAAACTTCCTGGTTTTTGTCTCTGTTTTATTTTTTTTCCCATTGGCTGTTTTCTTCTCAAGGGACTCCTTTTCTTCTGGGATGTTTTGCTTTTACAAGCATTGTGGTCTTGAGGCTCATCCTCCTTCTTGTCCTTGTTGGATTTAGCAGAACACACATCAACTTCAGAAGGCCCTTTCTCTTTCACTGCTTTTGCTCTGGAGGAACAAGTCTTTTCCATTCCTTTCGTTGCTTCTTCTGTCTTCGATTTTGGCTTCTCCTTTCTACTTTTCCTCCTGCTTGCATTGGCAGCATCTCCTTGCTCTCCTCAGCCCTGTCTTCTCCCTACTTGGATGCACTGGGGAGTTTCCTGGTATTTTTCAGTGTGAGCTACGCAGGTCTGCCAGTCCCTCAACTGTGTGCAAAGGAGAGAGAGCGACACAGCAGCCTTCTACTTGTGATCCACTCTGCATCTCTCAATAATTTCTTCCCTTGGAAAGAGATGATGCTTACTTCCCCTGCAATTTCTGTTAGAATTTCTACTACTCTGAAAACACACCATGACAAAGGTACTATATTACTGCCTTGTCATGTACAATATTTTCTTGTGGCTGGCTCAATGGTTGTGAGTTTCCGTCTAAATCATTATGGTGGGAAGTTAGGCAGCTTCTAGCCAGGCAGCGCAGTTGAGGCGCTGAGTGTTGTACATCATGCTCCAAAGGCAAACGGAAAACTCCTTCCAGGCAGATAGGAGGAGAATCTCCAAACACAGGCATACAGTGACACACGTATTCAAACAAGCACACACCTCCAATAGTGCCCCTCCATTTGCCACGCAAGTACAAACAAACACACGCAGTTTCCAAGCTCTTTGCTCCATGTCCACCCAGCTCCTTTTTTGGTCAGCATTTGTCTTGATCAAACAATAAACTTTCTGAACGTAAAGTACTTCTTTCTACGGGCTCCTTACATTCCCAGAAATCAACCTTCTTTGTGACTGTGACAGGTGCTTAGGTGCCAACCTTTAGGCAAGTATCTGTGAGTGTTTTTGAGATGTTTCTCTGTAAGGAACATAAGGCCCACCCTGCATGATTTTTGGAACATTTCCTCAGGGTGCATTTCCAGCTGCATCAAACTGTGAAAGCAACAAGATTCTCAAGCATCTGCTGCCTGGGATTCCTGACCATGAACACAGGGAAATCAGTTGCTTTTTCTGCGGATACCCTGCTTTTCCCACCATGAGATACTGTATCATCATTACATCTGAGCCAGGACAAACCATTCCTTAAGTTATTCATTAAGTCTTCATTATTTTCTCACAGAAGGAGAAATGGAAGTCAGAGAATTCCCTGTCAACTCTAGAGTCATTCCATTAGTCATGTGTCTACTCTCCTTTCCAAGTCACATAAGTATTACCAATGCCTGCCACACTTTCCAGAGAAAGCAAGTCTTTCAGACTACAGACTCTTCCAGTGATTTTTGTCCCCTCCCCCATCTCCTTCAACTGAATCTAAGGTAAATCAGCTCCGGGTCCTGACTAGAGCCTCAGTGGTGGAGGTGACCTGTGAATCTACATCTCTAGGTGGATTCCCCTACCAGACACTGTGCTAACTGGGTGTGATGGTCTCTGCACCTGTGGTTGAGCGTCTTACAAGTTCTGATCCTCTAAGTATGGATAAAAGCTGAACCACTGGGGACAAGAATTACACACAGCTAGTGTGGCTTCCTTCTTCTGCAATCAAATATTTCCTAGTGAGACATTACATGTGGATCACAGTCATGATGCAGATGAAGACAGAATGCTAGGCACACTGCAAAGCTGAAAACACTCAACCTGTCATCACCGAGCTCTATTAAATCACAGCCGTGAATGCAGTTCTGAGAAACGATGAACCCTTCTTCAGTGATGGGAGTCCTCAAATGCCCCTTAGTCCCCTATTAACCCGATGTGTGCCCTATCAGTCACAGCCCTTGGGGATCCAGGAGTCAGAAGATGTAGAAAACAGGGCTCCAGCTGAGTAAACGTAGGTAATGGCACTGTGCCTCTGAAAGTGTCCTAGGGAAGCATCAAGAACAAAACTAGTCAACAGAGGTTGGTTTGTCCAGACTGAAGACCAGTCTCACTCTCCTTTTCATCCCCTCTGATCCTCCTCCTCTTCTTCAACCTCTCGCTCTCCCTCCCTTCCCTGTTTTGCTCCTCCTCTGCCTCCCCTTCCCTTTCCCCCTCCCTCTGCCTCTCCCTTTCCCTTCATATCTCTCGACCAGGTCCAGTTTTTGTTACCAACTAATCTCAGTCATGAAGTGTGAGTTGGAGAATCATTGACCTCTCAGGGTTTGGCATCAAAAACAGCCTTTCCCTCTCCCAGCAGCTGTCAAGTGCCAATGGTCTCTCACCTTGTAGTTAGATTTCCAGTCCTTATCCCCATTCCCTGTTCATAAGATACCCTCTGGTATGAGCTTGCTTACTCTCATGCATATGCTGACAATCACTGTGAGTTTGTATTTCAAACAACACCGCTATTTCTCAGACATTGACTAGTTAACTACCCCTTTGGCATTAAAGATCTTTCTAGCGCTTAACATTATTCAATTTCACCTGCTCACTTGTCTGCGCTCTCTCTCTCTCTCTCTCTCTTTCTCTCCCCCCCCCTGTGTGTGTATTTCCTATCACAAGACACAATCTCACTATCTCCCTCTCCTCTCCTGTCCATACTTAACCCATGCCATCTTCCCCAATAATAGTGGAAAATGATTGTTGTTGAAGCTATAATATGTCACCATGGCTTTCACACCTCCTCATCTGCAAATTTTCATTATAGTGGTTGTTTGGTGTTTTATGAGTCTTCAGCCACTCTATCAACACTGGAATTTCAATGGACCTCTTCTCAGACATTTTGTTGTCATGGTGGTTATCTGTATCATAGACATTCTGGACATTTAGATCTATAAAACTGGCCCTGCATGCACTCCAGAAGTTCACCAATAGCTAGATACAGGAAACACACCTCAGAGACAAAGACAGACACTACCTCAGAGTGAAAGGCTGGAAAACAACTTTCCAAGCAAATGGTCAGAAGAAGCAAGCTGGAGTAGCCATTCTAATATCAAATAAAATCAATTTCCAACTAAAAGTCATCCAAAAAGATAAGGAAGGACACTTCATATTCATCAAAGGAAAAATCCACCAAGATGAACTCTCAATCCTAAATATCTATGCCCCAAATACAAGGGCACCTACATACGTAAAAGAAACCTTACTAAAGCTCAAAACACACATTGCACCTCACACAATAATAGTGGGAGATTTCAACACCCCACTCTCATCAATGGACAGATCATGGAAACAGAAATTAAACAGTGATGTCGACAGACTAAGAGAAGTCATGAGCCAAATGGACTTAACGGATATTTATAGAACATTCTATCCTAAAGCAAAAGGATATACCTTCTTCTCAGCTCCTCATGGTACTTTCTCCAAAATTGACCATATAATTGGTCAAAAAACGGGCCTCAACAGGTACAGAAAGATAGAAATAATCCCATGTGTGCTATCGGACCAACACGGCCTAAAACTGGTCTTCAATAACAATCAAGGAAGAATGCCCACATATACGTGGAAATTGAACAATGCTCTACTCAATGATAACCTGGTCAAGGAAGAAATAAAGAAATTAAAAACTTTTTAGAATTTAATGAAAATGAAGATACAACATACCCAAACTTATGGGACACAATGAAAGCTGTGCTAAGAGGAAAACTCATAGCGCTGAGTGCCTGCAGAAAGAAACAGGAAAGAGCATATGTCAGCAGCTTGACAGCACACCTAAAAGCTCTAGAACAAAAAGAAGCAAATACACCCAGGAGGAGTAGAAGGTAGGAAATAATCAAACTCAGAGCTGAAATCAACCAAGTAGAAACAAAAAGGACCATAGAAAGAATCAACAGAACCAAAAGTTGGTTCTTTGAGAAAATCAACAAGATAGATAAACCCTTAGCCAGACTAACGAGAGGACACAGAGAGTGTGTCCAAATTAACAAAATCAGAAATGAAAAGGGAGACATAACTACAGATTCAGAGGAAATTCAAAAAATCATCAGATCTTACTATAAAAACCTATATTCAACAAAACTTGAAAATCTTCAGGAAATGGACAATTTCCTAGACAGATACCAGGTATCGAAGTTAAATCAGGAACAGATAAACCAGTTAAACAACCCCATAACTCCTAAGGAAATAGAAGCAGTCATTAAAGGTCTCCCAACTGGGGCTGGGGATTTAGCTCAGTGGTAGAGCGCTTACCTAGGAAGCGCAAGGCCCTGGGTTCGGTCCCCAGCTCCAAAAAAAGGACCAAAAAAAAAAAAATAAAGGTCTCCCAACCAAAAAGAGCCCAGGTCCAGACGGGTTTAGTGCAGAATTCTATCAAACCTTCATAGGAGACCTCATACCAATATTATCCAAACTATTCCACAAAATTGAAACAGATGGAGCACTACCGAATTCCTTCTACGAAGCCACAATTACTCTTATACCTAAACCACACAAAGACACAACAAAGAAAGAGAACTTCAGACCAATTTCCCTTATGAATATCGACGCAAAAATACTCAATAAAATTCTGGCAAACCGAATCCAAGAGCACATCAAAACAATCATCCACCATGATCAAGTAGGTTTCATCCCAGGCATGCAGGGATGGTTTAATATAAGGAAAACCATCAACGTGATCCATTATATAAACAAACTGAAAGAACAAAACCACATGATCATTTCATTAGATGCTGAGAAAGCATTTGACAAAATTCAACACCCCTTCATGATAAAAGTCCTGGAAAGAATAGGAATTCAAGGCCCATACCTAAACATAGTAAAAGCCATATACAGCAAACCAGTTGCTAACATTAAACTAAATGGAGAGAAACTTGAAGCAATCCCACTAAAGTCAGGGACTAGACAAGGCTGCCCACTCTCTCCCTACTTATTCAATATAGTTCTTGAAGTTCTAGCCAGAGCAATCAGACAACAAAAGGAGATCAAGGGGATACAGATCGGAAAAGAAGAAGTGAAAATATCACTATTTGCAGATGACATGATAGTATATTTAAGTGATCCCAAAAGTTCCACCAGAGAACTACTAAATCTGATAAACAACTTCAGCAAAGTGGCTGGGTATAAAATTAACTCAAATAAATCAGTTGCCTTCCTCTATACAAAAGAGAAACAAGCCGAGAAAGAAATTAGGGAAACGACACCCTTCATAATAGACCCAAATAATATAAAGTACCTCGGTGTGACTTTAACCAAGCAAGTAAAAGATCTGTACAATAAGAACTTCAAGACACTGAAGAAAGAAATTGAAGAAGACCTCAGAAGATCGAAAGATCTCCCATGCTCATGGATTGGCAGGATTAATATAGTAAAAATGGCCATTCTACCAAAAGCGATCTACAGATCCAATGCAATCCCCATCAAAATACCAATCCAATTCTTCAAAGAGTTAGACAGAACAATTTGCAAATTCATCTGGAATAACAAAAAACCCAGGATAGCTAAAGCTATCCTCAACAATAAAAGGACTTCAGGGGGAATCACTATCCCTGAATTCAAGCAGTATTACAGAGCAATAGTGATAAAAACTGCATGGTATTGGTACAGAGACAGACAGATAGACCAATGGAATAGAATTGAAGACCCAGAAATGAACCCACACACCTATGGTCACTTGATTTTTGACAAAGGAGCCAAAACCATCCAATGGAAAAAAGATAGCATTTTCAGCAAATGGTTCTGGTTCAACTGGAGGTCAACATGTAGAAGAATGCAGATCGATCCATGCTTATCACCCTGTACAAAGCTTAAGTCCAAGTGGATCAAGGACCTCCACATCAAACCAGACACACTCAAACTAATAGAAGAAAATCTAGGGAAGCATCTGGAACACATGGGCACTGGAAAAAATTTCCTGAACAAAACACCAATGGCTTATGCTGTAAGATCAAGAATCGACAAATGGGATCTCATAAAACTGCAAAGCTTCTGTAAGGTAAAGGACACGGTGGTTAGGACAAAACGGCAACCAACAGATTGGGAAAAGATCTTTACCAATCCTACAACAGATAGAGGCCTTATATCCAAAATATACAAAGAACTCAAGAAGTTAGACCGCAGGGAAACAAATAACCCTATTAAAAAATGGGGTTCAGAGCTAAACAAAGAATTCGCAGCTGAGGAATGCCGAATGGCTGAGAAACACCTAAAGAAATGTTCAACATCTTTAGTCATAAGGGAAATGCAAATCAAAACAACCCTGAGATTTCACCTCACACCAGTGAGAATGGCTAAGGTCAAAAACTCAGGTGACAGCAGATGCTGGCGAGGATGTGGAGAAAGAGGAACACTACTCCATTGTTGGTGGGATTGCAGACTGGTAAAACCATTCTGGAAATCAGTCTGGAGGTTCCTCAGAAAATTGGACATTGAACTGCCTGAGGATCCAGCTATACCTCTCGTGGGCATATACCCAGAAGATGCCTCAACATATAAAAGAGACACGTGCTCCACTATGTTCATCGCAGCCTTATTTATAATAGCCAGAAACTGGAAAGAACCCAGATGCCCTTCGACAGAGGAATGGATACAGAAAATGTGGTACATCTACACAATGGAATATTACTCAGCTATCAAAAACGAGTTTATGAAATTCGTAGGCAAATGGTTGGAACTGGAAAATATCATCCTGAGTGAGCTAACCCAATCACAGAAAGACATACATGGTATGCACTCATTGATAGGTGGCTATTAGCCCAAATGCTTGAATTACCCTAGATCCCTAGAACAAACGAAACTCAAGACGGATGATCAAAATGTGAATGCTTCACTCCTTGTTTAAATGAGGAAAAAGAATACCCTTGGCAGGGAAGGGAGAGGCAAAGATTAAAACAGAGACTGAAGGAACACCCATTCAGAGCCTGCCCCACATGTGGCCCATACATATAGAGCCACCCAATTAGACAAGATGGATGAAGCAAAGAAGTGCAGACCGACAGGAGCCCGATGTAGATCGCTCCTGAGAGACACAGCCAGAATACAGCAAATACAGAGGCGAATGCCAGCAGCAAACCACTGAACTGAGAATAGGACCCCCGTTGAAGGATTCAGAGAAAGAACTGGAAGAGCTTGAAGGGGCTCGAGTCCCCATATGTACAACAATGCCAAGCAACCAGAGCTTCCAGGGACTAAGCCACTACCTAAAGACTATACATGGACTGACCCTGGACTCTGACCCCATAGGTAGCAATGAATATCCTAGTAAGAGCACCAGTGGAAGGGGAAGCCCTGGGTCCTGCTAAGACTGAACCCCCAGTGAACTAGACTATGGGGGGAGGGCGGCAATGGGGGGAGGGTTGGGAGGGGAACACCCATAAGGAAGGGGAGGGGGAGGGGGATGTTTGCCCGGAAACCGGGAAAGGGAATAACACTTGAAATGTATATAAGAAATACTCAAGTTAATAAAAAAAAAAAAAAGTCCTGGATTTGTGCCTGAGAAGTATCTTGTCAGGCTGATGGCTTTAGCACCCTTCAAGGAGACTGCTTACCTTGTAGTCCCTGAAAACATGGCCAGTGACACCCTACTCTTCAGGTGAAGTGCCAGTTCCTGTCTCTTGAGTATTGCAGCGAGTGAGGACATGGCCAGGTCTGTTACACATGAGCACAGGGCCAGCTCTCCTGCCTACCACAGATATCATGATGAATAAGGGGAGAGGGGTTTCTCCATCATCCTCACCACTGCCTAGCAGACAAGAGACAGAACCCTTGGGGCCTTTTCATTCACAGCCCATTTATCCAGGGCTAGATCTATTGTGCTGCCCAAGCAAGGTTAAGGACCTGAACTCCTGAGTGTTCTAGCAGGTGGGTGACAGGGGCTGCTCTCCTGTTCTAGTCACACCAGAGTCAAGTGTCATGCATGCCATAGGTGGTGAGGTACAAAGGCAGAGGAGGGTGTCTTTTTCTTGTCCACATCACTGAATGGGCAACAGGTGGCAGTGCCAGGCAATGTTGGGCAGTGTCTGACATGCCTCAGGGGAGTTTTACTGGAGAGCATCCTTATGTTCTCTCTTTTTTAGCATGAAAAACTCCAGACCAAGTCTGAAATACAGTGTCCTTGTTTTGGAGTCAGGTAGCCAACTGTTGGTCCTGGTGTTTGGAATCTGGTGACTAAGATGAACCAGCTACACTGACCACTTTTTCTGTGTTGAGGAGCAGCTTTCTTGTGCAAGACAACTCACACGTGCACAGAAAAGAGCTGACTAAAGACTTGCCCCTCTTTCAGGGCACTGGTAATTGTGGATTGCTCATATCACTCATAACAAACAAACCAGTATCAGTTTTTTTCAGCCCCACTCTATAAATCTGACCTTTGTCCCTCCTATATGGTGAGCTCTGGTTCCCAGTTATTACTATTTGGTTGCTGTCTTGTTTTAGACAAGACAGTCAAGCTCAAAAATATATCTCCACCTTTCTCCATACCTATTTCTAAACATATTAGGTACCAACACTTACCAGGACCATGAGACCCGTAAAAGTGTTTGCCGAGCTCATGGTAGAACTGATGGGGGCTATTAGGAAATTTTGCTGTTGTTGGGTGTTTGGCCTCAGATCTTGGAAAAGAATCTAAAAAGGGTTAAAAGATTTGAGGATAGAAATAGGTCCTGATTCCTGGAGACTGCTTAAAAGTTTTAAAATAAGCATGACTGTGTGAGAGAAACGCTACTAAAGATAAGAGAGACCCCAGAGGGGAAGCCTGAAACACCAGGAGAGGAACAGGGAAGAATGATGCCTGGTCCTGTGTCAGGGAGATTACAGAGAAGGTCCATGCTCCATGCTGTGTTGCCCTCCTACTGGGCAACAGAGGTGAAAGTACAAAGCCCAAATAATCAGGCAGTTATCCTGGACTAGTGCCATATCCAGTACTGTTAACTTCAACCCTGCCAGCCTGCTGCCCTACACTAAGCCAACAGAGCCTCTTTCAGAGAACAGAGGAGTTGTGGTCATCAAAGTCCTTCAACATAGACAGGAGAACAAAAGGTGACTTTGTGATGCTGGAGTTTATGCAGAAAGATGTCTAGCCATGAAACAACACGAGAGCAAGGTGCATTCTCGGTTCTTTCCCAGGCCACATCACTTAAGTTCCAGCTGCTGGACCTTGGAGATAAGCACATCCAGATGGACACTAGGAGTTCAGCTTCAGCTTGTTTGGGAGCAACAGGCTTCTCAGTGAATATCTCTTTGGTGGCTCCAGGTGGAAAAGTCAGACCCCTTTATTTGTACCTCATGCAACATAAGATCTGAAGAGGTAGACTGCTTCCTCCCTAGGTATATGCACACTGGTACAAGACTGACATGCTGTCATGTTTGTCAAGGAAAAGGTGTGTGTGTGCCTCTGCCTGTTTAAGAGGACAATGCTTCTGGTAGCTTTTCCTAGGGACCCTCTAACTTGTTGGCTTGGCATGATTTGAATTCTCCCAGGTCCTCAATCTACGAAGTGTTGATATAAGCCACTGGTCAGGGGATTGCCTATTGCTCCCTCCATGATGTTAATACCAAGGCTTTTTAAAAAAGTCTAAGCCATAAGACCCTGTCTTTTAAAGCCTTTTGCTGGGTGACCTAGTCTTTTCCCACCAGATGTTCTAAATCCCAAGACAACAACTCAGGTAGAGCAGGTGCTGATGGGATATTCCAAGTATGAGATGGATGTGAGACTGGATCCAGAGATCTACTGTGCCTGTCACCTTGAAACAGTTCCATGATTCACAGATACCTGGTGTGGTTCACCCCAATAGGGCTGCACTCACTCAGAAGGCCATCTTACAGGGGCTTTGTTCTAATCTATTTTTAAACAGAGTCTGAGTGAAGAGTTTACCCTCTTTGAAGACTTAGGCCTGTAGCTATTCTATCCACATGTCTGCAAGGGCTCAGTGGATTGGGCTCTACCTGCTAAGGCATCCATAGGGTCAGTAACCATATGGACTGCTTGGGCTCTGTCTTGTTTTGCTAGATTATTTGCAATACCTCTCCATCTGTCTCTGTATATAGAGAAGTAGGAAGCCATGATTTGCTTTGTATTCTGGTCTTCACCCTGGCTTGGATCTTTAATCTAAAGCAACCATTCCAAGTGGTAACTCCTAGTGAAATCTAGGGGGTCATGAAAGTTGGAGAAGGGATAGGACACAGATTAGTGGGTGAGAATGTATTCTCAGAACCCAAGAGGGCATTTCATACCCCAAGATTGATTGTTACCATAGTGCCTAGCTCTGGTTTACCTTACTGGATACAAGATGCTGTACAAGCAGGAACTTTGTGTCTTTTCTGAGGTAAGACCCACCTGCCTTGTGGGGAGCCTTCTTTTATGAATGCCTGACTGTCCGGTAGAGTCAAGTGAGACCGCGGTCTACTAGCAGATTTCCTGATTTGCTGATACATGGAAGGTTATGAGGGACACACTTGAAGCTCATGTTGAGGGGATCAATGTTTGTTAATGTTAGAGGAAGGAACGGGAAGGAATAGGTGAGCCTCGAGATGCTAAGTAATATTGAATATATATAAGGCATTGTCTCTGTGGGCTTGGAACTTTGTTCCCATGATTCCATAAACTATTGTCAAGTCCAGGAGAACCTGGAGACTCGTGTAGTATGGACTGAACAGCCCTAACCATTTTGTTCTTTGTTTAATTTCTTTTATTTAGTAAGCATTCTATTCATTCACATGTCAAATGCTATCTCACATAAGCCCCATCCCACATCTGCCCTCACAGCCCTCTGCTATGTCTATATGTAGGTGCTCGCCCACCCCCCCAACCCCCTCCCACTTCTCCAGTTTACCCCTATGCTGGGGGAATCAAACCTCTACAGGACCAAGGGGCTATCCTCCCCTTGCTGTCAGGCAATTCTGTTCTATGATAAATAGATATTTGTAGCCATGGATTCGTCCTTGTACACACAGTGTTCGGTGATTAAGACTCTGGGGCTTCTGGGTTGTTAGTTAGGCCAATGTATTTCTTCCTATTGGGTTACAATAACCCTCTCCTTCTGCAGTCCCTGTGACAGCTGCTCCACCAGGGTCCCTGAGTTCAGTCTGATGGTTAGCTCCAAGCATCCACATCTGCATTGCTCAGTTGATAACCAGGCCTCCCAAGAATCAGTCAAACCAGGTTCCTGTTAGCAAGCGCCTCATGACAAAGACAACAGTTTCAGGTTTGGTGTCTGCACACAGTGTGGATTCCCAAGTAGGAAAGTTCCTTGAGGACCCTTCCTTCAGTCTCTGCTCCATATTTTGTCCTTGTTCTTCTTGTGGACAGGAACATTTCTGGGTAAAATACTTTTGAGATGGGCAGGCTCAGCCCTCCATTGGGGACTGTGCCTATATACTGGAGGTGGTCTCTTCAGGATCTATGTCCCTGTTCTCTGCATATTTAGGCAAAGCCATTCTCAGTGGTCCTAGGAGCCTCTCATTTCCTGGTCTGTGGGACCCTCTGGTGGCCATGTCCAGTTTGTAATCCCTGTTACATATTTTTATCCATTTCCTAAACCTCACTTCCTGTTTACCATCTCCTCCACTATCTTATATTGCCCCCTTATTTCCTCCTCCTCCTGTCTCCCTCCCTGGTCCCCTTATTCCTCCACCTCCTGCCATAATCCTGTAACCTCTTCAATGCAGAACTGAAGCATCCACACCCTGGTCTTCCTTCCTCCTTAGCTCCATATGGTCTGTGGGTTTTATCATGGCTATTGTGAGCTTTTTGGATAATATCCTCTTTTCAGTGAGTACAAAGTGTGTGGGTTTTTTGTGACTGGGTTACCTCACTCAGCATGATATTTTCTAGCTCCATCCATTTGCCTGAGATTTTATGAAGTCATTGTATTTAATACCTGACTAGTATTCTACTGTGTAAATGGACCACATTTTCTGATCCATTCTGCTACTGAGGGACTTTTGGTTTGTTTCCAGCTTGGCTGTTACAAATAAGGGATTTATCAATATAGTGGAACATGTGTCCTTGCTATATGTAGGGGACTTTTGTGTATGTGCCCAGTAGTGGTAACCTTTGTCTCTGAGAGTTATATTCTGTCTTTCCAGTAATCCCCTCTCCCAACATAGAAGGCTGCTGGACATTTTGCCAGACAGACACACATACTCTGCTCTCCTCTCTAGGGACAGTTAGCTCTCATTGTCTTTCAACTCTCATCACAGGCACCGATGGTCACATTTCAAGCTTTATTTCCTGTCCCAGTCCAGGAGGATTTGGATCTTTCTTGCATGAACTCTGTTCTCTCCTCAATTAACCATGTCCTGTTTCTTCAGCCAGCTGAGAAGATGCCAGAGCCACTACATGTACCCTAGCCTCAGCAGACAGGCCTTGCCATAGTTTCAGAGTCCTCTGCCTATCACAAAGTCACTTGTTGTTGTTGTTGTTGTCATTGTTGTTGTTGAGAAATATCCCTAGCTCACCTGTTGTTGTCCTCCCTCAGTCACCTTCTCTTCACTGTGACCAAAATGGCAGGAGGAAAGTAAACACTCTGCTGAGCCATCTGTGTCTTTCCACCAAGTTTACCCTTCTATTCCGAATGGGCCCTGTTCACAGGGGCTGAGGTCTGCAGTTGCCATTCTTTACTGTTGTGTGTCTACTTTCTCAGTTCTAACAAGGCTACGTAAAGTACACTGGGGTGGAGTAGGTAAGGCAGTAACCTGAGACGTGGAGCTGAGATACTGTGGCCTCAGCTCATGCTCCATAAAGGATGCAGCCACTTGGCCCCATGGAGAACAGGAGCACTAGATGTTGCCTTGTCCAGCAACCCCTCAAGCCTATTTCTGCTGGAGTAAGGGAGGCCCCAGCCTGCCTAGGGGGGATGTGGTTCAAAATGAACATCATTTATATTATGGTTCCATAAAGAGTCGGTTCATATATTCAAATGTTGGGAAATGAGTGGTCAGAATTGTCAGCTCAAGTTACTCAATACATTTTGAGTCCCTTAAACTCAGGCAAGGAAAATCAGACCTGTATATTCCCTGAGGTCTTCAGGGGTCCCAGTGTCTGTCTAATGGAAAACATTCTACAGGAACATGGAAGGATTTCTAAAGCAGGTTATGTATATTAGGAGGGTTAATTTAGGAATATCTGAATACAGAGGGCACTTAGCTCCTAAAATTGGGAGTAAGTCTTTTACTATGTGGCAGTTCTCCATAGGTATTTTCCCATCTCCTTGGTCGATGCCTCCATTGGTGAGACAAACTCAGCAACAATCCAAGAGTCACCACTGGACCTCTGGATGAGCCCAGCTGTTTGTGAGAAGAGCTTCAGAACATACAATATTGACACCAACTGCCATCTCATCTGTACATTGGCATTTCTCTCCAAATGCCTTTTTATTGTACAATGAGCATCTTTCTCCAACAGGGAGCCTACCTCCCTGTACATATGGAATCTGTTGTCAACTGCCATCTTTTTTGAACATAGACTGTCTATCTGCAATTATGTTCTTCCCCAAATGGAGCGCATCTCTTGCAACCTGCCTTCCTCCAGGGACAGAGAATAACTCTGAGCAACTGAATCCCCTGACTGCCTCTAAAATTCTTAAGTGGAAGAAAAATAGTCTTGGGGCCCATAACCAATATCTCAAAATTGACATCTCTCTAAACCAATCAGATGAACTGTGAGAACAGTAGAAGATAGGAAAATTCGGTCTGATTAAATCAGGGTAGAATTATCCCCAGTTTCTTATAAAGTTAGGTAGGGATATGTCAGGTAGTGTCTTGGAGATATTTGTGTAGAGATAGGAGTATCTGATAGAATCTGTACGTTATGTCCAGTTCTGAGGAACCCTGTCTGACAAACGAGCAAAGTTCAATGATGAGAACATATATAATTGAAAAATTAATAGATCAGGAAGAAGGCATGGGAAGCAAGGGTTAAATAGTGTAGTGTCAGTAGTCATCCAAGAAACCTAGCCTTATGGCCAGCACCACAGGAAAAAACAACTCAGGAGTCAGTATGTGATACTTTTTCCAATTGGCCAGGGTGCATTTGAGATCATGAATCCTGCCTGCCACATAAAAACACAGGCGTTAGTGATTATAAAACTGTAGAGGTCATCAAATATCTCATTGTAAGGATCCAGTCACAAATATAAACAATGAAAACACTATTCCATTCTAATATCAATAGCCTCTATCAGGTTCTAGGAACGTCGATTCAGATCCATCTACTTTCTGAGAATGCTCCAGAAGAAAACGTCCTTGACCAAAGAGTGGAGGGGGGCATGTTGCAGAAGGAAGATCATAGAAAATACTTGGACACTTATGGGCATCAATAAAATACTGCCACAAAAATTGAACTTGTCCATCCAGACATAAAATTCCAGAATATCCACAAAGATGCAATGGATAGTGTAAAATTCATAGACCTCACCAGCCCATCAATGCAGACACAGCCCCTCACTGAAATGGCAGCATGGGACCAAGGATTTTATGCTCCAGAGCTCACACTAGGAGAGCCACAGGATGGCATGGAGGCAGATGGGTAGATTGTGGGCAAGCTACTCTATTATATCACCACAGGGTCACATTTCTTTAGTGGAAGGACCACGAAAGAGATCAGAAATAGATTGTCACAGGGACCTATGACATTGTAACTCACTTCTGGCAACCGGAAACCTGATGCACCAAATTCTTACAGTTTACCCAGATAAGGCCCTCCATTGAGAACATTGAGAGACATTTTTGTGTAATGAGAGGAAATGTGAAGTACTTAGCTCGACTGTCACCTATCCAGATTCTCAAACTGTAGACATGCTCTGAGGTATGGAATTTTATAGTTGCAGGAAATTAAATCCTTGAACAAGTAAAACTACCGTAAAATGATGGGGGACATATTTAAATTTAAAAGAACAGGAACAGAGGGCACTTGAGCATGGATCTAAGACTTTTGTCATTACCGGGCTTACATGCCCTATGCCACCCAAATCATGAGCACATCCCTTTATTCTCTTCCTCCACCAAAGAGAAAGGGGAGTAACCCCAACTTTAGCCTCATTCATATCCAGCCCTAGGAGAGCATGGGCCTCCTGCCCTGACACAATAAGGCCAGTAGTGGCAAGAAGTGCTTCCATGCCTGCCACTACATTACAGTGTCCCAAGAAGAGGAGCACAGAGACTGCCTGTGCCCTCCCTCCATTACTGGAGATTTGTCTACCCACTGAGCCCACATCAGCATACCAGAAGAGCAAATGCCCCTGCAATCTAAGTAATTCTTAGACAAGGAGCTCTAAGTAAAGCCTCAGAGGATTGTGTGCTTCAAGGGACTAGACAAGAATATCAGGGGTTTCCTGTCAAGAATCTGTTGCCTCAAGGAGTCTCTGAGACAAAATCCTACTACATATCTCTCAAGAATATGGGTCCACTGACAAGGCAGGACACAGAACCCATGAATTTCTAGGCAAGTACGGGATGGTGTATCACTTCTTGACCTTCTTCACTATACCATGCTACAGTCATTAGCCTCTTCTAGGACCTACTAAAATCAAAGGGGGTCAATCTAGATACTGAGTGTGCTCCAGCAGGGGACTTCTTGAACTAATAATGGAGGAGGCCCCAAGCAGGAAGATGGGGTAAAAATATTTGTGCAAATAGTGACAGCCATAATGTATTGAAACACCCTTGACTTTGTCTATGCAAACATAAAACACCAGAATATCCTCACCGAGTCAGAGGTTGATGAGAAATAGACAGAGATGACCTGAACCTCAATGCAGACTTTGCATCTTCCTGAAAAGGCAGCATGGGTCCAAGGGAATTATGCTGTAGACCTCACACTAGATGAGCCATTTGATGGCAAAAAAGGCAGATGCGGACAGTTTGGGCATGCTCTTATATTACCTGACCACATGTTCGCAGGCACTGAGAGTAAACACCATGGAAGAGACAAATATTGTCACAGTGACCTATGACATTGCAACTCACTTCTCTTGGCAAATTGAAATCTAAATCCCCAGACACTCACATTTTCCCCAAAGTTGAGTTCCTCCATAGAAAACATGGAGGGACATTCATGGGTAACGAATGTGAAGTTAATATGTAGACTGTGACTTCTCCAGATTCTAACATTATGGACAGGCTTTGAATCATGGAGTTTCATGTCAAGTAACTGGAACCCCCCAAAAAAGTAAATGGAAAAGATGGGGCCCTAACTACTCTAGAAGAACAGACACAAGATGTGAGCATGGATCTAAGACTTCATCCAAGCCTGTGGATCCAGGTGCTCCACCACCCCGACTCCTGCACACCCCTTCATGTCTTGTCTTCCACCCAACGGAACGGCCTGTGAGCCCAACAGTGTCCTCCTCCTTTACCAGCCTTCAGGAGAGCATGGACCTGCTGCCCTGACTCTGTCAGGACACAGGAGGGCAAGAAGAGCTCCCATGCTTTCCATTGCTCTACACTGTCCCAAGAGGAGGAGCAGATACTGCCTGTGCCCTGTATTCTGTAGATGGGTCTGCCCCTGTGAACACATGAGCACATCAGAACAGGAAATTCCACTGTCGCCTGAGGAAGACTTGGACAAGGAAACCTTCATCACCCTCTCAGAAAATTGGGTGTCTCATCAGAATGGGGATAAAGAGAGCTTCCCTGTTATTTCAAAACTATCTGAAGACAATCCACAACCCCCCACCCACCCATATCTTCCAAGAACCTAGGTCCTCTAAATCAGGGAGGACGCAGTAGGAAATGAAATGGTATGCTTGTATGGGAGTGTTCATCACAACATTGACATTGTACACTACATCATCCTATTACCATTAACCTCTTCTAGGTTCTAGTAACATCAAATCCTTTCCAGCTAGATACTCAGTATGTTCCAGAAGGAAACTTTTTGACCTCAGAATAGAGGAGGGGCTGCTGCAAGAGGAGGAGTCAAAGAATTCTATTTGGGCACATAGTGTCGGACATAAAGTATTGCCACTATCTTGACATTGTTTATTGAGACATTAAACATCAATGCATTTTGCAAATTGCAGACTGATATATGAAGGTAATAGTGCTTGCTTACTAGGATCAAAATCAAATATTCTTATTAATATTCCTCTATCTTCTCACATTAAAGCATTATATGTGCACCAAGGTGGCATTGCCTGAGAAGACGTAAACAAATACCTGTGTAACCCAGATGTGGAATCAGCAAAAGACCACAGAATTAGTCTACCTGAGTCTATCTTATTCAACATTGACTTCACAGGTGCTCCATGCTCAGGAAAGCATGTGGGGTCACTTAGAAGAAGGGGTTACTCGGGCAGTTGTTCTCTATGTGCTTCAGCCAGCACTGGCTTCAGCTTGGATAAGCTGCATTTCTGAAGCCTCTGATAGCAGGATAACTGCTCATGCTTGTCATTGTTGAGATTTGTAAGTACTCCAAGTGTCTAGGACAGTGGATCGCCCTTCCCTTCAATAGCATGCCTTTAACATTACCAAATGTTGTTATAGACTCAACAGCAAAGGGCATTAAAATATCCACTGGCTTTGACTTTTGAATGAGTAATTTTCAGTGCATTGGATCCACTAAAGCAATAGCTACTAAGGTCTGCATGTTCCTTACATTCGCTGCAAAAAGACACCTGGACCCAGGCAGCAAACGTATAAAGTGAATGTGTGCTTTAAACTCATTTACAAGTTGAGTATCCACTGGGATCATCAAAACCATTGTGAACAGAACAGCTGAGGGCTCACTTGGACCACAAGTGGGAGGCAGAGAGAGAATCAATTGGAATGGCCTGGGCTTTTGATACCTGTAAACCCAGCCCCAGGGACACTGCTCTTCCCCAGACTATACTGCCTAATTCTTCCTAAACTGTTGTCCCAACTAGGAATTGTATTGAAGCACATGACCCTAGGGGTACCAACCTAATTCAATCTCCTACATAGGTGCTGATCTTTGTCACTAGGAAGAAAAAGGCTGTGAAGGCAACAGTCAAGACAGGCACTGTGCTGAGGTAGTGAGCGGGACACTCTCCACCTCTCCAGGTCCTGTTCTCATGGATCATTCATGAGGGAATTATAAGTGAAAAAAAAGGAAAACACTCTGTGGATATGTTTGTGCTTTGGACTGGGGTTTGGTTCCTATAGTCCAGGGAGACGTGGTTTTTTCCATGATACCAAATGATTCCTATGTACCTATTTTGGCTCAATTTCAAGTCCACATATTGGGACTAGTAATATTTGGTTGCTGTCTTGTTTTAGACAAGAAAGTCAAGCTCAAAAATATACCTACACCTTTCTCCAGACCTATTTCCTTCTAAACTGGTTAGGTACCAACACTTACTAGGACCATGAGGGCCTCGACAGTGTTTGCCAAGCTCATGGTAGAATTCATGGGACCTAGTAGGAAACTTTGCTGTTGTTTGCTATTTCCTCAGATCTTGGAAAAGAATCTAAAAATGGTTAAAATATTTGAGTTTAGAAGTAGTACCTGATTACTGGAGACTGCTCAAAAGGGTTTAAAATAACCATGACTATGTAAGAGAAATGCTACTAAAATTAAGAGAGACCCTAGAGTGGAAGCCAGAGACACCAGGAGAGGAACAGGGAAGAATGATGTCTGGTCCTATGTTAGTAAGATTACAGAGAAGGTCCATGTTCCATGCTGTATTGGCCTTTCTCTGGGGCAACAGAGGTGGAAGTACAAGGCTCAAATAATTAGGCAGTTATCCTGGACTAGCACCACATTCAATACTGTTAATTTCAATGCTGCCAGCCTGCTGCCCGACTCTACGCCAACAGAGCCTCTTTCAGAGAGCAGAGGAGTTGTGGTCATGACTGTCTCTCAATCTAGATGGAGGGACAATAGGATTTGACATGGTGATGCTGCAGTGGATGCAGACAAGATGTCTAGCTGTGAACCAACGTGAGGACAAGGTACATTCTAGGTTCTTTCCTTGGTCGTATCTCTTATGGACATTGAAGCTCAGCTCATCCAGATGGACACTAGGAGTTCGGCTTCAGCTTGTAGTGGGTCCACAGGACCTCTGAGTGAATATCTCATTTGTGGTTGCAGGTGGAAGGGCCCTTTTATTTGTACCTCATGGAACATGGGATCTGAAGAGGTAGAATGCTTCCTCCCCTAGGTATATGCACACTGGTACAAGACTGACATATCCTGTTTGTCAAGGAAAAGGTGTGTGTGCCTCTGCCTGTTTAGGAAGACAGTGCTTCTGGTAGCTTTTCCCAGGGTTCCTCTAACTTGTTAACTCTGCATGATTTCAATCAGGGGCTCAGTGGAATGGGCTCTACCTGCTAAGGCATCCATAGGGTCAGTAACCATATGAACTGCTTGGAGTCTGTCTTCTTTTGCTAGATTATTTGCAATACCTCTCCATCTGTCTGTGTATATAGAGAAGTACGAAGCCATGATTTGTTTTGTATTCTGGTCTTCACCCTTGCTTGGACCTTTAATCTAAAGCAACCATTCCAAGTGGTAACTCCATAGGGAGATCCAGGGGGGCATGAAAGTTGGACAAGGGATGGGACACAGATTAGTGGTGAGAATGTATTCTCAGAAAGCAAGAGGAAAACTCATACCCCAAGACTGATTCTTACCATAGTGCCTAGCTCCGGTTTAGCTTTCTGTCTGGATACAAGATGCTGTACAAGCAGGAACTTTGTGACTCTACTGAGGTAAGGCCCACCTGCCTTGTGGGGAGAAATTTTGCCTTCTTTTATGAATGCCTGACTGTCTGCTAGAGTCAAGTCAGACCGGGGTCTACCAGCAGATTTCCTGATTTGCAGCTTCATGGAAGGTTATGAGGGACACACTTGAAGCTCATGTTAATGGGATCAATGTTTGTTGATCTTAAAGGAAGGAACTGGAAGAAAAAAAGAGGCCTCCATATGCTTAGAGATACTGAATACATATCAGTCATCGTCTCTGTGGGCTGGGGACTTTGATTCCCATGATACTATAAACAATTGTTAAGTCCAGGAGAACCTTGAGACTCGTGCGGTACGGACTCAACAGCCCTGGCCATTGCTTTTCTTTGTTTCATTTCTTTTATTTAGTAAGCATTCCATTCATTCACATTTCAAATGCTATCTCACTTCCAGGTTACCCCTCCACAACCCCCGTCCCACATCTGCACTCACACCCCTCTGCCATGTCTATATGAAGGTGCTCGCCCACCCTCACATCCTCTCCCACTTCTCCAGTTTCTCCCTATGCTGGGGAAATCAAACCTCTACAGGACCAAGGGGCTATCCTCCCCTTGCTATCAGGAAAATATTTTCTTCCATAAATAGGTACTTGTAGCCATGGATCCCTCCCTGTACACTCCTTATTTGGTGGCCTAGATTCTGGGACCACTGGGTTGTTTGTTAGGCCAATGTTTTTCTTCCTATTGGGTTACAATAACCTCTCCTTCTGTAGTCCCTGCGACAGCTGCTCCACCAGGGTCCCTGAGTTCAGTCTGATGGTTAGCTCCAAGCATCCACATCTGCATTGCTCAGTTGATAACCAGGCCTCCCAAGAATCAGTCAAACCAGGATTCTGTTAGCAAGCGCCTCATGACAAAGACAACAGTTTCAGGTTTGGTGTCTGCACACAGTGTGGATTCCCAGGTAGGAAAGTTCCTTGAGGACCCTTCCTTCAGTCTCTGCTCCATTTTTTGTCCTTGTTCTTCCTGTGGACAGGAACATTTCTGGGTAAAATACTTTGAGATGGGCAGGCTCAGCCCTCCATTGGGGACTGTGCCTATATACTGGAGGTGGTCTCTTCAGGATCTATGTCCCTCTTCTCTGCATATTTAGGCTAAAGCCATTCTCAGTGGCCCTAGGAGCCTCTCATTTCCTGGTCTATGTGACCCTCAGTGGCCATCTCCAGTTTGTAATCCCTGTTACATATTTTTATCCATTTCCTAAACCTCTCTTCCTCTTTACCATCTCCTCCACTATCTTATATTGCCCCTTTATTTCCTCCTCATCCTGTCTCCCTCCCTGGTCCCCTTATTCCTCCCCCTCCTGCAATAATCCTGTAACCTCCTCAATGCAGAACTGAAGCATCCACACCCTGGTCTTCCTTCCTCCTTAGCTCCATATGGTCTGTGGGTTTTATCATGGCTATTGTGAGCTTTTTGGATAATATCCTCTTTTCAGTGAGTACAAAGTGTGTGGGTTTTTTGTGTGACTGGGTTACTTCACTCAGCATATTTTCTAGCTCCATCCATTTGCCTGAGAATTTTATGAAGTCATATTATTTAATAGCTGACTAGTATTCCATTGTGTAAATGTATCATATTTTTGCATCCATTTTTCTACTGAGGGACTTTTGGTTTGTTTCCAGCTTCTGGGTTTTATAAATAAGGGTGTTATCAACATAATGGAGCATGTATCCTTGCTGTATGTAGGGGAATTTTTGTGCATATGCCCAGTATTGATAAACTTTGTTTCTGATTCTTTATTTTCTCTCTTTCCAATAATCCCCTCTCCCCACCTAGAAGACTACTGGACGTTTTGCCAGACAGACCCACATACTCTGCTCTCCTTTTTAGGCGTAGTTAGGTTTTATTGTCTTTTCACTCTCATCACAGACACAGATGTCCCAATTTCAAGTTTATTTCCTGTCCCAGTCCAGTAGGATTTGGATCTTTCTTGCATGAACTCTGTTCTCTCCTCAATTAACCATGTCCTGTTTCTTCAGCCAGCTGAGAAGATGCCAGAGCCATTACATGTACCCTAGCCTCAGCAGACAGGCCTTGCCATACTTTCAGAGTCCTCTGCCTACCAGAAAGTCACTTGTTGTTGTTGTTGTTGTTGTTGTTGTTGTTGTTGTTGTTGTCGTCATTGTTGTTGTTGTTGTCGTTTTCGTTGTTGTTGTTGTTGTTGTCGTTGTTGTTGTTGTTGTTGTCGTTGTTGCTGTTGTTGTTGTTGTCGTCATTGTTGTTGTTGTTGTTGTCGTTTTCGTTGTTGTTGTTGTTTTCGTTGTTGTTGTTGTTGTTGTCGTTGTTGTTGTTGTTGTCGTCGTCGTTGTTGTTGTCGTTGTCGTTGTCATTGTCGTTGTTGTCGTTGTTGTTGTTGTTGTCGTTGTCATTGTCGTTGTTGTTGTTGTCGTTGTTGTTGTTGAGAAATATCCCTAGCTCACCTGTTGTTGTCCTCCCTCAGTCACCTTCTCTTCACTGTGACCAAAATGGCAGGAGGAAAGTAAACACTCTGCTGAGCCATCTGTGTCTGTCCACCAAGTTTACCCTTCTATTCCTAATGGGCCCTGTTCACAGGGGCTGAGGTCTGCAGTTGCCATTCTTTACTGTTGTGTGTCTACTTTCTCAGTTCTAACAAGGCTACGTAAAGTACACTGGGGTGGAGTAGGTAAGGCAGTAACCTGAGACGTGGAGCTGAGATACTGTGGCCTCAGCTCATGCTCCATAAAGGATGCAGCCACTTGGCCCCATGGAGAACAGGAGCACTAGATGTTGCCTTGTCCAGCAACCTCTCAAGCCTATTTCTGCTGGAGTAAGGGAGGCCCCAGCCTGCCTAGGGGGGATGTGGTTCAAAATGAACATCTTTTATATTATGGTTCCATAAAGAGTCGGTTCATATATTCAAATGTTTGGAAATGAGTGGTCAGAATTGTCAGCTCAAGTTACTCAATACATTTTGAGTCCCTTAAACTCAGGCAAGGAAAATCAGACCTGTATATTCCCTGAGGTCTTCAGGGGTCCCAGTGTCTGTCTAATGGAAAACATTGTACAGGAACATGGAAGGATTTCTAAAGAAGGTTATATATATTAGGAGGGTTGATTTAGGAATATCTGAATACAGAGGGCACTTAGCTCCTAAAATTGGGAGTAAGTCTTTTACTATGTGGCAGTTCTCCATAGGTATTTTCCCATCTCCTTGGTTGATGCCTCCATTAGTGAGACAAACTTAGCGACAATCCAAGTGTCAACTCTAGACATTTGTGAGAAGAGCTGCAGAACATCCAAAATTGACACCAACTGCCATCTCATCTGTACATTGGCATTTCTCTCCAAATGCCTTTTTATTGTACAGTGAGCATCTCTTTCCAACTGCCTACCTCCATGTATATGAAATCTGTTGTCAACTGCCTTTCTTTTTTGTAAATAGACTGTCTATCTCCAATTACGTTCCTGTCCAAATAGAGGGCATCCCTCGCAAACTGCCTTTCTCCCAGAATGTAGAATACCTCTGGGCAAGTGCTTCCCTGACTTCCTCTAAAATTCTTAACTGGAAGAAAAATACTCTTGGGGCCCAGAACCAATATCTCAAAATTGACATCTCTCAAAACCATTCAGATGAAGTGTGAGAACAGTAGAAGATAGGAAAATTCAGTATAATTATATCAGGGTAGAATTATCCCCAGTTTCTTATAAAGTTAGGTAAGGGTATGTCAGGTAGTGTCTTGGAGATATTTGTGTAGATATGGGAGTATCTGATGGAATCTAAGTTATGTCGAGTTCTGAGCGACCCTGTCTGACAAACGAGCAAAGTTCAATGATGAGAACATACATAATTGAAAAATTAATAGATCAGGAAGAAGGTGGGGATGCAAGCCTTAAATTGTGTAAAGTACTGTCAGGAACCATCCAAGAAACCTAGCCTTAGGGCCAGCACCACAGGAAAAAAAACAACTCAGGAATCATTACATGATACTTTTCCCAAATGACCAGCGTGCATTTGAGACCATGAATCCAGCCTGCAACACAAAAACACAGGCCTTAGTGATCATAAAACTGTAGAGGTCATGAAATATCTCATTGGAAGGATCCAGTCACAAATACCAACAGTGGAAACACTATACCATTCTAATATCAAGAGCTTCTAATAGGTTCTAGGAACATCAGAGAAGATCCATCTACTTTCTGAGAATGCTCCAGAAGGAAACGCCTTTGACCAAATAGTGGAAGGGGGCATGTTGCAGAAGGCAGAGCCAAAGAAAATATTTGGACACATATGGGCATCAATAAAGTACTGCCACAAAAATTGAACTTGTCCATCCAGGCATAAAATTCGAGAATACCCAAAAAGATGCAGTGGATTATGTAAAATCATAGACGTCACCAGCCCATCACCGCAGACACTGCCCCTCACTGAAATGGCAGCAGAGGACCAAGGATTTTATGCTCCAGAACTGATACTACGGGAACCACAGGATGGCAAGGAGGCAGAAGGGTAGAGTGTGGACATGCTACTCCATTATATCACCACAGGGTCCCCTTTCTTCAGTGGAAGGACCACGAAAGAGATCAGAAATAGATTGTCACAGAGACCTATGACATTGCAACTCACTTCTGGCAACCAGAAACCTAATCCACCAAATTCTTACAGTTTACCCAGAAATAAGGCCCTCCATTGAGAACATTGAGACATTTTTGTGTAATGAGAGGAAATGTGAAGTACTTAGCTCGACTGTCACCTATCCAGATTCTCAAACTGTAGACATGCTCTGAGGTATAGAATTTTATAGTTGCAAGAAATTAAATCCTTGAACAAGTAAAACTACAGCAAAATGATGGGGGACATATTTAAATTTAAAAGAACAGGAACAGAGGGCACTTGAGCATGGGTCTAAGACTTTTGTCATTACCAGGCTTACATGCCCTATGCCACCCAAATCATGAGCACATCCCTTTATTCTCTTCCTCCACCAAAGAGAAAGGGGAGTAACCCCAACTTTGGCCTCATCCATATCCAGCCCTAGGAGAGCATGGGCCTCCTGCCCTGACACAATAAGGCCAGTAGTGGCAAGAAATGCTTCCATGCCTGCCACTACATTACAGTGTCCCAAGAAGAGGAGCACAGAGACTGCCTGTGCCCTCCATTCTGGAGATTTGTCTACCCACTAAGTCTGCATCAGCATACCAGAAGAGCAAATGCCCCTGCGATCTAAGGAATTCTTAGACAAGGAGCTCTAAGTAAAGCCTCAGAGGATTGTGTGCTTCAAGGGACTAGACAAGAGTATCAGGGTTTTCCTGTCAAGAATCTGTTGTGTTAAGGAGTCTCTGAAGATGAAAGCCTACTATATAACTTTCAAAAATATGGGTCCTGTGAAAGAAGCAGGACCCAGAACCCATGAGTTTCTAGGCAAGTACGGGATGGTGCATCACTTCTTGACCTTCTTCACTATACCATGCTACACCCATTAGCCTCTTCTAGGACCTACTAATGCCAAAGGGGGTCCATGTAGATACTGAGTGTGCTCCAGCAGGGGACATCCTGACCTAAAAATGGAGAAGGACCCAAGCAGGAAAAAGAGGCAAAGAAATATTTCTGCAAATAGTTGAAGCCATTACGTACTGCCAGAACCTTGACATCCAGATATAAAGCACCAGATTGTCCTCAGAGATTCAGAGCTTGATTCGAAATAAAACAGGCATGTCCTGAACCTCGTTGCACTGCACATCTTACTGAAAAGGCAGCACAGGACCAAGGCATTTTATGCTTCAGAGTTCACATTAGGTGAGACATGTAATGGCAAGGAGGCAGATGGGTAAAGTCTAAGCGTGCTCCTTTATTTTATCACCACAGGGACCCATCCCTTTGCTGGAGTCACCATGAAAGAGATGGAGAAGACGATTGTCACAGGAGTCTATAACATTAAACCTCACTTCTACTGGCAACTTGAAATCTGAATCTCCAGATCCTCACAGTTTGGAAAAAGATGAGGCCCTCCATTCAAAGCATTAAGAAAGATTCTTGTGTAATTAAATGAAATGTGAAGTAAGTATCTCGACTGTGATCTATCCAGAATCTCACATTGTAGACATGCACTGAGGCATGGAGTTTTCTATTTCCATGAAATTGGTATCCTTGAAAAAATAAAACTATACCAAAGATGGGGACAAATTCAAATATACAAGAACAGGTACAGGAGGTACTTGAACATGGATCTAATACTTCTATCATGACTGGGGATCCATGCCCTATGCCACACCTATCATGAGCACATCTTTTTATTCTCTTCTTCCAGCAAAGAGACTGGAGAGTGACCCCAACTTTGGAGTCCAGCCCTTGGAGAACATGGGCCTGCTGCCCTGACACATTGAGGCCACAGTGTGGGAAGAAGTGCTGCCATGCCTGCCATTGCTTTACATTGTCCCAAGATGAGCAGAGATACTGCCTGTGACCTTCATGCTCAACAGAGGTCTGCCCCATGTGTCTGCACACCAGAGGAGGAAGTGCCCCTGCCATCTAAAGAATACTTGCACAAAGAACCCTTATTAACACCTACAGAATGGGGTGATTCAAGGGACTGGGCAAGAAAAGGAGGGATTTCCTGTCAAGGATCTGTTACATCAAGGAATCTCTGAGACCAAACCCTACTATATAACTTTCAAGAATATGGGTCCTGTGAAAGAGGCAGGATACAGAACCCCATGAATGGGTAAGAAAGTATGGGAGTGAGCACCGCATTGTTCACATTCTTCCCTATACCATCGTAACAGCATTAGCCTCTTCTAGGGCCTACTAACATCAAAGGGGTCCATGAAGATACTGAGTGTGCCCCAGCAGGGGACTCCTTGACCTAATAATGGAGAAGGGTCCAACCAGGAAAAAGAGGCAAAGAAAATATTTTCAGCAATTGTGGCAGCCATAAAGTAGTACCATGCCCTTGACCTTCTCCATTCAGATATAAAATGCAAGAATATCTGAAAAGATGGAGATGATAATGTGAAATTTATAGATCTCACCTGACCATCAAGGCAGACCCCGCCCCTTACTGAAGTTGCAGAATGAGACCTAGGATTTCATGCCTCAGAGCTCACATTAGGTGAACCAGGAGGCACATGTGGCGAGTCTGTGCAGGTTACTTTATTTTATCACCACAGGGTCCCACCACTTCAGAGCAAGCAGCATGAAAGGAATGGAGAAATAGATTGTCACAGCGACCTATGACATTGCAACTCACTTCTGTTAACCAATGAAAACTTAATTCTGCAGACCCACAGCGTTTCCGTAAAAGAAGCCCTCCATTCAAAATATTGACATTTTTGGGTAAAAGAAATGTGAGTAAATATCTCGACTGTGATCTATCCAGATTCTCACATTATAGCCAGGTTCTGAGGATGGAATTCTATATTTTCAAGGCATTGCATTCCATAAAAAAGAAAAATTTAGCAAAATGATGTGGACAAATAAAAATTCACAAGAAAAGGGACAGAAGACATTTGAGCATGGATCTAAGACTTACATCAGCCCTGAGATCCGTGACCTATGCCACACCTATCATGAATACACCCCTTTATTCTCTTCTTCCACCAAAGAGACTGGAGAGTGACCCCAACTTTGGCCTCCTCCATATCCAGCCCTAGGATAGCATAGGACTTCTGCCCTGACACTGTCAGGCCAAAAGGGGGCAATAAGTGCTTCCATGCCTGACCTTGCTTTGCATTGTCTCAAGAAGAAGAGCAGAGATACAGCCTATGCCCTCCATTCTCAAGATGTGTCTGCACCTTGTGTCTGCATCAGCACACCAGAAATGACAATGTCCCTGCCATCTAAGGAATCCTTGCACAAGGAACCCTCATGAACCATTCAGAGAATTTGGTGCTTCAAGGACTGGGCAAGATATCAGTGATTTCCTGTTCCTCTCTGAAGGAGTCTCTGAGGACAAAACCCTACTACATATGTCTCAAGAATATGGGTCCTCTGACAAGGCAGGACACAGAACCCATGAGTTTCTAGGCAAGTACGGGATGGTGCATCACTTCCTTGACCTTCTTCACTATACCATGCTATAATCATTAGCCTCTTCTAGGACCTACTAATGACAAAGGGGGTCCATGTAAATACTGAGTGTGCTCCAGCAGGGGACTTCTTGAACCAATAATGGAGGAGGCCCCAAGCAGGAAGAAGGGGCAAAAATATTTGTGCAAATAGTGACAGCCATAAATTACTGACATAGCCTTGACTTGGTCTGTGCAGACATAAACACCAGAATATCCTCAGCGAGTCAGAGGTTGATGAGAAATAGACAGAGATGACCTGAACCTCAATGCAGACTTTGCATCTTCCTGAAAAGGCAGCATGGGTCCAAGGGAATAATGCTGTAGACCTCACACTAGATGAGCCATTTGATGGCAGAAGAACAGATGTGGGCAGTCTGGGCATGCTACTTTATTTTATCACCACATGTTCCCACACATTCATAGTAAACACCATGGAAAAGACAAATACTGTCACAGGGACCTATGACATTGCAACTCACTTCTCTTGGTAAATTGAAATCTAAATCCCCAGACACTCACATTTTCCCCAAAGTTGAGTTCCTCCATAGAAAACATGGAGGGACATTCCCAGGTAATGAAATGTGAAGTTAATATGTAGACTGTGACTTCTCCAGATTCTAACATTATGGACAGGCTTTGAATCATGGAGTTTCATGTCAAGTAACTGGAATCCCCCAAAAAAGTAAATGGAAAAGATGGGGCCCTAACTACTCTAGAAGAACAGACACAAGATGTGAGCATGGATCTAAGACTTCATCCAAGCCTGTGGATCCAGGTGCTCCACCACCCCGACTCCTGCACACCCCTTCATGTCTTGTCTTCCACCCAACGGAAGGGCTTGTGAGCCCAACTGTGTCCTCCTCCTTTACCAGCCCTCAGGAGAGCATGGACCTGCTGCCCTGACTCTGTCAGGACACAGGGGGCAAGAAGAGCTCCCATGCTTTCCATTGCTCTACACTGTCCCAAGAGGAGGAGCAGATACTGCCTGTGCCCTGTATTCTGTAGATGGTTCTGCCCCTGTGAACACATGAGCACATCAGAATAGGAAATTCCACTGTCGCCTAAGGAAGACTTGGACAAGGAAACCTTCATCACCCTCTCAGAAAATTGGGTGTCTCATCAGAATGGGCATAAGAGAGAGCTTCCCTGTTGTTTCCTGTTTCCTTTTTGTTATTTCAAAAGTCTCTGAAGAAAAGCCACAACCCCCCACCCACCCATATCTTCCAAGAACCTAGGTCCTCTAAAGCAGGCAGGAAGCATTAAGAAATGAAATGGTATGCTTGTATGGCAGTGTTCATCACAACATTGACCTTGTACATTACACCATCCTATTACAATTAATCTATACCAGGTCCTCGTTACATCAAAGCCTTTCCAGCTAGATACTCAGTATGTTGCTGTAGGAAACTTCTTTGACCTCAGAATAGAGGAGGGCCTGCTGCAAGAGGAGGAGTCAAAGAAAACTATTTGGGCAGAGAGTGCCGGACATAAAGTATCGCCACTATCTTGACATTGTTTATTGAGACATTAAACATCAATACATTTTGCAAATTGCAGACTGACATATGAAGGTAATAGAGCATGATAACCAGGATCTAAATGAAATATTCTTATCAATATTCCTGTATCTTTTCTCTTTAAAGCATTATATGTGCACCAAGGTGGCATTGCCTGAGAAGACATAAACAAATACCTGTGTAACCCAGATGTGGAATTAGCAAAAGACCACAGAATTAGTCTACCTGAGTCTATCTTATTCAACATTGACTTCACAGGTGCTCCATGCTCAGGAGAGCGTGTGGGGTCACTTAGAAGAAGGGGTTACTTGGGCAGTTGTTCTCTATGTGCTTCAGCCAGCACTGGCTTCAGCTTGGATAAGCTGCATTTCTGAAGCCTCTGATAGCAGGATAACCACTCATGGTTGTCATGGTTGAGATTTATAAGTACTCCAAGTGTCCAGGACAGTGGATCGCCCTTCCCTTCAATAACATGCCTTTAGCATTCACAAATATATATTAATGACTCGACAGCAAAAGGCACTAAAATATCCACTGGCTTTGACTTTTGAATAAGTAAATTTCAGTGCATTGGATCCACTAAAGCAATAGCTACTAAGGTCTGCATGTTCCTTACATTCGCTGCAAAAAGACACCTGGACCCAGGCAGCAAACGTATAAAAGTGAATGTGTGCTTTAAACTCATTTACAAGTTGAGTATCCACTGGGATCATCAAAACCATTGTGAACAGAACAGCTGAGGGCTCACTTGGACCACAAGTGGGAGGCAGAGAGAGAATCAATTGGAATGGCCTGGGCTTTGATACCTGTAAACCCAGCCCCAGGGACACTGCTCTTCCCCAGACTATACTGCCTAATTCTTCCTAAACTGTTGTCCCAACTAGGAATTGTATTGAAGCACATGACCCTAGGGGTACCAACCTAATTCAATCTCCTACATAGGTGCTGATCTTTGTCACTAGGAAGAAAAAGGCTCTGAAGGCAACAGTCAAGACAGGCACTGTGCTGAGGTAGTGAGCGGGACACTCTCCACCTCTCCAGGTCCTGTTCTCATGGATCATTCATGAGGGAATTATAAGTGGAAAAAAAAAAAGGAAAACACCGTGTGGATATGTTTGTGCTTTGGATTGGGGTTTGGTCCCTATAGTCCAGGGAGATGTGTTTTTTCCCCCTGTAAAACGAAATGACTCTTATGTACCTATCTTGGCTCAATTTCACCTCCATATGTTGGGATTTTTCCTGTATATCTCAGCAGAGGTCAAGGAAAATTCTCAACCTCAATTAATGGCCAATCTCTTCAGAAAGAAGAACCTAGGCATTCAGTACATGCTGCTTTCCTGCATAGCTGTGAAGGCTTGACTCTGTAAATTATCCTACCATGGCTTTGCAGGGACCTGAAAAGCATATAGTGTCGAGGAAGGCACAGAGAAGCATCTTACTACATTGTTTTGATATTGATGTTCTCCAGCATCTGAATCCGATTTTCAAGGGTCATGTTAAAGAAAAGTAACTGAATATTAATCCTGGCAGAAGAACCTTGCTAACTGTGTGAGGAAAGGGAACAGAAACTATCTGAAGAGACCGCAGTGGCATTCAATACTACCCCCAACCCCCAAACAAAGCCCAAACCAGCTGCTTATGCAGACAGCAGTATCAAGTGTTTGACTTTGTTCTTCCCAAAGGCTAGAGCTGTACCTTGTGAACCTGAACCCTTCCGGGCCCCAGACCTTGTCCTGAGGGAGTCATGCAATGGTAATGTTGAGTGCAGTCTGGGCAGGAAGCTCTCTGGGATAAGAGAGCAGCGCACCTCCTCTGCATAGGAAACACACAGGGTGAGCTGCAGGACAACATCCTAACAGGAACCCACAAAGTTCCATGTCCCTTACCTTGCCAGATAAACCCCCTCATGTACCAACTTTTGACCAGTTGCCCCAGAGAGGCCTCTGCTAGAAGATATTGAGAAACCAAAGATGAGTGAGGAAAAGTCACAGACTATTCCAAGTGAGAACTATCCAGGCCACATCACCTCAGCCTCCCATGTGCTGTGACTTCTATGACATACATGTCATATGTGCAGAAGTGACAGTATGAGAAAATAATGAAGACATACTTAATACTACTGGATCATGCCATAAATGTGGGCTTGGCTGAAGGCCTTCACAAAGACTTGGTCCATGGCCATATATTTTTCTATCCTCAAAATTTCTTGTCCTTCAATTTTTCCCAATAATTTAAGAAGCACTGATTCTGTTCATGCCTGCTCAGGCCGCTGTGTTTAGAACCACACCTATCTGAAGAAATGTCATGGGGAAAACTGTCTCCATGCTTAACATTTTCTTCTGCTGTCTCATGAATTGGAGCCCCAGATACAGTGAGGCCTCCCAGTGTCACTCTGTGGCTGTCCTTTATGCGAACTGCAGCAAAGTTCAGGAGCAGATCCCTTGCCATTTTGGTAATAAGGTGCTTGCAATCTGTTTGCAAACTGCAGAGGATAGAATGAAGGCAGGACTCTCAGGGTTGTTTTACCTCTTGCAGTTCAAAAGAGTTCCATCTTGATTCTTCCAAAGATTGAAATGGCAAACCGTTTCACACCTAGGAATTGTGTTTAGAGACAGGCCTCCTGTCTGTAGCTTGTGAGTTTAGCATGCACTGAAGTGCTGATAGAATGAAGCCCCCGTCATATGAAAACCAAGAGAAGGACAGCCTCTGTAGTCCAGAGAGGGATGTCCCTGGGCATCGGCTCATGTGTCACCTGATGAGTACTAATTGCAAATGCATTTTCCTCTGGTCCCTGGAGAAAACCTGAGGGAAAAAGATGCCTGAACAAAGCCCACCCACACTCAGAAGCAGTCCTATAGAGATTAAAAAGTGCTTCAGTCTACAAAACTAGCCTACCACAGACAAAGTGATTTCTATTGTGGACATAAGTCAGACTCTGGAGAGGGAAAAGTACAGATTCTCTATGAAATGCCAATATTCCCAGGCTTACATCCTAGGCATATCACTCGTCACAACTGATTAAGATAGCATTTCAAATTACATCCATTTCATGCTGGAGTATGAAGCAGTCTACTGGACGCAGTGGACAATATCATGAAACAGAGATTTGTCTGGAAACAATGTGTAGTCTTTAAAAAAGAATTGGGAAGATGCAATGGGAGGAATAATTGATTCAGGAGATCAAAGGGGGCAGCAGGCTGCTGAACGAGGAGACACAGAAATCTCATTTGTTGTTTGACCTCTACCCAGACACTGATTTGAACCTGCACTCCTTAGAATGTACATTACTCTTCAAAAATGCTTGCTTTTCCTCCTGTGGAATTCGTAGGGCAATGTCAGTGAACTCGTTATGGTGGACTATTAACATAAAAGTCAGAGAATGTCTCTGAGTATCTGTATTTATACTCAAACCCAAAAGTTGAAGTGTCCAGCTCAGTCCTAAACACTCACTGACTCTAAGTAATTCCTCCCTCTCTCTTCTCCTGCAACTGCTAGGAGAAAGCATTTCAGGGCAGGCTTCCTCCCTTTACTTTCAGTGTAACCCTGTACTTCTTCCTGAGTGTCCCTATGTCATCCTCTATGAGGGCTAAACCTGGACCCATGTATAAGGATTCTCAGGGACTAATATCACTACTCTTGGGCACACCCTGAGTATAGTGGGATCTTTGACCTTGGTATCTTCCTAGGTGTCCACAAGGAGGCCCTGCTCTTCTGCCCATGCAATACAGCTTGAGTCTCCTCATGTCTAGAGACAATTGTCTAGAGAGGACATCTGCAAGAAAATCTTGTCTGCTTTCCTGAGGCCTGCCAGCTATTCCAAGCTCTCAGGTTCTCAGTAATATGTGAAGACTCACTTAGCAATTCTTCCAGGGTCTTTGTATAGCGCAATAGGACCTCAGTGGATTTAATGAAGTCTATGGCTCACTTAAACAGGATCATCTGGATTTTGGAGTTGATTAGGAGAAACAATGCACAACTGTAGAATAGGGATCCTAACAAAAGAAACAAACCCATGACCACCCAAGTGCAGAAGAACTAAATATACTGCATGTCAGTTGGGTGCTCTGGGAGGCAGCAGTCTGCCAACGTTTCTGTGACTGCCATGACACACAGAATTGAGGTCAAAGAACTAAATCCAAAAGAATCCTGCTATTGTAGGCTGGAAGCACAAAATGTGTTATTTGGAAAACTGGTTCATGGGTAGGGGACACTAGGGACATTGTAGGCACATTTTACTTCAGTGAAGAGGGAAGGACAAAGGTGTGAGAGAAACAGGAAGAGAATGACTAACTGACTGAATGAATGAATAAATGAATGAATGAATTTTTGCTGTGGGACATATGATGAACTGGAGGTCTGACCCTAAGTCAGTGCTCTCTCATTCCTTCAGTGGCATTGCCATATCCCTTTATAGAAAGTACTTTTGGAAAGTTATAGAAGTCCCAGAGGATGTTTAAAGTCTTTCTCTCTCTCTTCTTCCAAATGGGAAGCATCCTGCCTTGATGATTAATTGTTCTCCTGACGGAGAAACCTATCATGGAACTCATGATGAGAAACCTATTTCTCTTTAGATGTAACAGATCCTCACCACATTCTTTGGAAACAAAAGCCCATTAGGAAAACCCACCTTCCTCTCATTCCTTGAGATACTTCTCCCTGCCTCTATAGGCCCAGCAGACTTAGGATACCACCAGCATCACAGCCCCCAGAAGGTTTCACACATTTTTGGGGTCTGGTTGTAAGCCTCTGCCTCCAGGAAGGGTGGATTTTTATGACCCATGCATGGTACAGGAAAAAGGCAGTTCTGGATACTTGGAGAGGGCCAAATAAGACAGAATTTTAGTTTTATTAAGGACTACCAAGACGCCAGCATCAAATTCATATTCACAGAACAGACATCCTAAATGTCTTCCTTGTACCTGGAGGTATGTTGATCCTGCTGTCCTGAGGACTGTGCTATCTTTCCCTAACCCTCTGAGGTCAGTGTAATTGTCCTAGGTCTGTGCTTGCATATGGCCTCCCATACAGCAGAGTGTGTTCGCTGTTGGATTCAGCTAGGTCAGTCCTCCCTTGGACAGAGGTATCACATTCTCAGAGCCATGGAGCTATGCAGCAACTAAAACTATGGTCACTATAAATGTCTCACTCACACCTGTAATTCTGGACGATAGGACAGTACACCTATTCTAGCATTCTTTCACTAGACCTTACAGCAGTACTTTCTAGTGTCTGATGCCAAAGGCCTGATGTTGTTTCCCCTGTGTGTTGTCTGTGACTGGCGTGTTGACACCTGGCATAGAGGCCACCTTCTGTCCAGGTTCCTAGTGAAATTTCATTATTTGGTACACTCAGTTTCCATCATCTAAATCATAGGAGACAGGAATGTCTCCAGAGTCCTGTTTCAGTTTTGTTGATGGCCTTCTAGAAAGGTCAAGTGCACTCCTAGATCTGCCTCCTCAGGACACCTTCATATTCCTTCCCAAGTTATTCTCAGTGACTATTATCCAGTGCAGGACCTTCATTATGGGCCAGGTCAACTGCAGCCTCAGTCCTTCCTGCCTCTTCACTGTACAACTGTGGAGGCCAATAGGCTGGGGCCTGCACACAGAATATGGAGCCATTAGGATTTAACTCCAAAAGGAATCCAAACATGGCTGATTCCCTTCCCACTTCCCTCAAACCAAGGGGGTTATGTCTATCTGTGCTTTTAGGATTTAACTCCAAAAGGAATCCAAACATGGCTGATTCCCTTCCCACTTCCCTCAAACCAAGGGGGTTATGGCTATCTGTGCTGCCTATTTAAGGTGCTACAGGCAAAAGAATCCTTTGCTCTGAACACCTTAGGAGAGATTGCTGTAGAAAGACCATCACCCTGCTGTGTAGAGTGTCTAAATGTATTCCTCCTGCCCCTCTGAACTTTGTTCCCTTGGGCTACTGGGCCTGCTTCCCATTAGCTGCTATCCCTGTGCCTGGTGCCTGGGGATGGTCACTAGACCCTCCACATTTGGTAGTTGAATGATTGCAAATGCCTTGAGGAAGCCTTGTGGTGGAGGTGCACACCTTTACTTCCAGCAACATAGGCAGGTGGATCCATGAGTTACTTGCCAGCCTGGTGTACTGAGGGAATTCCAGGCTAGTCAGGGCTACACAGAGAAACCCTGACTTGGGACCTCCATGCTCCAAAGTGAGAAACCTCTTGTGGAGATAAAGGCAGAGTATCTGAGTACCTCATCTCTGGCAGTAAAGTAGGCAATGTAAGTTAAACTACAGTTTCTGACAGTTGGGCTTGCCCATCCCCCAAGGTTCTGCCCAACAATACCCTTTCTAAAAGTGGGGGGAGGGTCTATCAGCCTCCCTTCCTTCTTGCTCTGCCACAAAACAACCACTGCCTGATGTGGACCAGTGTACAAAAATGTGTGTCTGGCATAAGTTACTTTGCATTGATTTGACAGACACTATGACCAAAAGCAACAAGGAGCACAAATGATTTAATGTGGCTCCTATATCCTGACCATTGTCAAGATTTAATGTGGCTCCTATTTCCTGACCATTGTCCATCTATGACGAGAAGTCAAGGCAGAAACTCAGACGAGGCATGATCCTGTAGGCAGGGAGTGAAAGAGAGCTGGCAGAGTGGCAGAGGAGAGCTGCTGACTGGCATGCTGACCTGACTTTCCTGCTCAGATAATGATGCCTTCTAATCGCACATCTCCAGATGGGACACCATGCTCCCATTGTAGTGACTGATGAAGAAAATCCCTTTATACCTTCCTATAGGATATTAATACAGGAGTTAACTCAGTAACATTTTCCTCCATTCAGATTTCTTGTGCTATTGATGTTGACCAGTTGACTATCGCACATGAGCACCATACAAATAAAAAGTGCAGTGCTACGGTCAAGTGAAATGTCATCAGAGACAGAAAATGACCTAGAATGTCTAAGCATTAGATGCAGCTGGCTGTTCCTCTTATCTTGCTGTTTTAAGATCTATTTGAAACAGAAGGGAGGGCCTGCAGGTGTGGAGGACTGCAGGCTGGAATTCAGTGTTCACTAGGTGGAGGGGATCTGTCTGTCACAGTTCTGAGAAGAAGCTTATGGCTCTGACCTTCCCACTCTAGAGAGCCATAATCAGAGACAGGTCCTGACTGGAACTCACTCCTGTCAGTGAAATGGTCACTAACCAGCCTTTTGGTGGGCATGGAGAAAAAGAATTGTTCAGAAAACGTCCACCATAATGTTCTGCCCTGGATATTTATAGCCGGAAGACTGCTCCCCTACAGAGAGTACTCCTACCAAGACTAGCTAAACCTGTCTGCCTGATACAGCCGCAACCAATAAACCATGCTACCTTGATCTATGTATAATAGCCCAGTCCTTGTTCAGCTGAATGCAGTCACCCCACCTCTCTTCAACTCTATACTAAACACACTGAGCTTCCAGGGTGCTGAGGTTTCTCCAGCAGTGAGTCTGGACCACATTATCCCAGCTTTCTGTCCATATGCCTGTCTGTCTGTCTTCCGTCCTTCACCATTCTTGTCAAGTCTAAGTCCCCAAACCATGCAAGGACTTGGCAGTGAGCAATGCAAAGGAGACAGACAGAGCACCACAGAAAATATATGTGCACCAAGGTTTCTCCAGAGAGACGGTCTATGTTGGCAAGTAAGAAAGCCCGGCTATTTTTCTGGGAAATATCACAGAGATTCCTGTTAAATGTCCACAAGACTGGTCGCGTTAAATACCGAGAAAGATTCGGGGCAGGTAAGCTAGAGTACCCCACCAGAGGAACATGAGATGGCCTGACAGATTAGGGAACACTTGACACCTTTTAAAAGTTTTTTTTTAAAGACTTATTTTTAGGAGCCTGTCTGTGTGACTGTGTGTGTGTGTGTGTGTGTGTGTGTGTGTGTGTGTGTGTGAATGCCCATGTGAGTACAGCTGCCCCAGCTGACCAGAATTTCCTGACAGTGGCATTAGAAGCAACAGGGATTCACCCTACTTGAGAGCTTGGGGACCAAACTCAGGTCCCAGGGAAGAGCAAGAGGCACTCTCAGCTGCAGGGCCATCTCTGTGAGCCCCTATTTAGCAACTTCTTAAACCAGCACTTTCCCTATGCCCCAGGCCTGCTACTATATATACATTTACAAAAGAGAAACAAAAGTGCATGTCCATATGAAGACATGTATATGACTGTCTATAAAAGTCTCACTTTGTAGCCCAGTGGGGTGACACATGCCTGTAATCCCAATTCTTAGGAAGTAGAAGGAGAATCAGGAGTCAAGGTCATCCTTGGTTACATTTGGAGCTGAGATCAGCCTGGGCATCGTGAGATCCCGTCTCAATACATAAGGGTTTTAGAGAAGGAGAGGTGGGTTAAGAACATGGTTTGCTTTTGTAGATGACCCAGTTTCTGTTCCTAGCACCCATGTGACACAACCATCTCTAACTCTAGTCCTAGGGCATCCGGAGTCTTTTTATGGTCTTTTAGGCCATCAGGTACACATGGTGCAGGACATACAGGCAGACAAAAACAACCATACACATAAAAGAAATAATAAACATTTAAAAATAATAAATAAACATTTGAAAGTCTGATTTGTAATAACTCCAAATCCGAACGTCCATGAACACTTAAAAAGGAGTTATGTAGCTATACAACACAGTGCTTTTTAAGCAGTGAAGGCAAATGAACGTTCATGTATGCAATACCAAGATTAACCTCAAAATGATGATGGTAACTAAAGCCAGCGTGACTCCACAACGTTCCTCACAGCAGGATTCTATTAGATAAATAAATGTAAACAGATTAGTAGTGATAAGAAACAGGTCAGAGATTGGGCAGTGAGGGTGACAGGGGAGGGACTAAACAAATTCAGAAGAAAACTTTGACTAGGGATAAGTGTGCTCACTTCCTTGACAGCAGTGACAGATTCACGATGTGTACAGATCCCAAACACTATTGAGCTGCTTACTATAAACATGTGCATTTTAAGGCATGTTCTACCCCTAAGAGGGCAAGAGTGCTGTCTTAAGATTTCTGAGAATTACAATAAGCTGAGGGCCTTATAAAAATAGTTTAGAATTAAATCTCCATTTACAATACAATTTAGACTTATGATTTCTTAGACCATGCCTCAATTTTACTGGACACTCTAAGATATTAGGAGCTGGAGAGCTGAGTCAGTGGTTAAAAGCACTTGCTGCTCTTATAGAGAACCTGGGGTTCAGCTCCTAGCACCCAGATTGGGTGGCTCACTGTGTCTTGTAACTCCAGCACCAGGGCATCAGATTTTCTTTTCTGGCTTCTACAGGCACCTGCATGCCCATATTGCATATAAACACATTCTCTCTTCCTCTTCCTCTTCCTCTTCCTCTTCCTCTTCCCCTTCTTCTTCCTCTTCTTCCTCCTTCTTCTTCTTCCTCCTCCTTCTTTTCCTCTCAACACACACACATACACATGCCCCAATCTTCAAAAGAATCTCTCTCTCTCTCTCTCTCTCTCTCTCTCTCTCTCTCTGTGTGTGTGTGTGTGTGTGTGTGTGTGTGTGTGTGTGTGTGTGTGTGTGTCTGTGTGTATGCTCACACTTGTAGAGGCCAAAGGTCAAAAGTAAGTACCTTCCTCATCACTTTCTACCTTTTTAGAACAATTATTACATTCGTTTATTTGGGGAAGGGATATTCACACCATGATGCTGGTGTGGAAGTTGAAGGACAATTTTTGGGAGTTGATTCTTTTCTTTTACCATGTGGGTCACAGGGATCACATGCTGGTTTGGCAACAAGAGCATTTACCCACCTTCATTCAGTGAGCAGAAAGCTCATAGAATAACTGGCAATCTTGGGATCTTGGGATCCTCTATCCAGTACCTCCAATACTGAGATCACAGCTGTACTTGTTGTTGTTGTTGTTGTTGTTGTTGTTGCTGTTGTTGCTGATGTTGTTGTTTAATGTGAATATGGAGAACTCAAGTCCTCAGACTTCTGTGGTGAGCATTTTACCCACTAAGCCATTTCCCCTAAATACTCTCTATTTTGAATAAGAAGAAAGCTCATCAGATCATAGAAATCGGATCCAAAAGCTATAACAACAAAAATGGCACTGTAAATCTTTAAATAGTTTTTCAGATCTATCTTAATTTTAACAGGGGAGGTGGTGTGTGTAGTGAATTCTGGAGCCCACAGAGACATAAAGGTCCTTTGTAGCTGGAGTCATAGGTGGATGTGAATCAGGGCTTTAAAGAGAATATAATATATAATATATGATGTATGATGTATGATACATGAATATATATATATATGTATATATATAATCTAGATTTTACAATCTCTTCAGAATATGGTGATGACCTTTTTCACCAAAATTTGAAGCAAAGGATGTATAATTGGTTATGGAGTCTAAATAGGATACAGAAGCATATTTGTTTGTTTTTCTGTTTTTTGAGACATCGTTTCTCTATAACAGCCATGGCTGTCCTGAAACTTGATTTGTAGACCAAGCTGGCCTCAAGCTCACAGGGATCCTCCTGCCTCTGCCTCCTGAGTGCTAGGATTAAACGTGTTCTCCACCCTGCCTGTCCCTAGAAGGAATGTTTTTAATTAAATGTAAGTAGTTACTTTGACTATATGTTTATGATGAGAAGGATTGGACCAGGAGCTTCATGCATGCTGAACATATATTGTGCCACTAACTGGTAGCCCCAGCTCCCTAAAATTTCTTAGACATTCTATCCAGTGGTAAAATAAATAATGTAAATGTCCAAATTCTCATTCAAAGGCAATGCATTAAACTTGATGCATCCTAGAAATGGAAGTTCAGGGAATGAGATGCCATTCTGCAGTTATTAGGGAGAAAAAAATTAACACCAGCAGCAGCTACTGTAGTAGAGTGCTTGTGTTTATGTTGGGAGCAGTAGGATCCAGTCCAATCTGCTTGAAAGCAATATAGTAACATCAACTAACAGTAACTGTGCTTATAAGAATGTAAATAACATCTATGCTGATCCTGAAATATGGCATTTTAACAAGGTAATTATTTAAACTAGAGATCCCTCGAGAAGAGCTGCTCTGGGAGGACACTTTTACTTTGACATCCGTTTATCTACCTAAATCCAGATTTCCAAAGAACACAGTTATTTTTGCTTCCTTCCCTAGGTTTCATTAACTAACCCCATATAGTCGGGAATCAAGACTAAAGAATGTAATCACAACGGGACAGTTTTTTCACAAGCCATGGACTATCTCCTAGGCCCATTCGATTCCCAAACACACTCCGTCACTAACTGCTGTCTAGGCCTGGGGTTCATTTATTCCTCTAATATTCCTTTCGACTCCTCAGATTGGTCATCTTCCCCATCTCCCTCCCACGAAGAAGACAGTATAATTATGTAGACCTCATTGAGTAATGGCACTTCTGTGGTTCTTCCTCAAGCATGTTAATAGATGTGTTTATCTTTCTCTCCTATTAATCTCTCATTGTTGCTTCATTCCAGCAAGTCAGTGGAAAAGGTAGGGGCCACTTTCCCTTTGCCCTGCATCTACATAATCATTCAGTTGAGCTGGAGAGAGGAAAGCACCGATCCAGGCCATTTAATTGATTTTTTTTTTTTTTTGCAACAGGCTGGATGAAGTTAGAGATAAGGAAACGATAAAAATGCTAAGAATGTCCTGTCTGCTGATTAAAGATGAGGAACTATTGCTGTCTCCGTGGATTTGGAATGACTTCCAAGAGATACTGTTCAGTAAAAAGGGCAAAAGGGAAGAGCATTTTGCATGAACCAGTGCTCTGCTGGAGAATCAGAGCTAGAGACTTCTGGAAGGACTTTGGGGCTGGGGGTTGGGGGGGCTTGGGGAAGGGGCTGGAACAGGTAATCTGAAGAGTGCAGAGGCCAGGCCATAGGTCAGATGGGGCAGCGGATCCTTCCACTGGTATATTTTCTTCTTCCCAAATGTCTTAGTTCTGCTGTTAAGGACTTGCCTGTTTCTGGTTGGTTGGTTGGTTGGTTGGTTGGTTGGTGGGTAGGTGGGTGGGTGGATGGGTGGGCATATGTGGACCCAGGGCACTCTGCATACCAGGCAAGTATTCTGATCCCCAGGGCCTCTGAATATCTTTCAGCTCAGTGAAAAAGAGCCATGGAGACGACCGAGAATATTCCCCTTTACTCAAAGTCAACTGATTGTGACTTTAATCACATAAACAACAAACACCGTCACAGCAACACCAAATCAAACAGTTGATGGAATAAACCCTAATAGCGGTCAGAGGAATAATGCTTCTCTTGTTTCCTTTGCACTTGATCTTAGCCTAGAGGCAAACAAATGACTGTTTCATTTTTTATAAAAACGAATAATGAGAAACTCTGCGTCATACCTTCCACCCTACCTTCCCCTTATCTGTGGTAGGACTTTGTGCAGCTTAGGTCAACCTGTGTGGCCTCCTGACAGCAGAGTTCAAGGCCTTAGTTCCTCCCTCAGTTTGACAGCTAGAGGCATGGTTTGTACTGTAGCAACTTCAGCAGGCAACTAAGTTTTCTTTCCTAACTAAGCAGATAACCTCCGTCTTCCCATTAAAGGGAGCACCAAGTACTAATTCTAAACAATTGTTCCCGGAACAGTGTTCATAATCCTGGAAAATGTGTCTAAAATGAATCTACTTGGATTGATGTGCTGACCCAGTTAGGAAGATTGGGCTTCAGAGAGCGGCAGTTAGCATTTCTTCCCCAGGCACAATGAGCTTGTGTCAGTTCTTGTCTGGGTCTGTTTCCTTGTCAAGGTTACTTGGGATCCTCTCAGACAGCTGGAAACTCAGTGAGCAGCCTGTGATTCTCTTTTGTCTGCGACCTTGGTGCTAGGTCCTGAGGAACATTTTGGAGGCCTGTGTTTCTGCCTTTGTGTGACAGAGTAGCTGAGGGCTGGGTGTTCCTCGGAGGTCCCTTTCAGACATCAGTTCAGAGTACAGTTAAGTGTAAACTAATTTAAAACTTGCTTTTCTTCAAGAGTGGGGGCTGGGAGTAGAAGATGACTCAGCAGTTAAGAACTCCAGCTGCTGCTCTCCCAGAGGACAGAGGAGCCAGATTTGGTCCCCAGCACCTGCAGGGAAGTTCACAACTGTCTGTAACTCCAGTTCCAGGGCATCCGACACTGTCATCTGACCTCTGAAGCCTCCGGGCACACACGTGGTGCAACAGACCTACATGTGGACAAGACACTCATATGAAAGAACCTAGCTCAAGTCTCAGGATGGCTGGCCCCAGGAAACACAAGAGACCAGCTTGATGTAAAAGCAAGAGGCAGTTTATTATAATGAAGCTCCAGCTGACACGTGTCTCTTGCAGGAGACAGAGGAGTCGACCCTGAAACTCAAAAATCAGGGGTTTATATAGGGAAAGCTAGGGGGTTTGGCCCGGTTACACACAATTGGCTGTTTCAAACAGTGGCGGCTAATTTCCAGCGCGGCTGTAAGTGATTGGCTCATTCAAACATAGCAGTGAGATTACAACACAGCAAAAGAGTATGTGCTGACTGGGGCGTTCGGGATTTTAGAAGCCAGGTGTTTATCAGGGCTTGAAGGACATATGGTTAAAGTGTGACTCTGAGGGAGTCACATCTGGGGGAGATGCCCTCCTGCCAGATGGTTTATGGGTCAGTCCTGATAACTCGGGCTGGTTTCTGCATTCCTTTTCTTTATCTTTATGGTCTGTTAGTCCTGGCAGCAGGGCGGGCCGCGTCATGCTTGGACTTGCCTGGGCCTGCGTTTCACAGGTTTCTTAGCCCTGAGTCTGTGAATTTTGAAACTTACTCTTTACTTTAAATCTATATCCTTTCATTCCCCTCTTCTTCTTTTGACTCTTATTCTAATCATAGAATGTAAACACCAGTGTCCCCCAGTTCTGTCTCAAATTGGACTATAGGTTGGTATTGTCTCTGTATTACCATGAGCTTTACTGTGTCTATCCGGTTCTGAATAAACGCCATGCCCTTGTTAATTATGCAGGGGCCAAAAATTAGAGCTAGGCAGACAAGGAGCACAGGTCCAGCCAGGGCTGAGAACAATGTGGTCATCCATGGCGACTGAGAATACCAGGACTCGAACCACCCTTTCTTAGAGTCTCATTCTCGTCTTCAGTGTCCCAACCTTTCTCTCAATTTTTGCATAGAGTCTCTGACCACCCTGGTATGGTCTGCGTAGAAACAACACTCTTCTTTTAGGGCGGCGCATAAGCCTCCCTCTTTTAAGAACAATAGGTCAAGGCCCCTTCTATTCTGTAGAACTACTTCTGATAAAGAAGTTAAGGATTTTTCTAAGGCATCTATAGACTTTTCTAGCAGCCTCAGGTCTTCATTAACAGCATCTTTGAGCGATTGAATTCCCTGTCTTCCCTCAACTAACGCTGCTATACCCGCCCCCATAAGCAATGCTAGGGTAAGGGTTATTGGTTCTCTTTTAAATCTGGTGTTGGTGTATTCTTCTTCGAGGCTATCACCGGGGTGGTAATGTACACGAGGTATAAGCTGGATCATAACACAAAAATCATAAGAATTGAAAACACTAGTTGATACACATGGGGTGAGTCCTGTGTTGCATGCCCACCATCCGACGGGGTTTGGTACAAACTAGTGACTGGAGTCTATCTTAGCAATGGGATGGATTTGGCCACACAGGTGTTTGTGAGTGGGTGGTGGGGTCACTATACAGAGGCCGGGACTATCCCCGGAGACCTCAGTCAAGGTCAATTTTTTTCCTGTTCCCCAAGAGGAAGAAGCATGACTTGTGGTCGTATTGTAGCTTCCATTGAAAGCTATCCCTTCGTAGTAAGGGGGCCCTGAGGATAGGCACAACCAGCAGTCAGTGGTGGCATCCGGGTCAGTCTCATTAAGGGCGGAATAAGCTCCTTGAATTAAATTAAACATTCTTTGGCCGGTTGTAGGAGCCTTGAATGGGAGCTCCTGAGGAGGAGTTTGGGATATACTTATAGTCCTTACAGCCGGTGGGGCTTTTTTTGGGACCGGCGGCTTGATTCTGATGGGGAGGCCCTGCTCAGGAAGGACCTTGTTGGGTCCTAAAGGTACTGGAAGGGTGCTCTCTACAGTCAGTTTAATTGTGAATATTAACCCAGGATCTTTTCCAGGAGCATCTACTCGCAGACCCCAAACATTTCCTCTGTGCCAGCTCCGGCACTCCTATTTCCCTTTATCAGTAAACTTTATAAGTATAGGATTACAATATTTATCTTTACAAGGTCCTTCTGGACCGTTGGTAGAAGGCACAGCACACCCTTTAAGATATCTGCCAATCTCTCTTTCGCCCTGGGTTTCTTCATCATGACTACTGTTTCTCTTTGCAGTGATTAAATCCCACTTTGAGGAGGGATTCCAGTAAGCTTGCCCTGTTGTCTCACACAACCCCAAGCGGCGCAATAGAAGTCAGGCCTTCCCCCACACTGGTCCCGAAGCTTTCTGTGTTGTCCTTGTCCGGGACAGACGTAGATCCCTGCTGATCTGAGACTGGCTAGATAAAACCGTCCTGAGCACCCGTATATATCTGAGGCCGCTAATGGGGATTGGACACATTGTTTTTCAGGGGGTGCATTAAGAAGGTCAAGATGGTCTGGGATATCCCAGGCAGGCGAGCCTGCTGCTAACTTACAAAGGTCAGGGGTGAGGTCTGGCCACCATGTCCATGGGGGCCGAACAGCGGTGGTTGACCACACGATGTCTCCCTCTCCATTTTGTACTTCCCACGTTTGTTGGACAGGGGTGTGTGGGTTGTTGTTACTTATCTCTAGGGCTGCGCCAGCGGCGTAAACGCAGCTTAAGAGGATTAGTAGTCTTTTCCAGCGTCCATCCATCTGGATCAGGTTCAGGGGTTGCTCTCTTAACGTGAGACGCATGGACCCAAGTGGGAATTCCTTCAACTTTGACCACGGTGGGCATCGTCAGCAATACCAGATATGGTCCTTTCCACCTCAGCTCTAAGTTTCCTGCCCAATGTCTCCTCATCAGGACGGCCGTCTCCCACTTCAACCTGGTGCGGCACTTGTGTGTCACCAGCAATATAGGTTTCTCTTAATTGTGTCCATATCTCTTTTCTTACTGTTTCTAAGGCCTTGAGCCGAATCGAGAGGTTGAAAGAGGGAGAGAAAAATACATCTGGGCTAGTTTTATCTTTTATAGACATATAAATGGATGGAGGGGCTCCAAACATCAATTCAAAGGGGGTCAAACCAAAAGGGCCCAGGGAGTTTCGAACCCTGAATAAAGCATAAGGGAGAAGGGCTGTCCAATCGTTTCCACTGGTCTCTAAGGCTAATTTTGTTAAGGTCTCTTTTAATGTTCTATTCATTCTCTCTACCTGTCCTGAACTCTGGGGCCTGTATGCACAGTGTAATTTCCAATTAATCCCCAGTTGTCTGGCCACTCCCTGACTTACCTGGGAGACAAAAGCAGGTCCGTTGTCTGACCCAATTACCTTAGGTACCCCAAAACAGAGCAGGATTACTTCTCGTATCTTCTTGGTTACCACGTTGGCAGTTTCATTTTTTGTAGGGAATGCTTCAACCCAGCCTGTAGAGGTGTCTATAAAGACTAGAAGATATTTATTTCCATACTGGGCAGGCTTTACCTCCATAAAATCGGTTTCCCAATAGGTTCCAGGTCTATCTCCTCTCAAACGCCTTCCTTCTAGGGGCCTGTTGGACCCAGCATTAGTAAATGCACAAGTGCGGAAGTTTTTGACTAGATTTTCGGCAGCCTTCTTTAATCCAGGAATAGAGTAAGGGGACCTATTAACCAATTCTATTAACTTTTTAGCCCCCAGATGGGTAAGGCAGTGTATATCAGCCAAATATTCCTGCCCCTTTTCTTCTTTGAGAGTTCTGTTGTCTGTCTCATTGGTCTCTGACTGGGATTTAGTTTTCATCATCAGAGTCATGGGTCCGTGAGCTGCTTTCTTTGCCTCCTGATCTGCCATTTGACTTCCTTTATCTATGGGTCCGGTCCCTTTTTGGTGTCCTGGGCAATGTATTATTGCCACTTTATGGGGCAAGTGAACAGCCTCTAGCAGGCTAAGGATCTCTTCTTTATTTTTAATATCTTTTCCAGCAGATGTTAAGAGTTCACGCTGTCGGTATATTGCCCCATGGATATGTGCTGTAGCAAAGGCATACCGGCTGTCTGTGTAAATATTGATAATCTTTCCTTTTGCCAGCTTTAGGGCCTGGATCAGTGCGATGAGCTCCACTCTTTGGGCCAATGGGCCCTCAGGCAGACTGCTGGCCCATATGACGGCCTTTCCATCTACCACCACTACCCCGGCCCTCCTCTTACCTTCTACCACGAAGCTGCTTCCGTCGGTATACCAAGTCATTGCCCCTGGCCATGGTTGGTCTATGAGGTCTGACCGAACTCCGGAGGCTTCAGAGGTCAGATGACAGTGTCGGATGCCCTGGAACTGGAGTTACAGACAGTTGTGAACTTGGCTGCAGGTGCTGGGGACCAAATCTGGCTCCTCTGTCCTCTGGGAGAGCAGCAGCTGGAGTTCTTAACTGCTGAGTCATCTTCTACTCCCAGCCCCCACTCTTGAAGAAAAGCAAGTTTTAAATTAGTTTACACCTAACTGTACTCTGCACTGATGTCTGAAAGGGACCTCCGAGGAACACCCAGCCCTCAGCTACTCTGTCACACAAAGGCAGAAACACAGGCCTCCAAAATGTTCCTCAGGACCTAGCACCAAGGTCGCAGACAAAAGAGAATCACAGGCTGCTCACTGAGTTTCCAGCTGTCTGAGAGGATCCCAAGTAACCTTGACAAGGAAACAGACCCAGACAAGAACTGACACAAGCTCATTGTGCCTGGGGAAGAAATGCTAACTGCCGCTCTCTGAAGCCCAATCTTCCTAACTGGGTCAGCACATCAATCCAAGTAGATTCACTGTACACCCATTTTCCAGGATTATGATCACTGTTCCGGGAACAATTGTTTAGAATTAGTACTTGGTGCTCCCTTTAATGGGAAGACGGAGGTTATCTGCTTAGTTAGGAAAGAAAACTTAGTTGCCTGCTGAAGTTGCTACAGTACAAACCATGCCTCTAGCTGTCAAACTGAGGGAGGAACTAAGGCCTGAACTCTGCTGTCAGGAGGCCACACAGGTTGACCTAAGCTGCACAAAGTCCTACCACAGATGAGGGGAAGGTAGGGTGGAAGGTATGACGCAGAGTTTCTCATTATTCGTTTTTATAAAAAATGAAACAGTCATTTGTTTGCCTCTAGGCTAAGATCAAGTGCAAAGGAAACAAGAGAAGCATTATTCCTCTGACCGCTATTAGGGTTTATTCCATCAACTGTTTGATTTGGTGTTGCTGTGACGGTGTTTGTTGTTTATGTGATTAAAGTCACAATCAGTTGACTTTGAGTAAAGGGGAATATTCTTGGTCGTCTCCATGGCTCTTTTTCACTGAGCTGAAAGATATTCAGAGGCCCTGGGGATCAGAATACTTGCCTGGTATGCAGAGTGCCTTGGGTCCACATATGCCCACCCATCCACCCACCCACCTACCCACCAACCAACCAACCAACCAACCAACCAACCAGAAACAGGCAAGTCCTTAACAGCAGAACTAAGACATTTGGGAAGAAGAAAATATACCAGTGGAAGGATCCGCTGCCCCATCTGACCTATGGCCTGGCCTCTGCACTCTTCAGATTACCTGTTCCAGCCCCTTCCCCAAGCCCCCCCAACCCCCAGCCCCAAAGTCCTTCCAGAAGTCTCTAGCTCTGATTCTCCAGCAGAGCACTGGTTCATGCAAAATGCTCTTCCCTTTTGCCCTTTTTACTGAACAGTATCTCTTGGAAGTCATTCCAAATCCACGGAGACAGCAATAGTTCCTCATCTTTAATCAGCAGACAGGACATTCTTAGCATTTTTATCGTTTCCTTATCTCTAACTTCATCCAGCCTGTTGCAAAAAAAAAAAAAAAATCAATTAAATGGCCTGGATCGGTGCTTTCCTCTCTCCAGCTCAACTGAATGATTATGTAGATGCAGGGCAAAGGGAAAGTGGCCCCTACCTTTTCCACTGACTTGCTGGAATGAAGCAACAATGAGAGATTAATAGGAGAGAAAGATAAACACATCTATTAACATGCTTGAGGAAGAACCACAGAAGTGCCATTACTCAATGAGGTCTACATAATTATACTGTCTTCTTCGTGGGAGGGAGATGGGGAAGATGACCAATCTGAGGAGTCGAAAGGAATATTAGAGGAATAAATGAACCCCAGGCCTAGACAGCAGTTAGTGACGGAGTGTGTTTGGGAATCGAATGGGCCTAGGAGATAGTCCATGGCTTGTGAAAAAACTGTCCCGTTGTGATTACATTCTTTAGTCTTGATTCCCGACTATATGGGGTTAGTTAATGAAACCTAGGGAAGGAAGCAAAAATAACTGTGTTCTTTGGAAATCTGGATTTAGGTAGATAAACGGATGTCAAAGTAAAAGTGTCCTCCCAGAGCAGCTCTTCTCGAGGGATCTCTAGTTTAAATAATTACCTTGTTAAAATGTCATATTTCAGGATCAGCATAGATGTTATTTACATTCTTATAAGCACAGTTACTGTTAGTTGATGTTACTATATTGCTTTCAAGCAGATTGGACTGGATCCTACTGCTCCCAACATAAACACAAGCACTCTACTACAGTAGCTGCTGCTGGTGTTAATTTTTTTCTCCCTAATAACTGCAGAATGGCATCTCATTCCCTGAACTTCCATTTCTAGGATGCATCAAGTTTAATGCATTGCCTTTGAATGAGAATTTGGACATTTACATTATTTATTTTCTACTGGATAGAGTGTCTAAGAAATTTTAGGGAGCTGGGGCTACCAGTTAGTGGCACAATATATGTTCAGCATGCATGAAGCTCCTGGTCCAATCCTCATCATAAACATATAGTCAAAGTAACTACTTACATTTAATTAAAAACATTCCTTCTAGGGACAGGCAGGGTGGAGAACACGTTTAATCCTAGCACTCAGGAGGCAGAGGCAGGAGGATCCCTGTGAGCTTGAGGCCAGCTAGGTCTACAAATCAAGTTTGAGGACAGCCATGGCTGTTATAGAGAAACGATGTCTCAAAAAACAGAAAAACAAACAAATATGCTTCTGTATCCTATTTAGACTCCATAACCAATTATACATCCTTTGCTTCAAATTTTGGTGAAAAAGGTCATCACCATATTCCGAAGAGATTGTAAAATCTAGATTATACACACACACACACACACACACACATATATATATATATATATATATATATATATATATATATATATATATTCATGTATCATACATCATACATCATATATTATATTCTCTTTACAGCCCTGACTCACATCCACCTATGACTCCAGCTACAAAGGACCTTTATGTCTCTGTGGGCTCCAGAATTCACTACACACACCACCTCCCCTGTTAAAATTAAGATAGCTCTGAAAAACTATTTAAAGATTTACAGTGCCATTTTTGTTGTTATAGATTTTGGATACAATTTCTATGATCTGATGAGCTTTCTTCTTATTCAAAATAGAGAGTATTTAGGGGAAATGGCTTAGTGGGTAAAATGCTCACCACAGAAGTCTGAGGACTTGAGTTCTCCATATTCACATTAAACAACAACAACAACAACAACAACGAGTACAGCTGTGATCTCAGTATTGGAGGTACTGGGTAGAGGATCCCAAGATCCCAAGATTGGCCAGTTATTCTATGAGCTTTCTGCTCACTGAATGAAGGTGGGTAAATGCTCTTGTTGCCAAACCAGCATGTGATCCCTGTGACCCACATGGTAAAAGAAAAGAATCAACTCCCAAAAATTGTCCTCCAACTTCCACACCAGCATCATGGTGTGAAGATCCCTTCCCCAAATAAACAAATGTAATAATTGTTCTAAAAATGTAGAAAGTGATGAGGAAGGTACTTACTTTTGACCTTTGGCCTCTACAAGTGTGGGCATACACACACACACACACATACACACACACACACACACACACACACACACAGAGAGAGAGAGAGAGAGAGAGAGAGAGAGAGAGAGAGAGAGAGAGAGAGAGATTCTTTTGAAGATTGGGGCATGTGTATGTGTGTGTGTTGAGAGAAAAAGAAGGAGGAGGAGGAGGAAGAAGGGAAGGAGGAGGAGGACGACGAGGAAGAGAAAGAGGAAGAGGAAGAGGAAGAGAGAATGTGTTTATATGCAATATGGGCATGCAGGTGCCTGTAGAAACCAGAAAAGAAAATCTGATGCCCTGGTGCTGGAGTTACAAGACACAGTGAGCCACCCAATCTGGATGCTAGGAGCTGAACCCCAGGTTCTCTATAAGAGCAGCAAGGGCTTTTAACCACTGACTCATCTCTCCAGCTCCTAATATCTTTGAGTGTCGAGTAAAATTGAGGCATGGTCTAAGAAATCTTAAGTCTAAATTGTATTGCAAATGGAAACTTAATTCTAAACTATTTTTATACGGCCCTCAGCTTATTGTAATTCTCAGAAATCTTAAGACAGCACTCTTGCCCTCTTAGGGGTAGAACATGCCTTAAAATGCACATGTTTATAGTAAGCAGCTCAATAGTGTTTGGGATCTGTACACATCGGGAATCTGTCACTGCTGTCAAGGAAGTGAGCACACTTATCCCTAGTCAAAGTTTTCTTCTGAATTTGTTTAGTCCCTCCTCTGTCACCCTCACTGCCCAATCTCTGACCTGTTTCTTATCACTACTAATCTGTTTACATTTATTTATCTAATAGAATCCTGCTGTAAGGAACGTTGTGGAGTCACGCTGGCTTTAGTTACCATCATCATTTTGAGGTTAATCTTGGTATTGCATACATAAACGTTCATTTGCCTTCTCTGCTTAAAAAGCACTGTGTTGTATAGCTACATAACTCCCTTTTAAGTGTTCATCAACATCCCCATTTGGAGTTATTACAAATAAGACTTTCAAATGTTTATTTATTATTATTAAATATTTATTATTTCTTTTATGTGTATGGTTGTTTATGTCTGCCTGTATGTCCTGCACCATGTGTACCTGATGGCCTAAAAGACCATAAAAAGACTCCGGATGCCCTAGGACTAGAGTTACAGATGGTTGTGTCACATGGGTGCTAGGAACAGAAACTGGGTCATCTACAAAAGCAAACCGTGTTCTTAACCCACCTCTCCTTCTCTCAAACCCTTATGTATTGAGACGGGATCTCACGATGCCCAGGCTGGTCTCAGCTCCAAATGTAACCAAGGATGACCGTGACTCCTGATTCTCCTTCTACTTCCCAAGAATTGGGATTATAGGCATGTGTCACCCCACTGGGCTACAAAGTCAGACTTTTATAGACATTCATATACATGTCTTTATATGGACATGTACTTTTGTTTCTCTATTGTAAATGTATATATAGTAGCAGGCCTGGGGCACAGGGAAAGTGCTGGTTTAAGAAGTTGCTAAATGGGGGCTCAGAGAGGTGGCCCTGCCACTGAGAGTGCTTCTTGCTCTTCCCTGGGACCTGAGTTTGGTTCCCAAGCAGTCAAGTAGGGTGAATCCCTGTTGCTTCTAATGCCAGTATCAGGAAAATCTGGTCAGCTATGGCAGTTGTACTCACATGAGCATTCACAAACACAGACACAGACACAGACACACAGACACATACACACACACACACACACACACACACACACACACACACACACACACACACACAGTCACACAGACAGGCTCCTAAAAATAAGTCTTTTAAAAAAAACTTTTAAAAAGTGTCAAGTGTTTCCTAATCTGTCAGGCCATCTCACGTTCCTCTGGTAGGGTACTCTAGCTTACCTGCCCCGAATCTTTCTCGGTATTTAACACGACCAGTCTTGTGGACATTTAACAGGAATCTCTGTGATATTTCCCAGAAAAATAACTGGGCTTATTTTTAATTATTGCCAACATAGACCTTCTCTCTGGAGAAACCTTGGTGCACATATATTTTCTGTGGTGCTCTGTCTGTCTCCTTTGCATTGCTTACTGCCAAGTCCTTGCATGGTTTGGGGACTTAGACTTGACAAGAATGGTGAAAAATGGAAGACAGACAGACCGGCACATAGACAGAAAGCTGGGATAATGTGGTCCAGACTCACAGCTGGAGAAACCTCAGCACCCTGGAAGCTCAGTGTGTTTAGTATAGAGTTGAAGAGAGGCGGGGTGACTGCATTCAGCTGAACAAGGACTGGGCTATTGTACACAGATCAAGGTAGCATGGTTTATGGGTCATGGCTGTATCAAGCAGACAGGTTTAGCTAGTCTTGGTAGGAGTACTCTCTGTAGGGGAGCAGTCTTCTGGCTATAAATATCCAGGGGCAGAACATTATGGTGGACGTTTTCTGAATATACTATTAATATCCATATACAGATATTAATGGAGGGATTTGCCATTTCCCTCTGAACCTCACCCAGGGCTGGAGAAGGTTTTGTCATTTTTCCATGGGTTTGGGGCTCTGGGTCCCTAAACATGGCTGGCACGAGTCAACACCACTCATTCACTCAGAACTGCACACCCTCATGGCTTCCTCCCCCACCACACACAGTTTGTGTGAAGCCCATCTTTCTGTGGCATTCTGGTTCTCTATATGACTCCTGTATATCAAATATCCTGAGTTTGAATTCCCATTTATGTCTCCTCTATCCAGGAAATTTCCCTATCCGCACCCCACCCCCGCCATGCACTGAAATCTCTCTAATTCTCTGTCTCTCTCTTTTTTAAATTTATATATTTTTATTATGTGTATTGGTTTTCTGCACGCATGTATGTCTGTGTGAGGATGTCAGATCTTGGAGTTACAGACAGTTGTAAGTTGCCATGTGGGTGTTGGGAACTGAACCCAGGTCCTCTAGAAGAGTAGTCAGTGCTCTTAACCACTGAGCCATCTCTCTAGCACCCCCTCTCTAATTCTAATTTTCGGTTGCTATAAACAAAAGTCTTGTGAGCATCCATGTATGAGTCTCTAAAAGTCTCAGACCTTCATTTCTCTGGTTAATGCTTAAGAGTACAAGGCTGAGATAACACGAAGTGATCATTGAATCATTCAAGAAGATGCCAGACTTTCTCCAGATCGATCTTGAAATTCATATAAAGTTGAGCTGCGTCGTAGAATTCTACACCACTATGTAGTTTAACTGTATGAACATCTCTCCTCTGTGGTTTGCTGATTTGAACGGGCTCAAGGCTCTTATCTTTATACTCTCATCCTCATACTCTGTGCAGATTCTTTTAGGAATTGTTTTTATGAAACAGTGTCTTATTATGTAGTCCACGCTGTCCTCCTGCCTCAGACTCACCAGAGCTGGAATTACAGGCATGAATCACATGTCCTCTCTCTCTTGGAAGGGGAGCATAGGAAGGGAGATTCCCTTGGAGATGGTACCTGGAACCCCATGGTGCTAGCTGAGGGCTCTCCATCACTGGCTGGATCCCAGCACTCCCACTTCTTTCAGATGGCTCCACTCCAGATCTTAGAAGTCTACAGAACCCTGTAATGAAGCAAGATTTGATACATACTTATCTCTGAGGGTATCTTCCTTGGCTTTAGCTCTCTCTCTCTCTCTCTCTCTCTCTCTCTCTCTCTCTCTCTCTCTTTCTCTCTCTCTCTCTCTCATCTCTTTCTTTCTGACAAAGTGCTGGAGCTACAAGCCTGTGTCACTGCACCTCATAAAGGCAAGACTGAGGATCAGGAGTCTGTGGCTTTGTGCATTCTAGGTGAAGGGCCTCTGGTCAGCTCAAGTATGGCTGTGAGCATGGCTCTGGCAGGCCTTGCCCATCTCCCCAATTCTCTGTGCTTTGCAAAATCCCCTTAAATTGCATTCCTAGAGCTGGCCACCAAGGCCTAGTTCCTTATTTGGCCACTTCCTCCTCCTGAGGCTGACTATCAAAGTCAAGCTATCAAAGTATTGAAGTCCAGCATTAAAAAGCCCGCCTTGGCTGCCCCATTAACACAGCCCAATACAATTAAACACCTCATCCTAACACGGGGGAGTTCCCCTGGTACCTTTATAAAATGTCATTGTCTATGGGCCTCTTTTGTTTCCTCTCTATCCTTTATCCCCTAGGACAAATATCCCTGAAGCCTTCCATCTCCCTGTCCCTTCAAAGTGAGCTCCAGCTTCTGGGTAAATTACTTTGGTTCTCTTTTTCTCCAGTGAAAATGCCTGACCCCAGAACCTCATTCAGGTGAGGCTGGTTCTCTACCATGGAGTCCATCTGTAGCAGTCTCTTTGCTTCTTATTTTGAGACAAGATCTCACTCTGTTCTTAAGGCAGGTTTTGATTTTACTCTGTAGTTAGAGCTAGCCTTGAACAAGTCGTCCTCCTTCCCCAGCCTTCTGAGTAACTAGAATGGCAGACCTGTGCCAGGAGGCCTTGCTAAATCTCTTTTGAAAGAGGAGCCATACTGTCCTCTAGTGGGGGCAGGATTGGGAGGGGAACTTCCATATAAAATGGGAGGGGGAGGGGCTAGTGGGATGCTGGCATGGAAACTGGGAAAGAGAATAACAATTGAAATGTAAATAAGAAATACCCAATTTAATTAAGATGGAGAAAAAAAGGAAAAAAAAAGAAAAGAAGGAAATGAAAAGGATGAGGACAGGAGAGAAAGAAAAGAGGTAGAAGAAAAACACCAAGGGCAAGAGAAAGAAGAAGGAGGAGAAGGAATTAAAAAAGAAGAAGAGGGAGAAAACAACATGCTAGAGAATTCCCCATAGTGCCCATCTATAGAATGTGTGGTGTGGCTCAGAAACACAGGAGCAGATCACAGACCTGGAGTGGATCAGCTAAAAATGAACCCACACATTAAGAGACAACTAATTGTACACAAAGATGGTGGTGCAAATCTGTAGGAAAAGGTGCACCTTGGTCAAGAGATGGTGCTGGGAAAAGCAAATTTCCATATATGGGAGATTGAAGTCCCTCTGACCACACATGAAGATTATTCCAAATCAATCATGGCCACAAAGTTAAGACCTGAAATGCTTCAGAAAACACAGCACACAATAGCACATAGCCAAGGGAGCCTAAAACTGTGAAAGTCATATTCTTAAGGTGGGAAATGTTCTCAGGAAAAAACATGAGGGCTTCCGTGAAAAAGAACAACATAACTAATCAACACTTTAAGAACAAAATAACCAATCAGCCCTTTGACGGGTTAGGGAGAGTGTGGAGACTAAGAAAGATATCTCCAGAGTTCACCTGGCTCATGTGCTGTTCTGAGATGGTGAGGAAATAAAGAAGACAGGCCCTCCGCTCTCTGCTTCTCCTGTCCACCACCTCTCTCTCTCCCTCCCTCCCTCTCCCTCAGCTTTTGATTCCCCACGCCTAGTCTAGTGGTATCTGGAATGATGGGAAGAAATGGGGCTTTGGATAACTATGATGTTTCAGAGGAAGCAAAAAGACCAAGGTATGCAGGAAGAGGAGTGTGCCCTTCAGTTGGATCTTGATCAACTCTGCCTCCTGCATTTGTGGGAGCCTCAACCCCCACACCTGGTGCCTGTGATGGTGTAGGACTGGGAGTTGGAATGGCAGAGGAGTGGGAGTGGGGATGGCATCCCTGAGCAGCCGACAGACCCTGCCCTGCAGGCCCTCCACCCCCCACCACCACCCCAGGCAGCCAGGACTCCAGATTTGTGAAGGTCAGGGCCTCCCAGACAGCAGACCCAGCTGTGCAGAGGATCCAGCAGCCCAACACCACCAAAGGGCAGAACACAGCAAAGCTCGGAATGGACAAAGATGCAAAGCTTTGCCTGAAGGCCACCAGCAACACCAAAGCGTGCATTCCAGTGCTCACATCTGAGCGAGTGGAGGAGATCGTAAGTAGCCAAGGATGATGGATTAAGGCTCTGAGGGCCAAGACCAATACCCATATTGAGACACCTGTGTGAGATGAGGAGCCAGTGTTCATGGTGACTGGAGGCAGTAAGAAGTGTTCACAGCCTGGCAGGAAATCATCTCCGAAGTGTGGCTTTAGTGTGCCCCCTGCTCTGCCAGGCCAAGCGATGATCCCTGTATGAGCCCTACCATGTGGTGATGCTGTTAGTGTGCCCAAATTGTATCCAGCAGCAGACCAACACTTACATCATAACTTCCAGCCAGGACTAAGACCTGGTGTTTGAGGTCAACAGTGCCTGGGTAACTTGGAAAGTAGACAGCACCGCAAGGAAGGAGATAGCAAGGTACAATACCCCACACACTGGCAAGATTCTTGAGTAGAACAGGGATGGTGACTTCCTGGGTGACAATAAGATTGACTTCATGGCTGTCAGACTCCATGCAGCCCTGGATAGCCTCTACTCAGATGCCTGGCCCGTGTTTGCTCCAGGCTGTAAGCCACTCTCCACCTTCAGGCACAACAACCTGGGCTGTATAGGTGAGTGTGGCATGAACTCATCTTTGAGGCCCAGCACTTAGGCTAGCAGGGCAGGGACATCAGCTAAGGTGGATATCTGTTTCCAGCAATGGTGTGGGCAGGCAGGAATTGTACTATGGAGTGAGAGGTAAGCCTGCCCACCCCCACTGCTGATGGAGTTCTTACCAGGAACTCCATCTTCACACTGGTGCACTTCTCTTCTGCCTCCTACTACTTTTCTTCAGTCAAAGCATATGCAGAACCCCCAGGTGAGCATTGATCTCCTGCCACCAATGAGGGGTCCTGGACAGGCTCACATAAATGCAGTCCAGAGAGACACAAAGAGTTTCTCTAAAGTGGGAGTGGGAGGGCCTGCATCGTCTGCTTTGAGAGAAAAGTGACAGCAGCCCTGGTGCCCAGTGGACATAACCTTGTCTGGATGGAGGGTGCAGTATGCATCTGTGAGAGGACAGACCAAGATTGTCCTGTCTGTCACATCACTGCCACACAAGCTATCTGAATATTTTTCCAAGTTCCATGTCCCTGGAAAATCGGTCTGCTCCCTAGGGTACAGCCATGGACCTACAGCGATTGTTGAAACATCAGCAACTACAGGTCAAGGTTCTGGGCAATAATCATCTCAGTTGGATGGAGAAGGAGAGGAATGAGTGGCTACTGATGGGGCAAAGTCCAGAGCCTCTGGTTACACTTTGGGAGTGGGCTATAAATTTTACTAACGTTACAACTCTGATACATCAACAGACCCTTAAATCAGGAAGCAGTTAAGAGAAGCTTTTGTTTAGCTTGAAGCGGCCACCAGGACAACCTGACCTTTCCCTTCTCCCTATCTATGTGACATTAGGCCTCTTCCTCTGCGGAGTAAGAACAGGGAGAATTGCTGTCTGTAGCTAGAGGTGCTCTTAGTGATCCCCAGTCCTTTGGTTCTGACCTCCGATCTCGTAACGTGACCCCTTACCACAACCCACCCTTTTCCTGAGTTCCCAACAGAATAAGGAGAAGGGGACCTAATAAGGTTCTAGGTACATTTTCTGGGAAGGAGCAGGATGTCAATCAACAAAGGGCTCACAATTCACCTGTCTCACATGGCTGGGCTAGAGAGATCTCAAAAAGGCTTCTCTTTTCCCTCCAACTTTTTGCTAGTCCCTTCTTCAAATTTTTTTGCTAGGGACTTGCCCTTTCCTTTTTTTGTCTTTGTTCTTTTTTTCCTATTCCTTCTATTCCCCTTTTTTATCCAGCTGTTACTTGCAGTCCCTGGTTCCTCTTGCCTCTTCTAGCCCAGCTTTGGGCATATCATCTTCCTGGGAGAGAAGTCTAGAGAACATTTTGATAGCCCCCTTCCCAGGTTCTGATCCTGTAGTGGACAGCCCCTTCCCCACTCCTGCAAAGACTCAATTCCAATTCCTGATGGAATGTTAGTTTTAGATCCAGACAGTTTGAGACTGGAAACTAATAATGGGGTACATAGTGGAAAATAGTAGCGGGGTTCATAAAAGGTTGGAAACCAACCTTTATCTTCTGTGGGTGTTCATAAAAGGTAATAAACCAACCTTTATCTTCTGTGGGCGTTATGCTGAGGGTGCAGCATATACGTATCACTGATCACCTGGCCGAGGGAAGGGGAAGCAGATTGTAGGAAATATCCTGGATCTGGAGAGGTGTGGTTGGGAATTGTCCCCTCTCCCTCACTAGCAGTGGCCCACCCCTGACCTCTCTGCACCTAGCTGAACCACTATTGAAGCCTGATTAAACACAAATCATTATGCTATGTCTTCCCCACTGCCTGAGGAGAGAGCTCAGCTTCTTGGTGATGGGTTACGCCAGGGCAAAGCAGGGTTGGGGTGCAGTGGAGCCTCTTCCAAGAATCAGGCATTGTGATAGGTCTAGCACCCTTTGTGCTCCTCTTGCTCATTTATGTCAGTCAGCAGCCTCCTACCCTCCTGGTTCTGCTGGCTGGGCCAGGAGCTGGTGGGTGACCAGGAGGCCAGCAGATGCTTGTATGTAATAGGGAGGGAATACTCTGAGCTCTAGCTCAGGATTCTCACTCTTCCTGGCTGGAGAAGGGATGTGGGAGGAAGGCAGACGGAGGTCTCTCTCTTTTGCCTCTTGTCAATTAATTTACCTCTCCACAACCTCACCCTCTGGACCACCAGCCTGAGAGGGGAGATGCAGGAGGTCACAGCCATTTCACTGACAGGAATGAGTTCCAGTCAGGACCTGTCTCTGCGTATGGCTCTCTAGAGTGGGAGGTCAGAGACATAAGCTTCTCTCAGAACTGTGACAGAGAGATTCCCCTCCACCTAGTGAACACTGAATTCCATCCTTCAATCCTCCAGCTGCCTCCCTTCTGCTTCAAATAGGTCTTAAAACAGCAAGATAATAGGAACAGCCAGCTGCTTCTAATGCTTAGACATTCTAGCTCATTTTCTGTCTCTGATGACATTTCACCTGACCCTAGCACTGCAATTTTTATTTGTATGGTGCTCATGTGTGATAGTCAACTGGTCAACATCAATAGCACAAGAAATCTGAATGGAGGAAAATGTTACTGAGTTAACTCCTGTATTAATAGGAAGGTATACCTATAGGAAGGTATAAAGGGAGTTTCTTCATCAGTGACTACTATGGGAGCATGGTGTCCCATGTGGAGATGTGCCATTAGAAGGCATCATTATCTGAGCAGGAAAGTCAGGTCAGCATGCCAGTCAGCAGCTCTCCTCTGCCACTCTGTCAGCTCTCTTTCACTTCCTGCCTACAGGATCATGCCTCGTCTGAGTTCCTGCCTTGACTTCTCCTCACAGATGGACAACGGTCAGGATATAGGAGCCACATTAAATCTTGACAATGGTCAGGATATAGGAGCCACATTAAATCTTGACAATGGTCAGGATATAGGAGCCACATTAAATCATTTGTGCTCCTTGTTGCTTTTGGTCATAGTGTCTGTCAAATCAATGCAAAGTAACTTATGCCAGACACACATTTTTGTACACTGGTCCACATCAGGCAGTGGTTGTTTTGTGGCAGAGCAAGAAGGAAGGGAGGCTGATAGACCCTCCCCCCACTTTTAGAAAGGGTATTGTTGGGCAGAACCTTGGGGGATGGGCAAGCCCTAACTGTCAGAAACTGTAGTTTAACTTACATTGCCTACTTTACTGCCAGAGATGAGGTACTCAGATACTCTGCCTTTATCTCCACAAGAGGTTTCTCACTTTGGAGCATGGAGGTCCCAAATCAGGGTTTCTCTGTGTAACCCTGACTATCCTGGAATTCCCTCAGTACACCAGGCTGGGAAGTAACTCAGAGATCCACCTGTCTGTGTTGCTGGAAGTAAAGGTGTGCACCTCTACCACAAGGCTTCCTCCAGGCATTTGCAATCATTCAACTACCAAATGTGGAGGGTCTAGTGACCATCCCCAGGCACCAGGCACAGGGATAGCAGCTAATGGGAAGCAGGCCCAGTAGCCCAAGCGAACAAAGTTCAGAGGGGCAGGAGGAATACATTTAGACATTCTACACAGCAGAGTGATGGTCTTGCTACAGCAATCTCTCCTAAGGTGATCAGAGGAAAGGATTCCTTGGCCCCTAGCACCTAAAGTAGACAGCCTGGATAGCCATAACCCATGGGTTTGAGGGACGTGGGAAGGGAATCAGCCATGTTTGGATTCTTTTCAGAGTTAAATCCTAATGGCTCCATATTCTGTGTGCAGGCCCCAGCCTATTGGCCTCCACAGTTGAACAGTGAAGAGGCAGGAAGGACTGAGGCTGCATTTGACCTGGCCCATGGTGAAGTCCTGCACTGGATAACAGTCACTGAGAATACCTTGGGAAGGAATATGAAGGTGTCCTGAGGAGGCAGATCTAGGAGTGCACTTTTCCTTTCTAGAAGGCTGTCAACAAAACTGAAACAGGACTCTGGAAACATTCCTGTCTCCTATGATTTAGATGATGGAAACTGAGTGTACCAAATAATGAAACTTCACTAAGAGTCTGGACAGAAGGTGGCTTCTGTACCAGGTGTCACCACACCAGTCACAGAATGCAGGGGAAACATCAGGTCTTTGACATCAGGCTCTAGAGAGTAAGGCTGTAAGGTCTAGTGAAAGAATGCTGACATAGGTGTACTGTCCTACCATCCAGAAACACAGCTGTGACCGAGACATTTCTAGTGCCCAAAGTTTTGATTAATGCACAGCTCCATGCCTCTGAGAAATGTGATACCTCTGTCCATGGGAGGGAGTCCTGGCTGAATTGGACAGCTCCCATAATCTGTTTTATGGGAGGCCATATGCAAGCACAGGCCTAGGACAGTCATAGTGACCTCAGAAGATGAGGGAAAGAAAACACAGTCCTCAGTACAGCTGGATCAAGATACATCCATGTGTAAGGAAGACATTTAGGATGTCTTTTCTGTGATTATGAATTTGATCCTGGCAACTTGGTAGTCCTTAATAAAACTAAAATTCTGTCTTATTTGGCCCTTTCCTAGTACCCAGAACTGCTTTTTTTTCCTGTTCCATGCATGGGTCATAACATCCACCCTTCCCTGAGGCAGAGGCTTACAGCCAGACCCTGAGGCTGTGTGACGCCTCATTGGGCTTGGTAGAGGTCACACAACAAGTGAGATTTCTGGGATGCTAGTGGTATCCTACGTCTGCTGGGCCTATAGAGGGAGGGAGGAGTATCTCAAGGAATGACAGAAAGGTGTGTTTTCCTGATTGGCTTTTGCCTCCAAACAATGGGGTGAGGACATATCACTTCTAAGGAGACATAGGTGCTCCATCATGAGTTCCACTATAGGTTTCTCCCTCAGGAGAACAATTAACCATCAAGGCAGGATGCTCCCCATTTGGAAGAAGACAGACAGAAAAGCTTTCAACATCCTCTGAGGCTTGCCCTACAACTTTCCAAAATTACTTCCCATAAAGGGAGAGGGCAATGTCCCTGAAGGAAGGAGGGCACACTGACATCGGATCAGACCTCCAGTTCATCATATGTTCCACAGCAAATATTCATTCATTCATTCATTCATTCATTTGTTCATTCATTGTGTCAGTCATTCTCTCTCTCTGTTTCTCTCCCACCACAATCCTTCACTCTTCCCTGAAGAAAAATGTGCCTACAATGTCCCTAGTGGCCCCTGCCCATGAACCAATTTTCCAGATAACACATTTGGTGCTTCCAGAGAACGATAGCAGGATTCTTTTGGATTTAGTTCTTTGAACTCAATTCTCTGTCATGACAGTCACAGAAACGTTGGCAGACGGCTGCCTCCCAGAGCACCCAACTGCCATGCAGTATGTCTACCTCTTCTGCACTTGAGTGGTCATGGGTTCTTTTCTTTTGTTGGGATCCCTATTCTGCAGTTGTGCATTGTTTCTCCTTCAGTGAGCCATAGACATCATTATATTCACTAAGGTCCTATTGTGCTATACAAAGACCCTGGAAGAATTGCTAAGTGAGTCTTCACATATTACTGAGAACTTGAGAGCTTGGAATAGCTGGGACGCCTCAGGAAAGCAGCCAAGATTTTCTTGCAGATTGCCCTCTCTAGACATGAGGAGACTCAAGCTGTATTGCAAGGGCAGAAGAGCAGGGCCTCCTTGTGGACACCTAGGAAGATACCAAGGTCAAAGATCCCACTATACTCAGGGTGTGCCAAAGAGTAGTGATATTAGTCCCTGAGAATCCTTTGACATGGGTCCAGGTTTAGCCCTCATAGAGGATGACATAGGGACACTCAGGAAGAAGTACAGGGTTACACTGAAAATAAAGGGAGGAAGCCTGCCCTGAAATGCTGTCTCTTAGCACTTGTAGGACAAGAGGGAGGAGGGATTACTTAGAGTCAGTGAGTGTTTAGGACTGAGCTGGGCACTTCAACTTCTGGGTTTGAGTATAAACACAGATACTCAGAGACATTCTCTGACTTTTATGTTCATAGTCCACCATAAAGAGATCATTGACATTGCCCTACGAATTTCAAGGGAGAAAAGCAAGCATTTTTGAAGAGTAATGTACATTCTAAAAAGTGCAGGTTCTGATCAGTGTCTAAGAGAGGTCACACAACAAATGAGATTTCTGGGTCTCCTCATTCAGCAGCCTGCTGCCCCCTTTGATCTCCTGAATCAATTATTCCTCCCATTGCATCTTCCCAATTCTCTTTTAAAGACTCCATGCTGTCTCTGGACAAATCTCTATTACCATATTGTCTACTGCGTTCAGGAGGCTGCTCATACTCCAGTATGAGATGGATGTGACTTAAAATGCTATTTTAATCAGTTATGATGTGTACATGATATGCTAGGATGTAAGCCTGGGAACACTGCTTTTTCAAAGAGAATCTGTACTTTTCCCTAGCTAGAGTCTGACTTATGTCCACAATAGAAATCACTTTGTCTGTGGTAGGCTAGTTTTGTAGACTGAAGCACTTTTTAATCTCTATAGGACTCCTTCTGAGTGTGGGTGGGCTTTGTTCAGGCATCTTTTTCCCTCAGGTTTTCTCCAGGGACCAGAGGAAAATGCATTTGCAATTAGTACTCATCAGGTGACACATGAGCCGATGCCCAGGGACATCCCTCTCTGGACTACAGAGGCTGTCCTTCTCTTGGTTTTCATATGACGGGGGCTTCATTCTATCAGCACTTCAGTGCATGCTAAACTCACAAGCTACAGACAGGAGGCCTGTCTCTAAACACAATTCCTAGGTGTGAAACGGTTTGCCATTTCAATCTTTGGAAGAATCAAGATGGAACTCTTTTGAACTGCAAGAGGTAAAACAACCCTGAGAGTCCTGCCTTCATTCTATCCTCTGCAGTTTGCAAACAGATTGCAAGCACCTTATTGCCAAAACGGCAAGGGATCTGCTCCTGAACTTTGCTGCGGCTCGCATAAGGGACAGCCACAGAGTGACACTGGTAGGCCTCACTGTATCTAGGGCTCCCATTCATGAGACAGCAGAAGAAAATGTTAAGCATGGAGACAGTTTTCCCCATGACATTTCTTCAGATAGGTGTGGTTCTAAACACAGCAGCCTGAACAGGCATGAACAGAATCAGTGCTTCTTAAATTAATGGGAAAAATTGAAAGAGAATAAATTGTGGGGATAGAAAATGTATGGTCATGGACAAAGTCTTTGTGAAGGCCTTCAGCCTACCCCACATTTATGGCATGATCCAGTAGTATTAAGTATGTCTCCATTATTTTCTCATACTGTCACTTCTGCACATATGATATGTGTGTAATAGAAGTCACAGCATGTGGAATGCTGAGGTGATGTGGGCTGCATAGTTCTCACTTGGAAGAGTCTGTGACTTTTCCTCACTCATATTTGGTTTCTCAATATCTTCTAGCAGATGCCTTCTCTGGGGCAACTGTCAAAATTGGTACATGAGAGGGTTTATCTGGCAAGGTAAGGGACATGGAACTTTGTTAGGATGTTGTCCTGCAGCTCACCCTGTTCCCTATACAGAGGATGTGCCCTGTTCTCTTATCCCAGAGAGCTTCCTGCCCAGACTGCACTCAACATTACCATTGCATGACTCCCTCAGGACAATGTCTGGGGCCCAGAAGGGTTCAGGTTCACAAGTTACGGCTCTAGCCTTTGGGAAGGACAAAGTCAAACACTTGATACTGCTGTCTACATAAGCAGCTGGTTTGGGCTTTGTTTGGGGGTTGGGGATAGGATTGAATGCTACTGCAGTCTCTTCAGATAGTTTCTGTTCCCTTTCCTCACACAGTTAGCAAGGTTCTTCTGCCAGGATTAATATTCATTTACTTTTTTTAAGAAAACAGATGTTCTCATGCCACAACCCTTGAAAGTTGAATTCAGAGATACTGGAGAACAACAATATCAAAACAATGTAGTAAGATGCTTCTCTGTGCCTTCCTCGCAATATATTTATGCTTTTCAGGTCCCTGCAAGGCCATGGTAGGATAATTTACAGAGTCAAGCCTTCACAGCTATACAGGAAAGCAGCATGTACTGAATGCCTAGGTTCTTCTTTCTGAAGAGGATGGCCATCAATTGAGGTTGAGTATTTTCCTTGACCTCTGCTGAGATATACAGGAAAAATCCCACCATATGGACTTGAAATTGAGCTAAAATAGGTACATAGGAATCATTTGGTTTCATGGGAAAAAAAAAAAACACGTCTCCCGGGACTATAGGGACCAAACCCCAGTCCAAAGCACAAACATATTCACAGAGTGTTTTCCTTTTTTTTTCCACTTATAATTCCCTCATGAATGATCCATGAAAACAGGACCTGGAGAGGTGGAGAGTGTCCCTCTCAATACCTCAGCACAGTACCTGTCTTGACTGTTGCCTTCAGAGCCTTTTTCTTCCTAGTGAAAATCATCAGCACCTATGTAGGAGATTGAATTAGGTTGGTCCCCCTAGGGTCATGTGCTTCAATACAATTCCTAGTTGGGACAACAGTTTAGGAAGAATTAGGCAGTATAGTCTGGGGAAGAGCTGTGTTCCTGGCGCTGGGTTTACAGGTATCAAAAGCCCAGGCCATTCCAACTGATTCCCTCTCTGCCTCCCACTTGTGGTCCAAGTGACTCTCAGCTGTTCTGTTCACAATGGTTTTGATGATCCCAGTAGATACTCAACTTGTAAATGAGTTTAAAGCACACATTCACTTTATACGTTTGCTGCCTGGGTCCTGGTGTCTTTTTGCAGCGAATGTAAGGAACATGCAGACCTTAGTAGCTATTGCTTTAGTGGATCCAATGCACTGAAATTTACTCATTCAAAAGTCAAAGCCAGTGGATATTTTAGTGCCCTTTGCTGTTGAGTCTATACCAACATTTGGGAATGCTAAAGGCATGTTATTGTAGGGAAGGGCGATCCACTGTCCTGGACACTTGGAGTACTTATAAATCTCAACAATGAAAAGCATGAGCGGTGATCCTGCTATCAGAGGCTTCAGAAATGCAGCTTATCCAAGCTGAAGCCAGTGCTGGCTGAAGCACATAGAGAACAACTGCCCAAGTAACCCCTTCTTCTAAGTGACCCCACACGCTTTCCTGAGCATGGAGCACCTGTGAAGTCAATGTTGAATAAGATAGACTCAGGTAGACTAATTCTGTGGTCTTTTGCTGATTCCACATCTGGGTTACACAGGTATTTGTTTACGTCTTCTCAGGCAATGCCACCTGGGTGCACATATAATGCTTTAATGTGAGAAGATAGAGGAATATTAATAAGAATATTTGATTTTGATCCTGGTAAACAAGCACTATTACCTTCATATATCAGTCTGCAATTTGCAAAATGTATTGATGTTTAATGTCTCAATAAACAATGTCAAGATAGTGGCAATACTTTATGTCTGGCACTATCTGCCCAAATAAAATTCTTTGACTCCTCCTCTTGCAGCAGCCCCTCCTCCATTCTGAGGTCAAAGAAGTTTCCCGCTGGAACATACTGAGTATCTAGCTGGAAAGGATTTGATGTTACTAGGACCTAGAAGAGGTTAATGGTAATAGGATGGTGTAGTGTACAATGTCAATGTTGTGATGAACACTCCCATACAAGCATACCATTTCATTTCCTACTGCGTCCTCCCTGATTTAGAGGACCTAGGTTCTTGGAAGATATGGGTGGGTGGGGGGTTGTGGTTTATCTTCAGAGACTTTTGAAATAACAGAAAAGGAAACAGGAAACAACAGGGAAGCTCTCTCTTATGCCCATTCTGATGAGACACCCAATTTTCTGAGAGGGTGATGAAGGTTTCCTTGTCCAAGTCTTCCTTAGGCGACAGTGGAATTTCCTGTTCTGATGTGCTCATGTGTTCACAGGGGCGGACCCATCTACAGAATACAGGGCACAGGCAGTATCTGCTCCTCCTCTTGGGACAGTGTAGAGCAATGGAAAGCATGGGAGCTCTTCTTGCCCTCCTGTGTCCTGACAGAGTCAGGGCAGCAGGTCCATGCTCTCATGAGGGCTGGTAAAGGAGGAGGGCACAGTTGGGCTCACAGGCCCTTCCGTTGGGTGGAAGACAAGACAGGAAGGGGTGTGCAGGAGTCGGGGTGGTGGAGCACCTGGATCCACAGGCTTGGATGAAGTCTTAGATCCATGCTCACATCTTGTGTCTGTTCTTCTAGAGTAGTTAGGGCCCCATCTTTTCCATTTACTTTTTTGGGGATTCCAGTTCCTTGACATGAAACTCCATGATTCAAAGCCTGTCCATAATGTTAGAATCTGGAGAAGTCACAGTCTACATATTAACTTCACATTTCATTGCCCAGGAAAGTCCTTCAATGTTTTCTATGGTGGAACTCAACTTTGGGGAAAATGTGAGTGTCTGGGGATTTAGATTTCAATTTGCCAAGAGAAGTGAGTTGCAATGTTATAGGTCCCTGTGACAATATTTGTCTCTTCCATGGTGTTTACTCTCAGTGCCTGTGAACATGTGGTCAGGTAATATAAGAGCATGCCCAAACTGTCCGCATCTGCCTTTTTTGCCATCAAATGGCTCATCTAGTGTGAGGTCTACAGCATAATTCCCTTGGACCCATGCTGCCTTTTCAGGAAGATGCAAAGTCTGCATTGAGGTTCAGGTCATCTCTGTCTATTTCTCATCAACCTCTGACTCGCTGAGGATATTCTGGTGTTTTATGTTTGCATAGACAAAGTCAATGGTGTTTCAATACTTTATGACTGTCACTATTTGCACAAATATTTTTGCCCCGTCTTCCTGCTTGGGGACTCCTCCATTATTAGTTCAAGAAGTCCCCTGCTGGAGCACACTCAGTATCTACATGGACCCCCTTTGATGTTAGTAGGCCCTAGAAGAGGCTAATGACTGTAGCATGGTATAGTGAAGAAGGTCAAGAAGTGATGCACAATCTTGTACTTGCCTAGAAACTCATGGGGTTCTGGGTCCTGCTTCTTTCATAAGATCCATATTTTTGAAAGTTATATACTAGGCTTTCATCTTCACAGACTCCTTAACACAACAGATTCTTGACAGGAAAACCCTGATACTCTTGTCTAGTCCCTTGAAGCACTCAATCCTCTGAGGGTTTACTTAGAGCTCCTTGTCTAAGAATTCCTTAGATTGCAGGGGCATTTGCTCTTCTGGTATGCTGATGTGGACTCAGTGGGTAGACACATCTCCAGAATGGAGGGCACAGGCAGTCTCTGTGCTCCTCCTCTTGGGACACTGTAATGTAGTGGCAGGCATGGAAGCACTTCTTGCCACTACTGGCCTTATTGTGTCAGGGCAGCAGGCCAATGCTCTCCTAGGGCTGGATATGGATGAGGCCAAAGTTGGGGTTACTCCCCTTTCTCTTTGGTGGAAGAAGAGAATAAAGGGATGTGCTCATGATTTGGGTGGCATAGGGCATGTAAGCCCAGTAATGACAAAAGTCTTAGATCCATGCTCAAGTGCCCTCTGTTCCTGTTCTTTTAAATTTAAATATGTCCCCCATCATTTTACTGTAGTTTTACTTGTTCAAGGATTTAATTTCCTGCAACTATAAAATTCCATACCTCAGAGCATGTCTACAGTTTGAGAATCTGGATAGGTAACAGTCGAGCTAAGTACTTCACATTTCCTCTCATTACACAAAAATGTCTCAATGTTCTCAATGGAGGGCCTCATCTCTGGGCGACCTGTAAGGATTTGGTGGATTAGGTTTCCGGTTGCCAGAAGTGAGTTGAAATGTCATAGGGCCCTGTGACAATCTATTTCTGATCTCTTTCGTGGTCCTTCCACTGAAGAAATTGGACCCTGTGGTGATATAATGGAGTAGTTGGCCCATACTCTACGCATCTGCCTCCATGCCATCCTGTGGCTCTCCTAGTGTGAGCTTTGGAGCATAAAATCCTTGGTCCAATGCTGCCATTTCAGTGAGAGGCAGTGTCTGCATTGATGGGCTGGTGAGGTCTATGAACTTTACATTATCCACTGCATCTTTGTGGATATTCTGGAATTTTATGTGTGGATGGACAGGTTGAATTTTTGTGGCAGTACTTTATTGATGCCCATAAGTGTCCAAGTATTTTCTATGATCTTCCTTCTGCAACATGCCCCCCTTCCACTCTTTGGTCAAGGACGTTTTCTTCTAGAGCATTCTCAGAAAGTAGATGGATCTGAATTGACGTTCCTAGAACCTGATAGAGGCTCTTGATATTAGAATGGAATAGTGTTTTCATAGTTTATATTTGTGACTGGATCCTTCCAATGAGATATTTGTTGACCTCTATAGTTTTATAATCACTAAGGCCTGTGTTTTTATGTGGCAGGCAGGATTCATGATCTCAAATGCACCCTGGCCAATTGGAAAAAGTATCATGTACTGACTCCTGAGTTGTTTTTTCCTGTGGTGCTGGCCGTAAGGTTAGGTTTCTTGGATGACTACACTATTTAACCCTTGCTTCCCACGCCTTCTTCCTGCTCTATTAATTTTTCAATTATATATGTTCTCATCATTGAACTTTGCTCATTTGTCAGACAGGGTCCCTCAGAACTGAACATAATGTAAAGATTCTATCAGATACTCCTATCTCTACACAAATATCTCCAAGTCACTACCTGACATACCCCTACCTAACTTTGTAAGAAACTGGGGATAATTCTACCCTGATTTAATCAGACTGAATTTTCCTATCTTCTACTGTCTTTACACTTCATCTGAATGGTTTAGAGAGATGTCAATTTTGAGATATTGGTTCTGGGCCCCAAGACTATTTTTCTTCCACTTAAGAATTTTAGATGCAGTCAAGGGATGCAATTGCTCAGAGTTACTCTATGTCCTCGGAGGAAGGCAGGTTTCGAGAGATGCCCTCTATTTGCGTAGGAACGTAATTGCAGATAGACAGTTTATGTTCAAAAAAGATGGCAGTTGACATCAGATTCCATATGTACAGGGAGGTAGGCAGTTGGAGAGAGATTCTCATTGTACAATAAAAAGGCATTTGGAGAGAAATGCCAATGTACTGATAGGATGGCAGTTGGTGTCAATATTGTATGTTCTGAAGCTCTTCTCAAACAGCTGGGCTCATCCAGAGGTCCAGTGGTGACTCTTGGATTGTTGCTAAGTTTGTCTCACCAATGGAGGCATCGACCAAGGAGATGGGAAAATACCCGTGGAGAACTGCCACATAGTAAAAGACTTACTCCCACTTTTAGGAGCTAAGTGCCCTCTGTATTCAGATATTCCTAAATTAACCCTCCTAATACACATAACCTGCTTTAGAAATCCTTCCATGTTCCTGTAGAATGTTTTCCATTAGACAGACACTGGGACCCCTGAAGACCTCAGGGAATATACAGGTCTGATTTTCCTTGCCTGAGTTTAAGGGACTCAAAATGTATTGAGTAAAGTTCACTGACAATTCTGACCACTCATTTCCAAACATTTGAATACATGAACCGACTCTTTATGGAACCATAATATAAATGATGTTCATTTTGAACCACATCCCCCCTAGGCAGGCTGGGGCCTCCCTTACTCCAGCAGAAATAGGCTTGAGGGGTTGCTGGACAAGGCAACATCTAGTGCTCCTGTTCTCCATGGGGCCAAATGGCTGCATCCTTTATGGAGCATGAGCTGAGGCCACAGTATCTCAGCTCCACGTCTCAGGTTACTGCCTTACCTACTCCACCCCAGGGTACTTTACGTAGCCTTGTTAGAACTGAGAATGGAGAGACACAACAGTAAAGAATGGCAACTGCAGACCTCAGCCCCTGTGAACAGGGCCCATTAGGAATAGAAGGGTAAACATGGTGGACAGACACAGATGGCTCAGCAGAGTGTTTACTTTCCTCCTGCCATTTCGGTCACAGTGAAGAGAAGGTGACTGAGGGAGGACAACAACAGGTGAGCTAGGGATATTTCTCAACAACAACAACAACAACAACGACAACGACAACAACAACAACAACAACAACAACAACAGCAAGTGACTTTGTGATAGGCAGAGGACTCTGAAAGTATGGCAAGGCCTGTCTGCTGAGGCTAGGGTACATGTATTGGCTCTGGCATCTTCTCAGCTGGCTGAAGAAACAGGATATGGTTAATTGAGGAGAGAACAGAGTTCATGCAAGAAAGATCCAAATCCTCCTGGACTGGGACAGGAAATAAAGCTTGAAATGTGACCATCGGTGCCTGTGATGAGACTGAAAAGACAATGAGAGCTAACTGCCCCTAGAGAGGAGAGCAGAGTATGTGTGTCTGTCTGGCAAAATGTCCAGCAGCCTTCTATGTTGGGAGAGGGGATTACTGGAAAGACAGAATAAAACTCTCAGAGAAAAAGGTTACCTCTACTGGGCATATACACAAAAGTCCCCTACATATAGCAAGGACACATGTTCCACTATATTGATAAATCCCTTATTTGTAACAGCCAAGCTGGAAACAAACCAAAAGTCCCTCAGTAGCAGAATGGATGCAGAAAATGTGGTCCATTTACACAGTAGAATACTAGTCAGTTATTAAATACAATGACTTCATAAAATCTCAGGCAAATGGATGGAGCTAGAAAATATCATGCTGAGTGAGGTAACCCAGTCACAAAAAAACCCACACACTTTGTACTCACTGAATAGAGGATATTATCCAAAAAGCTCACAATAGCCATGATAAAACCCACAGACCATATGGAGCTAAGGAGGAAGGAAGACCAGGGTGTGGATGCTTCAGTTCTGCATTGAGGAGGTTACAGGATTATTGCAGGAGGTGGAGGAATAAGGGGACCAGGGAGGGAGACAGGAGGAGGAGGAAATAAGGGGGCAATATAAGATAGTGGAGGAGATGGTAAAGAGGAAGAGAGGTTTAGGAAATAGATAAAAATATGTAACAGGGATTACAAACTGGAGATGGCCACCAGAGGGTCCCACAGACCAGGAAATGAGAGGCTCCTAGGACCCACTGAGAATGGCTTTAGCCTAAATGTGCAGAGAAGAGGGACATAGATCCTGAAGAGACCACCTCCAGTATATAGGCACAGTCCCCAATGGAGGGCTGAGCCTGCCCATCTCAAAAGTATTTTACCCAGAAATGTTCCTGTCCAAAGGAAAAACAAGGACAAAAAATGGAGCAGAGACTGAAGGAAGGGTCCTCAAGGAACTTTCCTACCTGGGAATCCACACTGTGTGCAGACACCAAACCTGAAACTGTTGTCTTTGTCATGAGGCGCGTGATAACAGAATCCTGGTTTGACTGATTCTTGGGAGACCTGGTTATCAACTAAGCAATGCAGATGTGGAAGCTTGGAGCTAACCATCAGACTGAACTCAGGGACCCTGGTGGAGCAGCTGTCGCAGGGACTACAGAAGGAGAGGGTTATTGTAACCCAATAGGAAGAAAAACATTGGCCTAACTAACAACCCAGAAGCCCCTGAGTCTTAATCACTGAACAAGGTGTGTACAGGGAGAGATCCATGGCTCCAAATACCTATTTATCAGAGAAAAGAATTGACTGACAGCAAGGGGAGGGTAGCCCCTTGGTCTTCTAGAGGTTTGATTCCCCCAGCACAGGGGTAAACTGGAGAAGTGGGAGGGGGTAGGGGGGTGGGCGAGCACCTACATATAGACATAGCAGAGGGCTGTGAGGGCAGATGTGGGATGGGGCTTATGGAAGGGTAACCTGGATGTGAGATAGCATTTGACATGTGAATGAATAGAATGCTTACTAAATAAAAGAAATTAAACAAAGAACAAAATGGTTAGGGCTGCTCAGTCCATACTACACGAGTTTCCAGGTTCTCCTGGACTTGACAATAGTCTATAGAATCATGGGGAACAAAGTTCCAAGCCCACAGAGACAATGCCTTATATATATTCAATATTACTTAGCATCTCAAGGCTCATCTATTCCTTTCCATTCCTTCCTCTAACATTAACAAACATTGATCCCCTCAACATGAGCTTCAAGTGTGTCCCTCATAACCTTCCATGTATCAGCAAATCAGGAAATCTGCTAGTAGACCCCGGTCTCACTTGACTCTACCGGACAGTCAGGCATTCATAAAAGAAGGCAAAATGACTTCCCACAAGGAAGATGGGTCTTACCTCAGAAAAGGCACAAAGTTCCTGCTGAGACAGCATCTTGTATCGAGACAGAAAGCTAAACCAGAGCTGGGCACTATGGTAACAATCAGTCTTGGGGTATGAGATGCCCTCTTGGGTTCTGAGAATACATTCTCACCCACTAATCTGTGTCCTATCCCTTCTCCAACTTTCATGACCCCCTGGATGTCACTATGGAGTTACCACTTGGAATGGTTGCTTTAGGTTAAGGATCCAAGCCAGGGTGAAGAGCAGAATACAAAGCAAATCATGGCTTCCTACTTCTCTATATACAGAGACAGATGGAGATGTTTTCCAAATAATCTAGCAAAAGAAGACAAAGCCCAAGCAGTCCATATGGTTACTGACCCTATGGATGCCTTAGCAGGTAGAGCCCAATCCACTGAGCCCTTGCAGACATGTGGATAGAATACCTACAGGCCCAAGTCTTCAAAGAGGGTAAACTCTTCACTCAGACTCTGCTCAAAAATAGATTAGAACAAAGCCCCTGTAAGATGGCCTTCTGAGTGAGTGCAGCCCTATTGGGGTGAACCACACCAGGTATCTGTGAATCATGGAACTGTTTCGAGGTGACAGGCACAGTAGATCTCTGGATCCAGTCTCACAACCATCTCATACTTAGAATATCCCATCAGCACCTGCTCTACCTGAGTTGTTGTCTTGGGATTTAGAACATCTGGTGGGAAAAGATTAGGTCACCCAGCAAAAGGCTTTAAAAGACAGGGTCTTATGGCTTAGACTTTTTGAAAAAAGCCTTGGTATTAACATCATGGAGGGAGCAATAGGCAATCCCCACACCAGTGGCTTATATCAACACTTCGTAGATTGAGGACCTGGGAGAATTCAAATCATGCCAAGTCAACAAGTTAGAGGATCCCTATGAAAAGCTACCAGAAGCATTGTCCTCTTAAACAGGCAGAGGCACACACACCTTTTCCTTGACAAACATGACAGCATGTCAGTCTTGTACCAGTGTGCATATACCTAGGGAGGAAGCATTCTACCTCTTCAGATCCCATGTTGCATGAGGTATAAATAAAGGGGTCTGACTTTTCCACCTGGAGCCACCAAAGAGATATTCACTGAGAAGTCCTGTAGCTCCCAAACAAGCTGAAGCTGAACTCCTAGTGTCCATCTGGATGTGCTTATCTCCAAGGTCCAGCAGCTGGAACTTAAGTGATAGGGCCTGGGAAAGAACCGAGAATGCACCTTGCTTGTCCTGGCTCAGATGTAATGATGATACAGTATCTCATGGTGGGAAAAGCAGGGTATCAGCAGAAAAAGCAACTGATTTCCCTGTGTTCATGGTCAGGAATCCCAGGCAGTGGATGGTTGAGAATCTTGTTGCTTTCACAGTTTGATGCAGCTGGAAATGCACCCCGAGGAAATGTTCCAAAAATCATGCCGTGCGGACCTTATGTTCCTTAGAGAAAAACATCTCAAAAACACTCACAGATACTTGCCCAAATGTTTGCACCTAAGCGCCTGTCACAGTCACAAAGAAGGTTGATTTCTGGGAAGCTAAGGAGCCCATAGAAAGAAGTACTTTACGTTCAGAAAGTTCATTGTTTGATCAAGACAAATGCTGACCAAAAAAGGAGCTGGGAGGACACAGAGCACAGAGCTTGGAAACTGCGTGTGTTTGTTTGTACTTGCATGGCAAATGGAGGGGCACTATTGGAGGTGTGTGCTTGTTTGAATATGTGTGTCACTGTATGCATGTGTTTGGAGATTCTCCTCCTATCTGCCTGGAAGGAGTTTTCCGTTTGCCTTTGGAGCATGATGTACAACACTCAGCACCTCAACTGCGCTGCCTGTCTAGAAGCTGCCTAACTTCCCACCATAATGATTTGGATGGAAACTCACAACCATTGAGCCAGCCACAAGAAAATATTGTACATGACAAGGCAGTAATATATTACCTTTGTCATGGCGTGTTTTCACAGTAGTAGAAATTCTAACAGAAATTGCAGGGGAAGTAAGCATCATCTCTTTCCAAGGGAAGAAATTATTGAGAGATGCAGAGTGGATCACAAGTAGAAGGCTGCTCTGTCGCTCTCTCTCCTTTGCACACAGTTGGGGGACTGGCAGACCTGAGTAGCTCACACTGAAAAATACCAGGAAACTCCCCAGTGCATCCAAGTAGGGAGAAGACAGGGCTGAGGAGAGCAAGGAAATGCTGCCAATGCAAGCAAGAGGAAAAGTAGAAAGGAGAAGCCAAAATCGAAGACAGAAGAAGCAATGAAAGGAATGGAAAAGACTTGTTCCTCCAGAGCAAAAGCAGTGAAAGAGAAAGGGCCTTCTGAAGTTGATGTGTGTTCTGCTAAATCCAACTAGGCCAAGAAGGAGGATGAGCCTCAAGACCACAATGCTTGTAAAAGCAAAACATCCCAGAAGAAAAGGAGTCCCTTGAGAAGAAAACAGCCAATGGGAAAAAAACAGAGATAAAAACCAGGAAGTTTCTGAAGCAGAGGCAGACATGCCCAAGCCCAAGGAGAAGAAAGGGAAAGAAGTTAATGAGACAAGGGAGAGAAGAGCCCAGGCTCAAGAATGTCCTCTCCCATTCCGAACCAAACTCCAACTCCAGGGATGCTCCTGGGGAAGAAAATAGTAATGAGATAGAAAAGGAAATACTCATGGAGAAGAAAGGATTCTCTCTAATTTTCCCATACCCGAAGAGACCGTCAAGCTTCTCAAAGCTCAAAGCTTGAGGGGTTTACTTCCCGTTTTTTCTAAAAACCAAGACATTCCATCATGTATACAGTGAGACAGACTTTATTGCCCAGGCATGGACAGTAAGCAGGAAGACCTTCTCCTTTGCCGTCCCTTTGATTGGGTAACTTAAAGGTGGACTTCAAGAGAGGAAGAGAGGCCAAGCCAATCAGATACTAGTGCTGCACCTACAAGAGAATTAGCAAATCAAATGAGCAAAGACTTCAGTGACATCGATAAAAGCTATCAGTGTTTTTTTATGGTGAAACTCCCTATGGTGGTAAACGAGAACAAGTGCAGAGTGGGATTGATATCCTGGTTGGGACCCTAGCTCATATTGAGGATCACTTGCAGAATGGCAAGCTAGATCTCACCAAACTTTAACATGTTGTCCTGGATGAAGATGACCAGATGTTAGATACTGGTTTTGAAGATCAGGTGGAAGAAATTTTATGTATAGCATACAATAACGATTCTGAAGGCAACCCGCAAACATTGCTTTTTCTCTGCAACATGGTCTCATTGGGTATTTAATGTTGCTAAAAATATACAAAACCTACGTATGAACGGGTGGACCTGATTGGGAAAAGACTCAGAAAGCAGCCTTAACTGTGGAGCACAGGAGACAGAGAGGACAGTGGTGAGTGGGGATGTGTTCCAAGGCTACAGTGGTCCTCAAGGGGACATGTTCAACTTCTGTGAATCCACGAATAGTGGCAGGAGCTGTCACAAAACACATGCATAAAGCAGGAATGCCCAGTCCTTACATGGGGACATTCTGCAGAAGCAAAAGGAAATCACCCTGAAAGGTGCTGAAATGGCAATTTTGTGGGTTTACTGGCTGCAAGTGGGTTAGACATCCTGAGGGTGACCTGGTTGTTCATAGATGTACACCAATGGAAATGGAGTCTTTGATCTTTCAAGAAGAACAGGCAGAGCTGGAAGGATAGGGGTTTGAACTGCTTTTACCAAAGAAGAGTACCAGTTACCCCAGGTGGAGCGGAAAGCCAGCACTAAATTTGAATGAATAGGTTTTCCTTCTGAAACAAATAATGAAAGCCTCCAGCAAAGATGCCATCAGACTATTGGACTCTGTGCCCCCACTGCCGTTGGCCATTTCAAGCGGTCAGCTGAGATGCTGACTGAGGAGAAAGGAGCTGTAGAGACCTGGCAGCTGCTCTATCTCCACAGATCAGGGGCCACATCGGTCGACCAGTGCTCCCTGATCCACTGCCCAGCAGCCTTTGAGACCATGATACTGCAGTGCTTTGTTGAGATGTCCAACTGAGCTACACTTGGAAGGAACTCGAGGAGCAGCTAGGCAAGAACATCGATGCCAAAATGAAGGGGATGGTCTTCCTCAAAGGAAAACCGGAAGTTTGTTTTGATGTCTGCACTGAAGCAGACACAGAAACATAGGTGAAGTGGCATGGTTGGAGATGCTGGCAGCTCACCATGGCCACTGAGGAGCCAGAGCTGAAAGGACCCCCAGAAGGATATCAAGGGGGCAGGGGCAGCAGATGGCAGCCATGGTGATTTCATGGGACAGCAGGGTGGAAGCAGGAACTTCCTGGATCAGGGCAGGGACAGCAAGGAGGAAGTAGAAACTTCAGAGGACAATGACCAAGAGGTGACAACAAAAGGTACCAGATCCACAATCAAAGGCCAGAAGTGGAGTTTATAGTAAAGTATTGGGTCAGTGAGTAGAGCCAAGAAGAAACTCTTCACAATGGGCACCCTAGGGTCCCTCCTGCTCTCAAAGTCCCCAGTGCTTCATTCCTTTTAGATGATTTACCAGCTCCCCTTCCTTGCAGAGAGGCTTCTGACCTGTCTGAGTAACCGTCATTCTGTCTTCCTTTTGGAAAGAAGTAGGAATGGATGAATGAATGAATGAATGAATGAATGAATGAATGAATGAATGAATGAATGAATGAATGAATGAATGAATGCATACATAATGTGAGGAGGACAAAATAATCGATCTGATATTGGACCCTCAATGCACTTCCCAGGTGCTGCTCCTCTAACCAGAGCCTCAGGAGCCAATAGAGCATCTGGAGAGGTGATCAAAGTCTCTCTTAGGTTACAGCTTTTTTTTTCTTTTTTTCAGAGCTGGGGACTGAACCCAGGGCCTTGCACTTCCTATGCAAGCACTCTACCACTGAGCTAAATCCCCAACACCAGGTTGAAGCTTTAATGCACTTCCCTGTGCAGCACAGTACTGCCTGTAATTGCTAAACAGTAAATACTGACTCTTTGATCTGCTGAAAGAAGCTCAGAGAGGCTAGTTTCCTTTTCACAAGAATGGAAAGTTCCCTGAGGCCCAGAGTGGAGACACTATGGTTTACAGCCTTGTCTGTTTGGTGCATTTCATGCTGTGACCTCACAAAGAACCACTGTGATGTAAGAATGAGTGTCCTCTGTATAAGACAGTGGGCCAGCCTGTTGAATTTGTCCATAAGGACCAGGGAGCAGGTTAACGTTGACCTGTGGGACTCCTTGATAGCTGTGTATTTTGTTAGTTGACTGGTTATTGTAACTCACAACCTGTGTTCACCAGATCACAGGGATGGACATCACTTCTATTAAGAAGACTTTGGGCAGTCAGTATAGGGTGGCATTCTTTCTTGGCCAGGGTTCATATGGCAGTGTGAAATTGGCCTGGCACCGGAGAACACAGGCCCTGGTTGCCATCAAAACGGTAGAGATCAGCAAGAACACCATCAGGGCAATCCTGTCCGAAATGACCACTTTGGAGTTACTGCACCATCCAAATATAATTTCCCTCTTCCAGATCCTGGTTACAGCGAACCAGATTCATTTTATTTTACAATATGCTCCAGGAGGCAACTTAGTACAACTAATAAGTGAGGAGGGCCCATTGCCAGAAGAAAAGGCTAAGAAAATGTTCGGACAGATCGTATCTGCCATAAGACATTGTCATAGTCTGGACATTGTCCATCGCGACATCAAGCCACAGAATATACTGATAGATGGAGAGGGCAATGTTAAGCTTATCGACTTTGGCCTGGCAGTCAAATGCAGACCTGGTACATTACTGAGTAGGCACTGTGGAACCAGGGGCTTTAATGCCCCTGAACTGGTATTACGGCAGCCATATGATGGCAAGAGTTCTGATGTGTGGAGTTTGGGCGTACTCCTATATTTCATCACCACTGGCTACTTTCCCTTCAGAGGAAACACCATCGATGAGATTGAGCAAAAGATTACAACGGGGACCTATACCGTTCCACATCACCTGTCTGGGCAACTCGAAAACCTGATACATCAAATCTTCACGGTTTCACCAGAAATGAGGCCCTCTATAGAGGAAATTGAAAATCACCCATGGATCAAGAAATGTGAGTTAAAAATCCCGCCCATGTCTGACCCAGATTACAAAATTATAGAAATGCTGTGTGGCATGGGGTATAATGCCAAGGACATCTTGGAATCCCTCCAAAAGAAAAGATACGATGAGCCAATGGGGGCATATTTGAGCTTAAAAAATCACGTAAGCGAAGGGTATGATCTTGCATCTATCACTCCAACCAAGCCTGGGGATCCGTGCCCTCCGCCACCCCCATCACCAGCACATCCCTCTGTCTTTGGCCTTCCTCTCAGGAGAAGGGCCAGTGAGCCCAACTTTGGCCTCCTCCACAGACAGCCCTCAAGGGAACAGAATCCTCTTGACCTCATTCTATCAGGACTCAATATGGGCAGGTGTGTCTCCATGCCTCCTATTGTGGTATACTATCCTAAGAAGCAGAGAAGCACTTCTACCCGTGCCCTCCACTCAAGACCTGTAGCTTCCCCATGCGTCTACAACAACATGTTGGGAGTTGAAATAATCCTGCCACATAAGCAGGACATTGAGATGAATACATCATCTCCCCCTCAGACGATGGGATGGTTTAAGAGACTCCGCAAAGGAATCGGGGACTGTTTTTCAAGACTTTGCTGCTTCCCAAGGGCTCCAAAGAAAAAAACCCAGCATAGATCCTCCAAGAGAGTGGCCCCCCTGAAAAAGGCAGCAAGCAGTACCATATAAAAGGGTAAGCTAACGTGGGAGGGTGCATCTCCACTCTGAATTTTATTGTCTCTGTCTTTATTCATGTATTCTCACTGGAAATATCAGAAGAGTATACATGGGGTCTCTTGGGTTGGGGAGAAGTATGTCTACTCCAGCTGGATAAAACCCTGCTCATTTCCGTACCATCTGAGGAAGAAATATTTTTGGAGAATGCCTAGGTGGTGCTGATGTAACCGAACTAGCAATAATCAGCAAGTGAGTATGGGTACAGCCAGTCTGAAAGGCGGCATATAAGGCTGTTCTCTATGGGGAACATATTCAGATAGAGACTCTGCTTAGGGACCTAGTGCCTGGCAGAGTGACAGTGGTCAAAGTACTAAGGGGCCACCTCCATGTCTCCCTACAATTGAACTGGACAGGTGGAGTGTACTGAGTCCTGTGAGGTCTGACAATGCTGCTTGAATGAATACATTGGGATTCGGCTGTGGATACCCAGTTCTTATGTATCCTGCATGCAGCAGAGAGGGGTCAGTGTCACTAGAAGTTCCAATCTGGCATTCAGAGACTGGTCGTACAGTGTCATGCTAGTCTTACTTACCATCTACTAACCAGGGCTGAATAGCTCCTAGAGGATCTTTCTTGCTACCAGGCTCAAGGCAACTAAACCTCAAAATGAATGTCCCAGGACACTGACCCGTGGGCTCCTAGGTTTCTTTCCCTCCCATCATTTGCTATGCTACCAACAAGGAGACCTATGTTCCCTGTGAGTACAGCAAATGCCTGCTCCATAGTTCACAAGGAGCAGAAATGGGAAGTTTCAGTCCACAACTCTGTTCTTGCTGCTTTCCCTAAGCTGCAGTGCATGTGCTGGCTTGGTCAGCTCCTGATCAGGCCACTGGGCATTCAAAGTGTCATCTATTCACGTTCCTACACGTGCTACATAGCTAGGACACTCCTTCCCAGTCTTTCATACAAACCAAACTCACTGAGGTCTCACTCTAAAGCTCGAATTTCTTTGAACTAGCCATCCTCTTGAGAATCTACTGTAGTAGGCTTGGGGCACTGTATGCAGCAGACAGCAGCAGACTTGAGGGACATGGGAAGTGGGCTTCAGGTGTGAGAGCTTAAGTGCCTCCAGGATGTGATCGTGAACCACATTTCAAAAGTGCTCCAGCTTTGGAAAGTCCAGACTTCTGTCTACCATGTCTAGTATGAGTCTCAGTGCTGGGCTGAAGGATCCCACACGGAGATTTAGAGAATAATACACAGTGCTTCTATCATGGAGATCACCCGGCTTGTGTGACATGCTCTTCTGTGGGAAGGATAAGAGTAGGCACCCAGCGCATCTCTCTCACTGTGTCCAAGAAAGATGCAAAAGTTGTGAGTGAACCTCAAAGCGGCTAAGCCTGGGAAACTAGAAGGGTTGCTCCCTAAGCATTTGCCATCTTTCTGACACTCAGTCCTCTTCCACATCTGAAGAGCCTGGAGCTGGGACTCTCCTCATTTGTCAGAGGTTAGCCTCATGACATATGTCCCTGCATTTCCATGGGATTTTGTTGGCAGGATGTGGGTTCTTCGTCATGGTTAGGGTTCAGTGTCCTAGCCATCCAGCTTGCTCTTTGCATTCTGGGCAGAGCATGTTCAAGTTCTTCCCCTACAGCATCTGTGTGTCCAGTTCATTGCTAGAGTTAAGTCTTCTTTCATAGGCCTCACGTCATTCTTTCCTAACTGGAACAAGTCTTCCAGTGTCAAAATGAGATCTGAGATTCAATCCTGTGCTCTAGGTTTACTCTGTGTCATGCTATGATCAGTTATCCAGTCAGAAGTCATTGAATAAAAATGTGCTCTGTCCCAAGCCTTCACTCACTCCTGGGTCCAGGGATCTTTAGGCCTGAAGACCTATCTGTCCCCAAGCAGCAGATAACCTGGCAGAATCCAGGAAATCAGGAAGACAAAAATGATGGTGTAGTTCTGCATGCAAACAACTAACTTGGTAAGAGACAAAAGAGTATGCATGGTAGTCCAGGGCATCAGAAGAGACACTTTTGTGAGAGTTACAGCAGGAGAGACCCTGGAAGAAAATAATAGAAGGCACAGAGGGCCATGGCGGAAGCTGTGTGACCTACAGCCAGCATCAATCTCTGTATATGTTGCATATGATGTTGTCTTTTTCTGATACTGCAGTGTTTTGAGTCACTTAAGAATAAACTGTAAGTTTCTCCTTTAGGTGAAAACTCCTGAAATTCCTCTTGACTTTCAGGCTCTCTCAGTCTTGAAGGTCCACACATGGAAAAGACCTGAGGGGTGCACTCTCCTGAGTCCTGAGGATTGGAAAGGTCAAGATAGTGAAGAGAACAGTGGGAAGGAACAGAGTCAAATAGAAATGGGGCTCATGGTGGCATCCCAGAGTCTAGAGGCCCCGACCTTCCTTCACATGCACCTGTAGGTGTTTCAAACTCAGTGGTGGTTCTAAGTAAAAAGTGTCACCAGGCACCTCTATGGATCTGTGTGTGTGTGTGTGTGTGTGTGTGTGTGTGTGTGTGTGTGTGTGTGTGTGTGTGTTCATGCTTCCTATCCAAATCAAAGGCTCCATAACCTCGAGACAACATTTTCAGTGTCATAGGAATATCTTTCTACTCTAAAATATAGCTGAAAAGCGGCCCAGTTATACTGACTTGGCTTTTTCTCTCATGTTTCACCATCTATCCCTGGTCTCCTTAGATTTCTCCAGCTGAGAATTTTCAGTAAGTTAGGAAGCTACTATGAGTCTTCTGGGATTAGGCTGCCCTGAGCTGGAGCCACAGTCCAACAAGTGTTCACCAAATGTTTTTGTCTTCATTGCTGCCAGGAACAGAGAGCAGTGGGTCTTGCTTGGCTCTGGAGGAAACTGTTGTGTAATTTAAAACTGATGTATGTAAATATAATGAGGGAAGTCATAGTAACTGAAGGTAGATATTTAGAGGCAGAAACAAGAATAGAGGTCATGACTGGTACTCTTTACTGGCTTCTTCACAATGATTTCCTTGACCTCTTTCCTACTGCCAGATGAGCTACCATCCATACATCCCTACATACTTAGTCATTAATCAAGAAAAGGTACTATAAATGCAGTGGACAATTAGGCAGTGGCATAATGTAAACAAATATTTCCATCCCAATGGCCTAAAGTTGACCAAATTTCCAGGAAAGTGTCCAACCCATATGGGGAGGGGCAATCCCTTTCTGGCATGTCAGTCACATCAGGGTGTGCACTTTTCCTGTCACTTGGATCTGTAGAAAACTTGAATTTGTCTTCTGTCACACTTTCACTCGGGTATCTATTAGGTGTCTCAGCCACTCACCATCTCCTCATCAATTCTATCCTCCATTTGTTTAAGTTCTAGGATTTGTAGCTGCTGTGTTTATCTGCAGATGATGGTCAATAGAATCCCTCTGGAACCTAAATTCAGACAGTACATAGAGTGTCTGCACTCTCTGTATCCCAGAGTCAGCATGAGACAAAGCCCAACAACACATGTGAACTCTTCCCTCTCACCCTAAAGGACATGGTGATCCATTAGCTTCCTGATACACAACATCCTGACATCCAGCAGTCAATGGCCTTAGCAGTTCTTAATGGCCTCTGGCTCTCTCAAGTGCAGACTTTAGTCATTAAGGAAAAGGGAAAGGATCCATAACTTCTCCCTTCTCTGTACTTGCTCTAGTGTCCTTCCCTCCTGAGTGCTTTCGCAGTTCCTCTAGTTATAATCTACAAAGGGAGGTCTCATTCAGTCGGAGGTTCTGAGAAATGATTATTCTGTCATTGTCCTGGAAACCTGGGTTTCAGTCCCCCTCACAACTAATTTCTTTCCCTCCTTCAGCTTCCCTCCTGCAGATAATGGTGCATTTGAGGCCAGGATAGTCATGGATTCCTGAGTACAAGGACAGTGGCTCATTGTTGCTAAGGATCCCAACTCAAATTACCAACACTGGACTGAAAACACAAACTAAGCATTGTGACGTGTAAGGCTCTCAGGAGAAGCCAGATCCCAGTGGCATTAGTGTGACAAACAAGCTGTGCCCAAGGAGCTGACACTCTGGCAGAGTCCAGGACATCCAGGAAGACAGAGGTGGTGAGGTAAGTCTGCATCAAAACAGGTAAAAACAGTAATAAAACTGTCAGTTCCCATCCTTGTACAGGTTATTGGGAAACACTGTCCCTGAGAAGACAGCTCTGTCGAGCTGAGCCTGGAGAGAAAGAAGGCATGAGAAGGAAGGCAATGGCAGCCATGTGACAGGCAGCCATCATGAATGACTGGACCTGACGAGTGTCTGTGATACTGTGATAGATATTTATGGACACCCTAAAAGGAAATTTATTGTGTTTCACCTCTTAGTGAAATGCTGTTCTCCACGCAGATCACAGACCCTGGGAGTGTTGGGTATTGCTACCTGCCAAAGGCCTGAAGTGTGCACTACTGTTGTGCTGGTGGGATTGTCAGAAGATGAGGAGGCCATCCTGATAGAGACAGTGTAGGAATCCCAGAAACAACAGGCCATGTTGCTGCACGTGGCTAACCATCGTTGATTTTGCATGTCAGTTTCTAAGCTGGTAAGGAGTGCAGATAAAAACTGTCACCAGAGGTAATCCTGAACCTTGGTTGTACACCAGCACTGTAGTTGGCTTTATCTCCCATGCAGACACTCAGTCTCCCTCAGCACACCCTCTTACTGTCCAGGAATTTTCTTAGCTATACAAATAACACACTGTGTTGTTACAGGTCGAATGACCTAGCTCAATCCTCTGTTCTCTTACATTCTGTCCCTGTCCTCTTTTTAGATATCACCAACTATGACTCTGACATACAATGAAGCAGTCGAGGGCCATGAGGCTTTTCTGACTGAGGCAACACAGCCTGGAGCCCAAATCCCGAGGCTGTGCACCAAAGTCCTTCCGTTTGTCACTGGTGAGCAGAGTCTGACCTGAAAGTCTGGACCTGATCTCTCAGTGAAGGCAAAACCACTTGACCTCTGATTTTGAACTGCAATTGTAGCTAATGCTGCTATTGATTTAAAAATCTAGTTCAATATGTGAAAAAATACACTCTTCGATCTCCTGGAACATTCTGTCTCAGAGAGGACCATGTCTACACGTCAAAGGAAAGACCAGGTGAGGAAGATGGGGAGGTCCCATGTGGATTTCTCACTATGTGATTGATCTCAACCCACTTCCCAAAGTTCCTTTAGTTCCAGCATCAAATTAGTAGGCCTAGGATGAATAGAGCCCTGAAGTGCTGATAGAGACTGAGGGCTCCCTGGGTGGCGTGTCCCATGAAGAGACCCTTCAGGATCTTTGGTGTGGGCAGATTTCTCCTCACTCTTTGAACATCATAGGTTATGAATGCTCTCCCTGAACACTCCGATATTCACTGGTCAGTTTACAGTCCTGCCTACCACTTCAGGAACGTTCTCCCACTCTGATTGACTTCTGGGATCCAGCTTCCTTTTCTATAGAGGGTGCTTAGTGCTGTAAAACGGGAATCTGACTAACACAGTGTGTTGAATAGCTGGCCTTCTGTAATGCCTAGAAGCAGCACAAGATGGGGCTAATGGATCCAGTCATCCCTGTATCCTTCAGCACCATAGAATTTGTGATTAGTTATCAGCACAGAAAACCACTTTTCTTTGATTCTATCTTTTCTAATTCTTTTCTAAATACTAGAACTAAATACTCAATACCAGAACTGACCTGATTGTGTAGGAACATGGGAATATCCTCTAAAGTTCTACCATCTACACACCCTCTGCTGTCCTCTACTTCTGGGCACTTGATCCCTGTGACTGTCTTCCTGGGATGTTCACCCTCTCGTCTATTTACACATCTTCTCTCCAGAGTCTCAGTATAGTGTCATTATGTGAAGAAGCTATGGATGCATCATGACCAACGTAGTGGGGACTCTGTCCTTATCATCCCATGGTATTCCATACTCTCAATTGTCACTTGCAGATCCTGGTGCTTTCCCACAAGAAGTTGCTCAATGTGGCTACCAGGCAGGCCAAACAAAAGCCTCTGTCTGCAGACAGGAGGGCACCAACAATGTGTCAAGCAACCTCATCTGCATCGTCACAAGCATCTGCAGTGTGGATATCTGGTCAACATGGTATGGCCCCTCCCTTCCCTGGCTGCCACCATCAAGTGTCATATAGGTCATCCATTTCAGTGCCAAGACCTAGAGGAGTTCTGCTGGTTAGGGCTTGGAAAAGGTCCAAGTGCAAATGTGATGGCGTTTTGTGTTATTGGTTATTCCTTAAATGTGGGAAATCTGTGTATCCAGCTGTTACAAACTGCCTTCTTCTCTTGGTTTTCTTAGAATATGAATGGAGATCAGACATTCATAGAGAGTGAAGCCATGTCCACCTGGTCCTACCGAGCAAGAGTTGGTAGCTACAGTTTGATAAATTTGACTAAGAGAACCAACAGATAACTTCCACTGTTGTCTGAGTTGTTGTTTTTTAGTGTCAGTGTGATTATCTGAAACAAAATATTTTTAGTTTCATTTCAATCCAGTGACTTAACACTTCCTGGTATACTGCATTAGCACAGTGTAGCTAAGGCACTACAAAGGGGCTACCCATGTTCTATCCACAGGCAGGAGTGTGAGAAATTAATGCATGCATGTATTCTTGCTTGCTAGTGTTCATCTAAAGGCCTCTGCTCTTATGAAGTCTTTCCCTAAGACTAGGGAGTGGCACTGCTAAAATTCTTGTTACTTCCCATGTCATTTAAGATCATAAAATCGATTCTCTACAGACTTGCTCACAGGAGAAGGATCATCTAGAGGATTCCTTTGTGAAGACTCTCCCTCCAGGTCACATTTCCTGTACTAATTGACAGTTATAATTAAAGATCATGAATTTCTCCCAGTGGCCACCTCGCCGCTCAACATTGAAAACTGTCAGACTTGTGACTAGAGGCTTTAGCTTCTCATTTTACCTAGGGTCAAAGCTGATATCTTGTAGAGTGTCCTTTCTGGCCTTCTCAGTTTCTCCCCATATTATACCTGACAGTGTTTCCATTCAGCCATCAGCTCAACACTATGATGTATGTACTGTATCATTGACTAGTACTTTCTAGGCAGAGATAAAAATTTCACAGCAGACTTGTTGGCCTTCAGGTTGATCTTTTTCTTTTTCTGTTTCCTCTTCCAGGTCTTTTGACAGTTGTGGAGCCCCTCTCACCAATAAAGGTTAGCAACTTGTCGGGCTTTCATGGCATTTATGGCAGTTAGATTGTGCTTCTTAGACTAAGTCCAAATCAGTGCTGCTAGGTATGTATGATGCTTATATACTTTACCCTAATTTAAACAGATGGTGTGGGCACTGAGAACATGTAGCCCTGCAAAGCATTTTAAATTATTTACATATTTTCTCATTTACCTATTCACTCTCCCCTACATTCTGTCTGTAGTCTGTCTCTTCTATCTCTTCTCTGGTTTTTATATCTTTTGTTCCGTCTTTTTCTCATTCTTGGCATCTGTTTCTGACTCTCTCCTGTTCTCTTTCTTACTGCCTAACTCCCGCTTTGTCTATCAATCTGTCTCTCCCTTGCTCAATCTCTATCTCTTTCTCTGTCTCTCTCTTCCTTTCTCTCTCTCTCTCTCTCTCTCTCTCTCTCTCTCTCTCTCTCTCTCTGTGTGTGTGTGTGTGTGTGTGTTTGTGTGTGTGTGTGTGTGTCCATGCATGTGGGGGCAGGTAGCATGTATATTTCCTGGAGAGCCTGTGAAGGTCAAAGTTTAACTCAAGTGAGGTCTTTCTCAAACTCATAAAGGACCTAGTAACTGAACTCTACTACCTATTATTGGAAAAGCTTTTGTAGGTGAAGAACCTGAAGGATCTGAGGCTGTGCCAGTACATGCTGGAGAAATACTTGACTGGACTCGGGAGTAGGAGCCTAGACATTGGCCCACAGAAGTGCTGTTCTCCTTCTTTGGATACCCGTCACAACAACACAATCTTCTCTGTCTACTGGAGTTGTCTTGGTTGTAGATTTGGAGATCCTCAATATCCCAGCTTAGTTCTCTAATGTTAAGTCATATCGACTCTTAGCATAGTACTTTATTTGCCACTGTTCTTTCTACCTTTATTTTGCCAGAATTTTCTATGGGTAAGTTATTCCATCTATAACACTTTATGATGTGTAAGCCCACACGAAGGTACCCAGAGCCCCTACACAATGTGCTCTTATTTACCTGTGAGAAGTCCAAGCCAGTAACCCCAATCTTAACTCAGTGGTGAGAAGGAATTTAAAACTTAGAACAGGACTTGTTTTCATTCCTTTCTTGTTAGTATCATTCACAACTTCTGTAGAAGTTGGGAGTCCAGAAAGCAAAGGGCGGGATTTTCTCACATGATCTTGACCCATGTTGGGTTTTTTGTCTTCCATCTCCACCTTTAACATTTAATATACCACATCTCTCCAAAGGTCATGCCTATTCTAGTGTGCTGCACTCAGTGAAGAAGTTGGAGGAAGTGTCAAAAGAGTGAAGGCCAAGCTCTGACTGTGACAGAGAGTTTGAGATGGACAAATGATGCCTTGAAAAACACGTGACTTTTCGCTGTGACCTCCATCTACTGTAAATAACCAACAACCTGTTCAAGGATCAATGTGCCTCTGAGATGAGGACAACAAGGTAGAAGGGAGTCCACAGAAGGAAACGGGTCTGAGGGCTAACACCATAACGCTTCCAATTCTGTCTTCTAGGCATCACTAAGAAATCTATATAGTCCTACCTCCCAGAAGATGAGTGAAGGTGTTACAGTTAGGATGACTGTTGACATGAGGCTCTCAGAGGTTCACCACAAATCGGAAGGACAAGATTGAGATTGCCATTCTTACGGTCTTTCCATAGTCTCCCCTTGCAATTAGAATTGACCATCACTGGGGACCTCATCTATTAGATGAAGGTAAGATGATCATCTTAGGAAACCTAGTCTTTGCTGCTGAGATACTGGGATTCCAAACAACTCTGAGAGGAGAGGGTACAAAGTGGAGCTCAGTTCTGCCTCTCATACCACACATAGCTGATGTCCTGGGGTTCTGTTCTCAGGAGGCATGGAGGACATGTATCTATTTCATGAAAAAGAAACTGTTACGAGCAGTCTGAGGTCCCTGTACTTAGAGCAGAGTCTTTGATTGTACCACATCCTAAGCAAGAGAGGTTGGAGACATTTTTGCAAATGACAAGAGCCACCACTCTCCCTGCAACTATTGTAAGGGATGTTCCCTGTACATCTTTATCCTATGTGATGCAGGTGTGAGTTAGATACTCTGACTAGAATAACAACTCAATGATTCTAAATTATTGATATATGGAAGGACAGGGTATTGGTTGTGTCTTGGTAAATGTACCCATGTCTGTCCATGACTGAGTTAAGTAATACACTGTGTCCTTGTGTGAAGGGGAAACCAAGGCCCTTCTGAGGTCTCTCCTGACAGTGACTGCCCCAACAACAGAGAAACTCATCAAGTTTCTCAGGATCTTTCCTTCCTCCTGGCTTATTTTGAAAATAGTCTCCTCCCCAGACACACCCATTTCAGTCATTCTCACAGCCATGACCTTGACACAGTCTCGATATCTTCCAACTCATAGCACTCTCTTTGTGTAACATGGAAAGTTCTTGGTCATGCCCAGTGTCCTAACAATTCTAGAGTAAGCCTGCTTTACTGCACATTTAGACTTGTCACAGCAGGCTTCATTCTTGTGTAACATGGGCAGATGTCGGCCATGCCCTGTTTCCTAACAACTCTAGAATGAGCCCACTTCACTTCACAACTAGGCCTGTCACAGCAGGCTTTACTGTGAGCCATGTGGACATCTTCTTCCTTCTGTATGGTTTCCCTGTATAGTAGACAAGGGAATGATATCTCAGGATATCCCTCCACCATGTTAGTCTTCACAGCTTCTCCGTCATGTCCTTGGCCTTTTGAGGTGAGCCAAAGCAGCAATTCCATCCATTGCAAAAGGCAGTAACTCATACCCCATTCTTTCCAGACATGGCCCAGATCTCACCTCCAAACTATTTACAGCACTTAATCCATCTCTCAATTCTCTGAGGTCCAGATGATGAGCTGGCACTTGAAGGGAATGCAGAGGTGACATATCCTCTCATGATGATCCTCAGAGAATTTAGCTATTAAGACCAAAATAGAGGGAGACCATGACTGCAAGCTGACCTTTGTGAGCAACATATCCTCTCAGGACATGAAGCATTGACATTGGGATGTCTCTAAAGAGGCAATGGCCCATACTCTTCATAGCAGAGGCTTCTGTCTATTTAAAACTCGAGGGAGAAGTGGGCTCCTTCTCCCATAGATGTGAGCAGGGTTGTCAATTTCTTCTGTCCCAACACGGATCCGTGGATCACATATCTGATTCTTTCTGGTCCCTGGAAATCCCAGGATCCTCTGAGTTTAACATAGGCAGCCACTGGGATACAGGTCAGTGTGGTCTCTAATGTTGCTGTGCCTCCATTTGCTGCACATTGTGGCTACATTGCAACCATGCTCTCTGGGTTCACAGAATGCTATGCTGTACTCTAAGCTTTCCCAGTCTCAAGGGTGGACTCAATCTGGCTTGTTACTACCACTTTTTTTGGAGGTTGCATCCTGAAATGCCATGTGCTCTTCATAATTCCATTAAATGCTTTTACTATTGTTTGGTACATATGAACATTCGTGAAAATCTACATAAAACTCTACATACAAGATGTATTCAAAAACAGTAAATGCTGTTTTTCTAAGCCATTATATTCCTGAACCACTGCTCCAACCCCACTAGTTATCAAACCCCCAAGATTGGCTCTGTCGCATCTGGCCAGTGATTCCTGGGGATGTCTCCTTCTGGTTCTTAGCAATGACCCTGCTGCTTTAGGCAGGCAGACTATGTCATTTTTCTCAGATGGTTGCTGTGAAGACCCTCTCACTTGTATTGTCTGATGTGCAGTCAGTTTAACATAGCTTGCAAGAAGCAGTTGAAAAGACCACTTGCAATGTTGTGGTCATGGGCTTAATTGTCAAGGAAACTCGAACACATGAGACTGACGTGGGTAAAGAAAAAAATTGTGAAATAGTCTCAAATTCTCAGTGATGTGTTCAAATATGTGATGCTCAAGATGGTGCTTAAAATTTGGAGAACTCATTTATTAGTGTAGAGCCTAAATAGTCCTTTTTAAAAGGCTAGGCTAAGGCATAGCCAGGCAGAGTCCATACTGTTATAGTGCAGTACTGAAAGACAAATCTACTAACAGCCTTTGGCATTCCCACAACTGTGTAAAGATAGATGGTCCTACTAGATGTCATAAATGATCCTTTTATTGTAGGTAACTGTCATCTTTTAGGATTTTATCCTCCTTATCTGTCATGTGTCCTTGCTGTCTCTAAGACTATGTCATGTTCTTTTTTTGAAGTACCAGCCTTCCCATAATCTGGAACATTACAAAATTTGGATGATGTTGCAATGAGGGGTCGGCTGGCATATGCCCTAAGTAGAAGCTGAGTGAGTTGTGGGGTTTTCCTGAGTTCAAGGTACTTGAACAGAGTGAGGCAGGACAGGTACCCACAGTCTGGAATCACTGGTCAAGCTTTATGTGTACACTGCTCTACTGTGGGTGGCAGTGCACAATGAGAACTGGACGCTTAGCTGGCTTTATCCTCACTACTCTCTCACAGGTTTTCATCTTGGACCAAACTGGTTCTGATCAAGGCACAGTCTAGTATGTGATAAGTTTCTATTTATGGGTTGGTGGATAAGTTAGGATTCTCAATAGATACTGTTTTGTAGACCACTGTGTGCCTCTGTTTTGAGCCCTGCCTGTGGCATCACCAAGTCATGTGATCCCTCCAGACTTCTTCCCAACATTTATCATCATGTATAAACCTTCCATCCAGCTCTGAGAATTCATTTTCCAGAAAGTAGATCATCCTTGGATGGCAATGACATCTTTGGGCCCTCATAAGCCAATCCTGGTGGAGAGTAGAGATCTGTCGGTCATTGGAGGAAAGAGTCTCTTCTGGTTCATGATGAGCAGATTCCAGGCGACTTTTATCAAGTGTAATAAGGTGATCTAGACCCTTTGTTTGTTAAGTAACTGCCCAGAAAATTTATTTTACCCTCCTCCCCCACATTTGCACAAAAGGCATAAGAAGTCTACTGGAGTCTTTTGGGTCATTAGGGCCCTGCTTGTGTCTTTAGCAAGGTACTGCTCTGCGAAGAAAACTCTGGACAGTGGCATATCTGCAATGTGTCCCTACATTTTCATGATGCTCCTATGAGACCAGGAAATAGAGAACACAGAGTAACATCAAAATATAAACTGTTGTATGACTGTTGGGCTGTGCACAGTAGACTGGGCATTCTTCAGAAGTACCATTTAGACATTTTTCAGCTATGGAGAAAGAACCCTTTGTCCATCATCTTCACCGCTGGTTGTGTTTATATTTGTGTCGCAGACCTTGAGCTTTTGAGTCTCCAGGGGGAATCTTGGTCATGTCACTGCAGGATGTGCAGTGGGTCTCCTTGCTTGTCTTCTGTACATTGATAGCACAGGTGATGCTTTCTATAACTCGGCGTAGGTCCCTGAAGGTGTAGTTGTGTCTCTCTCCCTCAGTACCCAGGATCTTCATGTTCTCTGTGCTCACCCCATTCTCAAAGTTTTGTAAAACTTGATCCCCAGTCATGGTCTGTCCACAAGTGACAGGGCATTTGATGTATACTTGAGGACACCCCTAACAGGTTGTTTCCAGTTTTTACCCCATTGTAGGGAAGAGAACAAAGACCTGCAGATGTCATGTTGTTCCCTAGTATGGGCCATGCAGAATAAAATTGGGCAACCAACAACAGAATTGCTGAGTGCTTGACCCTGACATTTTCTACAGGATGTCTAGAAAGCCTCTGGACAGGCAGCATGGCAGAAATCAACTCTTTCCAAAAAAAAAAAAAAAAAAGGCCTGCTGCTGACACTGGATAGAGCACAAACAAGCTCTCTGTCTGACTCCTTCAGCTCTTGCATATCCCCTTGGCTAACATTTCAGAGCTTCTGATTCTTCAGACATCAGGTTAGAGGGACAGGAATGGCAATGAGGGTTTTCTTATTCATTGGTAGAGTGCTAGAATGTCTGGTATGTTCAAAAATTATTGGGAAAGAGCTGGGAACATATCTTCTGAAAAAATATTCCCTCCATTTACACAATCTCCTTCCTTTTGTTCTCCACATCCAGCTTTTTGATACTGAAGAGATTGTTCTACCTGATGAGACCAGGCCTAGAAGATGGACTACATCCAAGAAGCCTGGCCCATCTAAGGCCAAGTCACATCTTTAAGAAATATTTGAAAGCATTTGTGCACGGGATAAAGGTGCAAGGACCAAAGTCTCCTTAGACATTCCAGCCTACAGAGGGTCTGACAGACTCAGGTCAAAGGTTACGTCTGAAGCCTAGATCATGAAGAAGGCCCCACTCCACAGGAGAAGTCTGTGGCTGATGCTGTTGCAACCAGGACTATGATTGTGAAACTTGTGTCTGTGGATAGCAGATTCACAAATCTTGTGCCCAGGTATCCACAGGCCTTTTTTCATACATTCCTTGGTATAACTTTGCAAGTCCTGACTTTGGAAGTGTTGGGTCCTTCTGCTATCTCACTTGACATATAGTCCAAGAAAGATTTTTACCCCTTTAAGGGGCTGGAAATAGACTGGACTCACAGTTACCATTAAAACTGAAGTTCTGTCCTTTGTGGTTATTGGCCCTTTTAAAACTTGTTTGACTGGGAACAAGGCTCAGAGCCTGATATTTCCAAGATTCTCCCCTACAAATTCAGAAACCCACAGCTCAAAGCAGTACAGATAACACTCAGAAATTAATCCAAGGACAAGGTGTCTGACATGAGAATCTTACAGATTTATTTAAAGGTCCAGGACTCACCAACACTACACCTACGTGGAATCATTCAGGGATTCCACCGTTAGAATTTGGGAGCTGCCATTCACAGAAATGACCACTGGAGACTCTCCATGACCCATAGTGCTGTGACTGCCATGCTCTCTGTCAAACTCCATAGGATGTCACCATTAGTAGAATACTAGTGCAGGGCAGCAGAGCAGTACAGTGGTCCTAGGGTGGTGTCATGGTTGGTTCTAGGAGATACTGACATCACACCACCCTCTACATCTAGAATGAAAGGAAGAGGAACACAGGAGGGAGTGTGTGATTGAATTCATGGCCCAAAGCAGGCTAGGTGTCAGCTATCAATCTGAAAGAGCACATCTGCCTCTGTATGGAGGATTCAGATCAGGAATGTGACCGGGACCAGATGATTCAATTCTCGCAAGAGAAAAGTCCTTTACATGACATCTTGCACCACAACAGAACAACCACAAGATAGCTTGTCCTTATAGGAACTGACACACCAAGGGCATAGGGGAAGTCTCTGGAATATACAGGATTGGTTGAGTACCACACAGGATGGCTGACAAGCTAGCAGAAGTGTAGGACACACACTGAGGTCAAGTGCCAGGTATCATGACCTATGTAGCCACACAGCTGGACTGAAGGGCTTTATTGCTCTGACTGAAGCAGAACCAAAGCAGGGCCTGCCTCAGCCTCCATCTGTACCTTGGCTCTAGTTGCTTCTTTCTCTTGCAAGTCACAGCATCATGAGGCAACTGCCTTGGTTCCCGAAATCACATGGTCTTTGTTCACGTTAAAGACAGGGCATTCAAGAATGTATTCTCCTCCTACCTATGTGCTGGACTAGGGACAGGAGATCAGATCCCTAGGCCTGGACTTCTGACCATTCCCATAGTGTATCAGTGAAATATTTAACCTTGGATTTCTTGCTCTTAGAGGTCAAAATAAACCTGTCAGTCCGGGAGTCTTAACAAGAATGATACTCTGGGATTCATCTAAGCCAGGCCTCTTACTCAACCCTTCTGCTGCCTATTTCTTGGTTCTAAGCATGGACCTCAAAGTCACCCTAAGCCTGCATCCTGAGTTCACACCCTGAGATGCACGTAAGACTGACCTGAGAGCTGCTCAAGAGGACACACACGGGTTACACCACAAAGAAAACTCTATCAAAGCTGACATAGGCCAGGAATTTGGTTCCTGACTCGACAGTGCTTGTCCAGTGAGTGTTTTACAAATTATATGGATTCCCAGGACCAGAGCCAGAGTCACAAAGTCAGGAGCAGTGTATAGTGTGAAATTAATAGCCAACAGAATCTTCGGTAGCAAGCTAAGAACCTGCAGAGAAACCTCAAACCCAGCCTGCTGGATGGTGCCAAGATCCAGTAAGGAACACTTCCTAAGAGAAAACTCTTCCTGGGAGAATTGCAGCCCAATAAATGGATGCTCTCATGATTCTCGGTGAAATAACTCATGGACCTTTTTTCCTTGTGAACAGGGAACTTCAAAACATCATGGGGTGAGGTGAGGTGAGATCCAGGGAAGAAGGCTGCCCTTTGGCTCAATCTGAGAAGTTAGGATGCTTCATTTGCAGGGGGGAGGATATCAGGTGTTGTCCTAAGTGACATCATCATCCTGGTGAAATGTCATGTCACTTGTTCTGAGACCAGTAGGCCTGAGTTGTAACTAATGCCTACACTTTTCAATTAGGAGAATTCCTGGAATTTTTTAAACCTATTTCATCCATGCCAGCTCTTCTGTCTTGTGGCAGACACCACTGACCCACATAAAACCACACTCGTGAGTGCACATGTGGACACACACACACACACACACACACACACACACACACCCCAACCCCGTCATCAAATGAATACAGGGGCTACAAAACTAAAAACATGGTCCTCCAAAGAAGACCCTCAAAGGTAGATACTTAAACAAGTGTTCCCCATCCTCATCATCCTGGAAGAGGAATTTAAAGTGCTTTATGTGACCTGTGCCCTGTCCACCATGACAGGTAACAAGGAAACCAAGGTCAACAAACGATGGGTGGGACAGGGAGAATCATGGTTGCTTACACACTGATAGTGGGAAGTGAAACTGGGGCCACCCCACTGGCTGCCAGCCATTTTGTCCCTCAGAATGAGTAAAATAGGAAGGCTGTCTGATCCATCGATGTGATGCAGGGATCCTCAGACATGCAGCATCATTGTTGCATTGTTCACTATGGCTCAGAAAAGGAACCAGGCAGAATGACACCTCATTAATGTCCTGTTTACACACACACACACACACACACACACACACACACACACACACACACACTCACTCTCCATCTGTGTGTGTGTGTGTGTGTGCGCGCGCGTGTTTGTGCAAGCTTCTGTGAATGCACTTGTGCATGCAATGTGTCTTATTTGCTTTCTCTTACCCATGGCCTGTTTATTTTCCTGACACTGTTTTGTGGGTCTCCATCCATTCCTCACTCTAACCTTGGGTCATAAACATTAGACACTATGTCTACTGATATTGGCCACTATATCTCTTGTCTTCCCCTCTCAGAACTGGTCCACTCCTTACTGCTCTAGTAAGTGTCCACTGTTTCCTGCATTTAATAAGTGGTTTGGGCTTTATTTGGGGGTATTATTTGATGTTAGGTTCTGTTCAGATACTTTCTGGTCATGTTCTTCACAGACGTGGCAAGAATCTTTTCCCAGGAGGAGAATTCAAAGATTAAAATAAAATACAGATGTCATCAGGATATGGAATGTGAACATTAAATTTGGATGCTCTTACTTTTGGAGAACAGTAATATCGAGACAAATGTTGTACTGATGCTCCTCTGTGTTTCCAGGGTGGTAGGATTATGCCTGTCAGGTCCCTGCAAGGCCAGGACAGGCTAATGTTACAATGTAAAGCCCAGGGAGCTATGATTACTCCTGAGGTTTGTCCTTCTGAAGAGGCTGGCCATGCAGCGAGGTTGAGTACTTTCCTTGGCCTCTGCTGACAGGTCCAGGGAAAATCCTGACACATAGACTAGAAATTAAACCAAGACTGGTACATAGGAGTCCTTTGGATGCAAAAAACAGCTCCCTGGACAATAGGGATGAAATCCCAACCCAGACTACAGACTTATATACATGGTGTTCCTTTTCCCTTATAACTTCTGCAAAAATGCTCCATGTGAACATGAAATGGACAGTGCCCTCAGCACATCTCCACAGTGTTGGTCTAGACTTTTGCCTCAGGGCCTTTTCCTTCCTTCCTGATGATGCTAAGGATCTCTTTAGGGGTTTGGTGCCCATAGAACCATGTGATTCAGTATTTGGTTCCTAGTGGGTAAACCTGTTTCAGAAGGATAAGGCAGTGCTTCTTGGGGAAGAGCTGTGTCCCTAGGGTTCGTTTTATAGATTTCAAAAGCCCAAGTCATTCCCAGTGATTTCCAATCTGCCTCCAGTTTGTGGCCCAGAGAGCTCTCAACTGTTCCTTTGCTGTACCACAATGTACTAGTTCTGTAAATGTGAGTCTGAATCACACACTATCTTTTACAAATTTCTTGCCTTGGTCATGAAGTCTTAAGGAGCAAAGGAAAGGAAGATGTAGAACTAGAAGCTCTTGCTTTCATGGATCAAGCAGGCTGACATTTATTCATTGAGTCAAAGCCTATAGGTACTTCAATGTCCTTTGCTGTTGAGTTTATCATCTCATTTCAGACTAATGAACAGTAAGTAGTTGAAGAGAGAGGCGATGCATAGTCCTAGCCATTTGAGATGCCTATGAGCCAAAACAATGACCAGCATGGCTAATATCCGGTTACCTGAGGCTCCAGAAATACAGAATTTCTAAGGTGAAACCAGAGCTGCGTCAGGCATTTGGACATCAGCAGCCCTTGAGTCACTCCTTCTCATAATTGACTCCATGTGCATACTTCAGCATGGAGCTCCTGTGAACCCATTGGATGAGTACCCCAGACTTAGGTGGAATAGCTCTGTGGCATGTATCTGCAGTTCAGCCTTATACAGGACAGTGTTCTCAACTAGGGGCAGGGATCCCTGCAATGTACTTAAGGAACACAGGGCTCTGATCCATTCTTTCTCCCTTCATTTCCTTCAGATTGGAAAAATTAATTCCGTGTTAATATTTTTGAGATGAGTGGGTGGCCCCATGCCTGAGGCGCAAACCATGCCTAAACTCTGGATATGCTCTCTACAGGATCTTGCAACCCACTGTTGGGTATTTCAACTAATGTGATCCCCATGTGTCCTGGGAGCCTCTTGCTTTGCTAGAATCTCAACTTTCTGGTGGCTATCCTAGTTCCCCACTCCGCATTGCTGCACACATTCTTGTAATTTTCTGATCCTCTGTATGTCTCCCTGTCTCTCTTCACACCTGATCCTGCTCCCCTTTTCCCCACCCCCTCCCTCTCGCTCCGAAGTGCCTACCTCTCTCTACCTCCTGTGATTATTTTGTTACCCCTTCTATGTAGGAATGAAGAATCCATACTTTAATCCCCCTTCCTTTTGAGCTTCACATGGTCTGGTAGCTATCTCATTGGTGTTCCAAGCTTTTTCTCCTAATATCCACTTACTGAACACACATGTGATCTTTTGTGACTGGTTTACCTCACATAGGATGATATTTTCTGGTTCCTTCCATTTGCCTGCAACTTTCATGGTCATTGTTTTTAATAGCTGAATAGAACTCCATTGTGTAAATGTACCGCATTTTCTGTATCCATTCCTCTGTTGAGGGACATCTCAGTTGTTTCTAAGATTTCCCACAACAGTCCTGAGCATATTACTACTGTTTTTAGGGAGCTAGCCTTTCTGGCCCTACTGGAAAGATATCCTTGCCCTCTGAAGGCTGTAACTCAAAGACACCAGAGATCACGTAGTGGGTCTCTGGCTCATAGATATTCTTGGAACATTTCCCCTGTACTTACTCAACAACAAGGTAATCAGAGCAAACTGAACTTAAAAAGGTGAACAAGATTCAGTGGACTAGAAAATTTAGCAGCAGAACAGGCAAAAGCCTCTCACTGCTATACCCTCAGGCACTCATGTGGCATAGAAGATTGGTGGCCACATATACCAAGACTCTGCAGGAAAAGATACAGCAAGAAAGTTAGATGGACTGGAGTCATCTCCAGCTTCTTCTGACGAACAGAGGATGGTTTGAAAAAAATGATAGGATACTGAGGTGTCAAGACCTCCATTTCTTAGAAAAGTTTTCTCATTAAGTGGTGTCCTATGCCCAAGAACAAGATTGTACATATGAATAAATTCTACAAATAAATAAATATAAACATCGTACTATGTTGGAAATTGAATAATAACTGCATTAGCTTTGGCTCGAAGTTTTTCTTGGGCCTAATGACAATTAGTACCCTGCTCCACTGCTCAGGACATGACACCCAGGCCGGCATCGATGCTGTTCTGTCCAGTGCTCTGGAATCCACAATATCCTAACTGTTGGGTTCTGGGGTTAAGGAGGGACGATAATTGTAAAAGATAATTCTGTTCTGTCATGATTTATGAATGTTGCCTAAACTTCTGGCCAAAAGAGATAAAACGTGTTTGGGGACAAAAATGATATTTTCTATGTTTTGGAACGTGAATCTATCCTTGCCTACTGAGTTCTCTATAAAGAAAGAAGCAACCAGACTGCCAATCAGTCAGGCTGCAAGATTCCTCCAAACCACCATGACTGACTCACTTCTTTCTCTCTGACTCCCTACCTCCTCTGTGGGACCTGGTCATCATCAGGGCTGGCCTCTGAGAGCTTAGAGTGTATGTGTATGGTCAGAAGTCCAGGATGTTACACAACTGCATAGGACAAAGATCTATATGTCATGTATAAGCATTGGAAACAGTCATGGACATCATATACGTTCATAAGAACCAGCTCTGGATATGTTGGACTGTTAAGGCAAGCTGTCCTCAAATTTATGCACTCACATGGGAAGTAATTGCCGATATCATGTTACTGTGTGAGAATCATTCCTCAATATTGGTACATGCATGGTAGGGGGTGCATGGGAAGAATTCATGCAATACTATGTATCATGTACCTGCAATGGAAGGAAAAGAGGTCTTGGAAATTTGGAACATATATCGATAAAAACTCTGGATATCATAGTCCTACATAGGAAAAGCCATGCATATTATGCACATATGTAAAAAAACAATCCTGGATATGGTACTTTTATTGAAGGAAGCAACAGATATCATCAACAAAGGTGGGGCACAATCCTGTTTACTTCAAACCCAAAATGATAAAGTCCTGTATACAGTTTACTTGCATGAAATTAAGTCTTGGATCTCACTCACCCACAGTGAAAGAAGTCCTGGGAATACTATACCTTCATGGTAAGAGGCACTGGATATTATATTCCCACATGGAAAGAATTCCTGCATATCAGGGACCCACATAAGAAGCAGTCTTGGGTGTTTGCTACATGAATATTAAGAAGTTGTTTATATGGTGTGTGTGTGTGTGTGTGTGTGTGTGTGATACTCCTAGATATCACAAATCCACATACCAAAAATTCCTGCATGTTGTAGATGAACATCTACCCGTATAGGAAGTAGCCTTGTTATTGGAATCCACATGAGAAACATTTGATATAATGAAACATCAGGAGAAGCAGTTCTGTTTATTGGATACCCACATGGGAAGAAGTCCACATATCTTGTTACTGTATGGGAAAAGTTCATGGAAATTATGTGGCGTGACGGGAACAAGTCCTAAATCTCTAAAACTATGTTGTGACTCTAGGGAAGTTCTTGTTTATACGGGAGGTTCCTGACTCTGTTCTGTGGCCTGTTCTTGGGTCACTTCTGGTACGCTGTTTAAGAATTTTTGACTGTTAAGTTGATGTGAGGGGAGAACACATGCATATATGTCTTGAGACAAGATGTTTCTTTACTGTTTTTTTACAAAAACATATATATATATATATATATATATATATATATATATATATATAGTGTTTCGTGAAAGAACAATGTACACTGACGTTTTAAGACATAACAGAATAAGGTGTTGGGTTCCATAACAGACGGTTGTGAGCCTCAATGTGGTTTCTGGCAATTGAACTAGGGAACTCTGGAAGAGCAGTCAGTGCTCTCAGCATTTGTCCACCTCTCCAGTCCCTATTTTCATATCTTGAAGAAACAGATCTTTACAATTTTCACTAAAGGGGAAAAAGGAAACTTTCTTAAGGCTGGTGGAGCCTGTCCAAGTTTCTGAAGATGCCGATATGACTGGCAGGAACTAGTAAGATAAACAATTCAAAGTATTTAGGGACCAAGGAGATCTATAAACCTATTAACTAGCAAAGCAATTTATACTTATGAACAAAATGAATACCGATAAACAAAAGAAAACATTTTCCTACAGAAATGCTAGCTTTTATGAGAGAGAATTGCATCCACAGAGCCACATTTGAAGCCATGAATCAAGTTCTTGAGCTCATCTGCCTGAAAAATGATTGCATTATTGACATCATGCAGGGACACTGGCTATACCTGGAAGACAATGGCATTTTTTTATAGTCCTTAAGACAGGGTAAATGAAGACAATCATGTAAGCTCTACTATGAGATATATTCCCCCCATGGTATTATTGTTTCCTACTTCCTGCATTTTTGTTAATTCACTAACATTATAAGACAAAGTCTCAAGGTTAATTAAAAGAGAAACAGATCCAAGTTGCCCTAGGCATTGAACGTGCCTGACCTCATTAAACAAATCAGCATTCTTTCTTGACTTTCAATGCTTATTGGATTTGATCCTGCCTGATTCTGCCATCCAGAGGAAGGTGATTCACTCAAAGTGAGCATGTCAAGCTTTCTCTGTGGACCTGTGTAATCTGGTCGATATCATCCTGTCTGGGTGGTATATTTTAGGGGGAGAATACCCAGAGTTCACAGAAGGAAATTTTCCATTTGCTTCACAGCTCTGGTACATCCAATTAAAGCAGTCATGAGAAGTATCTTTGGAAAAGAAAAGGTATGACATATATTTAATCATGCATATCCATATTTATGACACTCATCGTTGTAAGCCTTTCCAAGGGACTCTGTTTTGAAGTATGTTTTCTCTAAGATCCCTTCAGTAATCATTTGGATTCTAGCGCCTATTAGCTACATAATCATAAAAAGTTACTGATAGTTCTAAGCTTTGGTGACCCTATTCATATGCTGAGGACCCTCACTGAGACATTTTGAGGGATAACAAGACTATTTGACATTACGTGGTATCATATAATGGTAGACTAAAAATGAGAGTCAACTAAGAGAGTTGGACACATTTCTGAGGGGAAAAAGAATGAAGGAAATCTCCATATAGGCAGACAGAATTTTCTTTGTCATTTTAATGAAATTCTCCAACTCTCCTATCCTTTAAGATCAAAGTATGTGGAGTGGAATCTGGTTACAGCACATTCCTGTCATATGTCAGCTACCATGTTTCTCGTCTTGCTTGGCTATCATTTCTAGATTATAAAGAGACAGCTTAGTCACAAGATATTGTAACCACTATTTTGATATAATCCAATATACTACATGGATAAATACTGCAGGTATTTTGTAATGGTTAGTAAGACAGGTTCATTCATGGTCTAAACAGAAATTCTAGTTCCAACACTCATCTGGGTCATTTGGGAAAAGTTATTTAAGATGGTTAATTATACTAAGGTTTCAGATAAAATAGTAGCTGTAGTCATTTGAATGAGAACAGCCCATAAAGACTCACATGTTTGAATAGTTGGTCTCCAGGCAGTAGAACTGTTTAGAATTAAATCAGAAGGGTGGCCTTGTTGGAGGAGGTGTGTCATTAGGAGCCAGTTGAAAAGTTTTTAAAGCCTAAATCTTTCCCAGTTAGCTTGTGCTTCAAGAAATATTTTGTTAGCTACTGTTCACATGCCATAACTGTCTTCCTGTAGCCATACACCCTGACAAGATGGTCAGGTACTACTCTCCAAAACTATTAGCCACAAAGAAACTCTTTATGCTTTAAATTGCCGAGGTCAAGTGCCATATTATAACAATGTTAAAGTAACTGAGTCAGAGACTGACCTCTGAACATATTCGTGAATTTGCATTCAAAATGTTTGCCTGAAATAGAAACATCTAGATAGAATGCAAAGGTACCATTCCATGGAACAGGGTCCCAGACTGAAGGAAAGGGGAAATAAGTAGATTTATCTTTCTGCTTCAACCACCCAATTAGACAAGATGGATCAAGCAAAGAAGTGCAGGCTGACAGGAACCGGATGTAGATCTCTCCTGAGAGACAGACCCATAACACAGCAAATACATAGGCGAATGCCAGCAGCAAAACACTGAACTGAGAACAGGACCCCCGCTGAAGGAATCAGAGAAAGGACTGGAAGAGCTTGAAGGGGCTCGAGACCCCATATGAACAACAATGCCAACCAACCAGAGCTTCCAGGGACTAAGCCACTACCTAAAGACTTTACAGGGACTGACCCTGGGCTCCAACCTCATAGGTAGCAATGAATAGCCTAGTAAGAGCACCAGTGGAAGGGGAAGCCCTTGGTACTGCTAAGACTGAACCCCCAGTGAACGTGATTATTGGGGGGAGGGCAGAAATGGGGGGAGGATGGGGAGGGGAATACTCAAATAGAAGGGGAGTGGGAGGGGTTAGGGGGATGTTGGCCCAGAAACCAGGAAAGGGAATAACAATCGAAATGTAAATAAGAAATGCTCAAGTTAATAAAGAAAAAAAGAAAAAGGAAAAAAATAATTTTACACGGAGGTTTTGTTTATTAAAAGTGAAGTTGAGAAAAACTGCTTAGAATGTTATCTGGTATACAATAGCACCAAAACAGATCATTGAAAAAAGCATAAATTTTATTTTCCCGAGAGGAAGCATCATTTCTGTAGATCTACTTGCTATTGAACGGTGTCTTGCATAATTGTCCATCTATTCTGATAATATCCATTGGGAAAATTATGTCAATATTCTTATTCCACACTACAATGATGCATGAAACCCTGCAATTTCGTGGAGAAGAAAGAGGTAGACAAGGTCCTATTGAAAGAGAAAGATTTTCTGGATACAAGGATGAAGACTGAGTACATGAGTACAGGGGCATGCAGCCCAAGCATGTACTCTCTTCCAGCGTTTTCATGTGCTAAGTTCAATCTCAGAGGATTCAACGAGACACATTCAGTCCCTGGTGACATCATTCCCCTGCATAGTTACACAATATGACTCACCACAGTTTTAGATAACGGTTGGTAAGAACTTTAAAAGGGAGTAGGAGGGTAGACAATGAAAGAAGCTCCTAACAGGAATGGAAGTAGTCAGTGCTGCCCTATGAAGGTTGGGGAACACTGTTGGCCTGGCAGTCTGAGGGCTATGTTCTGTGATGCTCACACTGCTCTCCTGACACACACACACAAAGGAGGCAATACTTAATAAGTATAGTGTGGGGACAGTTTTAATATTTTCTAACTTGCATTGTAAGAAAAATAAATCTTTTCTTCTTTATTGCTTTTTTTTTATAAAAATTTGTCCAGAATTTTTGGAGTTTGACTTGTGGTCGCACTTCTTATAGATTTATTATGCAAACTCAAAGGAATATAAAGGATATAGAGGTAGGAACATAGATTGGTGGTAGGCGGCTTGCTTAATATATATGAGGCCGTAAATTCAGTTCCCAGTACCAGAAAACAACATCGCCAAACCCTAAAATACTTGGATTAATCAGATGGTTCATCACATAAAGACATTCACTTCTTACAAAGCCTGAAGACATGACTTCAATTCCCAGGTCTCAGACAAAAGGAGGGAACTGATTCCCAATGAATGACCTCTAACCTCTGCACCTGCAGCTATACAGCAGTACACAAAGTCCCAGTCCACAGTTTCCTATGCATACCAGGAGGTCTGCTCCAACCCGAGACACCAAGTTCAGCCACCAACACAGACAACCAGAGAGAAACAGGCAAGTTCAGGAAAATAATCCACAGAAGCCACTGCAATATGCCACCACTGGAATACAATTCTCCTACTTCATCAAGCCCTGAATATCCTAACACCCCTGAAGAGCAAGACTATAACCATAAACCCCATGTCATGAAGACGATAGAGGCCTTTAATGGAGAAAAAAGAATTCCTTTAAAAAATATAGGAAGGCAAAAAGAGGTGTAAGCCTATAAAGAGAAAACAAATAAATCCCTTAAAAATACAGGAAAATATAAATAAACAGGGAAAGGAAATGAATAAAATGGTCCAGGACCTAAAAATGGAAATAGAAGCAGTAAGGAAAATAGGAATGGAGACAACCCTGGAGACAGAAAACCTAGAAAAGAGAACTGGACGTACAGATACAAGCAAAAGCAACAGAATACAAGAGATGCAATAGAGAACCGCAGGCTTACAAGATACTAAAGAAATGATAGATTAGTAAAGGAAAACACAAAATGTAAAAAGTTCCTAGCTCTGCGGCTGGAGAGATGGCTCAGAAGTTAAGAGCAGTGTCTGCTCTTCCAGAGGTCCTGAGTTCAATTCCCAGCAAACAACTTGGTGGCTCACAACCATCTATAATCAGGTCTGGTGCCCTCTTCTGGCCTGCAGGCATACATGCAGGCAGAAAGCTGTATGATGTATACATACATACATACATACATACATACATACATACATACATACATACATAAATGTAAAAAAAAAAAGTTCCTAGCTCAAAACATCCAGGAAATTTGGGACACTTTGGAAAGATCAAACAAAGAATCATAGGAGTAGAAGAGATGAAGATTCTCGGTATCAACTGCCAGAAGATATCTTTAACAAAATCCTAGAAAAAACATTCCCAAACTAAAGGAAGAAATTGTACCAGAAAGGAAAGTCCTTCCACCACATAATAATCAAAAATGGATAGAACAAAGAAAGAGTACTCAAAGCTGCAAAGGACCAAGGACAAGTAGGCAATAACAGTATCAGAATTACACTTGACTTCTCCAAAGAGACTCTAAAAGATAAAAATTCGGGACATATTTCTTGCTGATCCTAAGAGAAGGCAGGAGCCACCCCAAAATACAATACTCAGCAAAACACTCAATCATCATAGAAATAGAAACCAAGAAATTCCATGACAAAACAAATTTTAAACAATATCTTTCTACTATTCCAGTCCTAAAGAGTGTACTAGAAGTAAAACTCCAACACACGAGGATAACTACACCTGAGAAAATACAAGAGATTAATTATCACACACACACACACACACACACACACACACACACAAACACTCAGACACACACAGAGAGAAAGAGAGAGAGTGAGAGAGAGAGAGAGAGAGAGAGAGAGAGAGAGAGGAGAAGAGAATTACATACACACACTAACACCCCCAACATCAACATCAAAATAATAGCAACTAACCATCATTGGTCCTTAACATCTCTCAATGTCAAATCACCAATAAAAATAGACACAGACTAACAGACTGAAACCTAAAACAAGATTGAGCATTCTACTGCATACATGAAACAAAACGCAGCAAAACAGTGGACACTATATCAGACTATAAAGCTATAAGATGATTTTCCAAGCAAGTGGACCTGAGAAATGTGATGGAATTACTATTGTAATATGTAATAAAATAGACTTCCAACCAAATTTAATCAAAGGAGAGGAGGAAAGACATTCCATACTCTTCAAAGGAAAAATCTACCAAGATGAAATCTCAATTCTGAACATCTATGCCCAATTGCAAGGGCAGCCAGATTCATAAAAGACACTTTACTAAAGCTCAAATACACACTGAACAGCACACAATAATAACGGTGAACTTCAACACTCCACTCTCATCAATAGACAGGTGAGTGAAACAGAGAAACAATGAAAATTACAGAGACTATAAACCTAATGGATTAACAAATACTACAGGACATTTCACCCGAACATAATGGAATGTACCTTCTTATCACTCACAGAACCTTCCCAAAATCTACAATATATTGAGCATAAAAGGAACCTCCATAGACACAAGATTAAAATAACCCCATGCATTCTATCAGATCAGCACAGATTGAGTGTGGACGTCAACAACAACAGAAACAGCAAAAACACACACCCAGGGTAACTGAACGACTTTGTATCCAATTATCATTTGGTTAGAGAAAAACATTAAAAAATGAAAGACTTTTCAGAATCCAATGATAATGAAAGCACAATATACCCAAACTTACAGCACACAGTAAGAAGAGTGGTAAGAGGAACAGTAATAACACTGTGTGCCTTCATAAGGAAAATGGAGAGATCTCATACTAGCAATGTAAGGGCACACCTGAAAGCTCTAGAAGAAAAAGAAACAAAAAGAGCCAAGAGGAGTCTATTGGTTCAGGTTCTCTCCTCAGGGATTCTTATGTGTGGTGCCCTTTAGGATATCTGCCCAGTTTGCTTGATAACAGAGATGGAGACACTTGTCTCTCTCCTCTGTTAGTGAAAGAAAACAGCAAAAGGGTCAGGAATGTTTATTTAAGCTTCAGGAAGAAAATTTAAGGAGAATATACCGAAATACTCAGCTGTTTCCTGACAGGCGTAGGAGGCATTTCACCACAAATTTTATATCCTGTGGGGCAAAGTGCTGGTTAGAAGATGACCTGTTTCAATCTGATGACACTTGACATCATGCTCCCACCATTGGCAAAAATATGAACTCTAATGGCAGTAAGTACAGATCCCTTGAGACCGCTGCAGGGGGGAAAATCTGATTATCTTCTATGTCCAGAAATGTCTGTGTAGATAGAGTACTGTCAGGGAGTTCAGCTGAAAACGGTCTAGACACAGGGCTCTCTTGAACAGTATTTACTGCTCGGGCCTGTTGAGGGTTGAGTCAACAGATTATAGATTTGTGGATTATTAAATACAGCCTGGGACAGGCGATGCTGAACAAGAGTTGGGAATTAACATGAAGAGAGTCAATGCTACACTGATGAAAACTGAGGTGATAGCAGTTCACATGGCTGTTTAGCGAGAGTCCACCAACAGCAGGCCAGCACCTATCAAGTCATGCTTCATATCGGCACTTCCCGAGAAGTGTTTTCAGAAACAGGCAGCTTTATACAATGACTCTGGAGTCCTTCAGTCAGTGTTGCCTGCTTTTCTTATCCCTATCACAAGGTATATGACAAAAGCCCCTTAATGAGGAAGGATTTATTTTGCTTCACAGTTTCAAAAGGTTCAGTACTGTGTCAGGGAAGACACAGTGGTTAGAGCATGTGGCCTGTGGTGATGGGAACCAAAGCTTAGGAGATTGTTTACCTGAGATTTGTTTACGAAGCAGAAGGCACAAGCTGGCATCAGAGCCAGGATATAACTCAAAGTCTATCCTCCAAGATACCTGTTTTCTCCAGCTAGGCTCTGGTCCTACATATGCCCCAACTTACCAAACTAGTATTGTTATGGTGTCCCCTTGTATCTAACATAATGTAATCATAAAGTTAATGCAGAAAAGTTTATTGTAATGAGCCACTGCAGAGATGCAGACAGGAATCTGGAGATAAACTCTGACCCTGAGTCAGAATGTTATAGAATTTTTAATCAAATATCAACAACGGCTGTAATCATATGTGCCACGTTAGAGTTCCATTGTCTGTCAATCAGGACTGTACTAGGAACATTTCTTCGTGGTACATTTATGCTTGTCTCATTGGTTGGCTTGCTCAACTGCGGGAGAGTGGTTTGCCCAGCATTCATATCTCAACTTGCCAACCAAGATGACACTCATTCAGGTAGGGCTTGGGAAGTGAACCTTTGACACCTGTTCAGAATGCAAGTTTTATTCAAAAGGAAATTGCGGTCTGCAGCTGGAGCTGACCCTGTGCCAGAGCTCTTTGTACCCAGATCCTACCGGGAAACAGCTGGTCTCCCAGGAGTGCTGACACACAGGCTTAGAGGAGGGCCAAGCCACTGTCACAGACAGCAAGAAAAGACCAGCTAACACCAGAGATAACCAGATGGCCAGACAAGTGTAAGGACCTAAGCAACAGAAACCAAGGTCACTTGGCATCCTGAGAACCCAGTTCTCCCACCACAGAAAGCCTGGATACCCAAACACACTGGAAAAGCAAGATTCTGATTTCAAACCACACCGCATAATGAAGGTAGAAGACTTTAAGAAGGATATAAATAATCCCTTTAAAGAAATACAGGACAATACAGGTAAACAGGTAGAAGATTTTAAAGAGGAAATACCAAAATTCCTTAAAGCAAGACAGGAATACACAACCAAACATGTGAAGGAATTGAGCAAAACCACCCAGGATCTAAAAATGGAAATAGAAACAATAAGGAAATCACAAAGGGAGACAACCCTGGAGATAGAAAACCTAGGACAGAGATGGGGAGTTATAGACGTAAACATCACAATAGAAAAAGAGACTTGGGAGAGAAAGGGTTCATTTTAACTAGCAATTCTAGGTTAAAGTCCATCCTTGTTGCAAAGTCTTAGTAGCAAGGGCTTTAGACAGTTGGCCATGTCTCATTCACAGCCAAGAACAGACAAATGGATTTGTGTGTGGTCAGTTGCGCATTGGCTTGACTGTGCTCAGTGCAACCTCTTGACTAAGTAGTTCAGTAGCCCTTGCCTAGAGAATGTTGCTACCCTCAACGGGACGGATCTTCCTACACAATTAATTTCATTAAAGCACTCCCCTTAAGTCACGCTTCCAGGAAAAACCAATGGACCCAGTCCCTCACTGGCATGCTGTCCTTCTTGGGTGATTCTGTGTTGTGTCAGGTGACAAGGCTGATGGCACATCACAAAGATATTACTTTGCAGGTAAAGGACCCAAAGCCTGGAGAAGTGATGAACGTTAGCCCAAGATGACACAGTGACACAGTAAGCTCTGGATATGGACTCTCTCACTCGGGGTTCCTCAACATTGATTACATAATACTGATTGTGGTAGATTGAATGAGAATGGCTTCTGTAACCTCATGTGTTTCAACACTCACTCACCTATCAGTGGAACTATATGGGAAGGATTTGGAGGTGTGGCCTTGTTGGAGGCAGTATTGCTTCTTACAATGGGCTTTGTAGGTTCCAAAGGACCATACATTTCCCGGTGACCTCCCTCTGCCTTGCAACTGTGAATAAGGTTTTAGCCCTCAGCTACTGCTCCAGCACCATCTCTGTCTGCCTTGCTGCTGGGATTCTCTCCACCATGATGGTCCTGGACTCTAATCCTATGGAACTGTATTCCCCAATAACTCTTCCTTCTATAAATTACCTTGGTTGTGTTGTCTCTTCACAGCAACAGAAAAGCGACTGACTCTGATAAAATATCTACCTGCTGATGTCCTGGCCACAACCCTGTCAGTTTATTTATTTGGATGTAAGGAAATGAGGAGTCCATGCATCTTGCATTTTAAACGGGAAGGTGGTTGACATGTGCAGCCTACCACGGGAATGAATCTCTGGTAAACTATTTCCATCTCCTGTCCCATAGCCTTGGACTCCCCCATTTACCATGCTGGAGCTGCTTCTGCCTGAGACCTGGAGGACAATTTCTTAGACCTTCAGAGGGACATGATCATCTGAGACTTCCTAGCACCCTTAATGACACAGCCATACCCACTGGCATCTGCCTTCCTTGAGGGAGACTGCAAGAACTCAGAAACTTATTTTACTGGATGCCATGGCAATTCTTTGCAGTGTCAGCAGAAATACTCCACAAGACACACACGCTAGCAGAAGCCTCACCCAAGTCTTCAGCTCAGAATCTCTCTCAGCCCTAGCTTCAAGCATTGTATTGCAGAGCCTTGACTCAGAAATTCAACAAAATAACCACACACTATGGGATTCTTTGCTATACCCTCCTCTTACTATGGCTCAGAGGTGAAACATTGTAACCAACTATCCAGCTGGAAGAGGCATGGGGGCAGATGGAATTGAAAAGTTCTTCCACCACTGATCATCTTTGAATAGACCCCCCAAACTCCTGGCTTCTGTATCCCTCCAATTGCTAAAGCAACTCTAATCCTCCAAGATCCTGACCAGGTTTGTTTACAATCTCACTGTTTTCCAAGCTTTCAATTTGAGTTTTATTTAATTTCCTGTGACGGTATGGACACATGGAGTTCAGGGGATAACCTAAGGTGTCGGCCCATATTCTCCTTCTTCCTTGTTTGAATAAGGTCTCTTTGTTTTTTGCTGCTTCACATAGGCTAGATTCTGGGTCTGCTCCAGTCTCTACCTCACATCTTGCCTTTGAATACCTGGGATTGCAGGAGTGCTACCGAGCCTGAACTTTTACCTGAGTTCTGAGCATGCTGATCCAAGTCCACACGTAAGCGCTCTATTCATTAACCCAATTCCCCATCGCATAATTCATCTGTAGTCATGTAGATCTTTAAAATAAATATTGAAAAATAAAACCTTCCTATCATCTTAAAACTCTTGCCATGTATAGAAAACAGAACAGTCCTACCCTTTCTAACAAGCAAAGCCAAGCTATAGCCCAGTAAACCCAGAGCTGTTGGGAGTTAGAACCCAGGATCCAGTCACAGATCTCTCAATTGCAAGCTGTGCATATGAAATGTGAAATACTTGCAAGCTCTAAACCTTACACTAGAGAGCACATGTCTGGAATAGTTTGTTGTTAAAGCGCCAGCTCACTTTTTAGACCTGATAAGAACAGTTACTGGGTTCTATTCAAGGTTCTAACTATCCTTTTCAAATGCTACTGCTACCACCATCTTTTGGGGTGTGATTTTTTATGGAGTGAGGATGGGATGTGTACACCTGTTACCAGGTAGGCATTTGCCTGTGCACAGATCCCTGTTCTAAACTGTTCATTTGCTATTGTATGAGGCAATCTTTCTTTCCTGAATCCATCAAGGTCTTGGAACAAAGCAACAGAAATGATTGGGTGACTAATGCAAGAAAGTGGATGCAAGCACGGATGGAGATTCAAAATATCAATCAATCAAACAAAGAAACAAACAACAACTGTACTGTGAGGAACAGGGGTAGCCAGAAGGATGAACGTAGAGAAACAGGCAGGAATCATGGGAGCACTGGGTCTGGCCACCATGATTCTGGACTACATGGTCCAGTCTCTTTAGAATGCTGCAGCTGTCACTGTCACCCTGAGCATCCTCATGTCCAATCACTCTCCCTCTTTTGTTACTATTGGTTGAGCAATCATTCTGTTCCTGTGGATTGGGTGTGAATGGTAGATGGGCAAACTGTGGAGGGTTCTGTCCCATTGGGAATTGCCAGTCTTTCACACACTGAAAATTCACCCTTAAGAAGATGTGGAGGTACAGGGACTGCTGATACAGTTCAGTGGTTAAGAGTCCATACAGCTCTTGCAGAGGCCCTGAGTTCAGTTCTAAGTACCCAAGTGTGGTGGCTTACAATGGCCTGTAACCCCTGCTCCAGGGAACTCCCTTCCTCTGGTCTCTGCAGGAACCTATACTCAGGTTCAGACACCTACATACACGTAATTAAAAATAACTAAATCTCCTTTGTAAAACATATGGAAATAAAATATAAGGGGCATTTTCTAGAAAGACATCTTTTAACTAGTAATCTTTTTCCTGCTGACAAAGTTTCAGAAGCAATGACTTGTCCTCTTCTACCTCAGAAGTCCTTGTACAACCTACAGGTCCAAACCCAGTGATTTCTAAAATCTGCTGTTTCTCCACATTTAAACACCCTGTCAGGTGAGAACAGTAGGAATAAAGTGATTGTTTCTTCTGAGGGTGATTACTGTTTGCAGACCCCTTTCCTTATTTGAGTTTAGTAGATAAAAATAAAAATTCTAGGTGGTGCTGACCTCCTGTGCATAATGGAAGAATAGCATTAACGCAAAACACTTTGTTATGTGTACTGGACACTGGACACCATATATTGATAATTCAATGCAAACCACCACATGCTGCTACATCTAATCTCTACCTTTTAGATTTATAGTGCAATTAAACATGAATACTTGTGCAGGAATTTGCCTGGCTTCTCATCTAAACCTTTGCCCCGTTCCTTCTATCCTTAGAAATGTAAGGTTCTTTAGAATTACCTGTTCTGGCAAGAATTCCCCTTCCAGTTTTCCCCAGCATTTTAACTACTCATTTTGAACACCAGTAGTGTTTTTACAAATAACTATATTTAAAGGTCCAGATACTGAAGTTAGAGTTGGATGTGGAGGCACGGGTCTTTTAACTCCGAACTCAAGAGACATAGGTAGGTGGATCTGTACGAATTTGAGTCTAGCCTGGTCTACATAGTGAGATCCAGGCCAAATAGCTACATAGATAAATCCTGTCTCTAAAGTCAAACAAAATACTGGAGGACAGAGGAACCTTGAGCGAGATCTGCTTTGGCCTTGTGTAGGACCCTCAGACACAGAAATGACACAGGAGACAGGGCCCTGTCAAAGCCCTCCTAGTCTGTTCTAGATAAGCTTTCCAATTGCCTTGTTTTCTAATACGAAATTTCTTTTAACCTTGTAGTCTTAATTCAAATCTCACAAATCTCCTCTGTACAGAGTCCTGTCATGGTCCGGGCACCACTTTTGTGTTCTTACTACACATCCCTCTCGTTGATATTATCTTTTGTTTGTGTCTTGTATGTAACCAACTCCCATGCCATCCCCATGCCAGGGTAAGATCTTTGCTCTTTGTTGACCTTGTGCTTGTACTCCTGTGACTTTTGCTCACAGCTGCCTCACTGGTCTCTCAGAAGCCCCTACTAAGGACCAGGGAAGTCAGGTGACTTTCTCCAAGCTGGCTTCCTAAAATGCTGAACTGCATTATTCCCACTCCTGAGAGGCATCTCACCCCTCTGGGGATGGAGAAAAACCATTCATTTGGCCACTCCCGCACAAGGAGACCAAAACATATACACTGTAGCAACTTTCCCTGCTTGGCTGCAGAGGGAATGCCTACAGGGTGAGAAAGGAGGGGCTGGAGGGGCGGGCCTGGGTTCAGGGCCCTTGTCGCCCCAGCCAATGGGCTTTCCAGCATAAGGAGACCTGGCTGCCCAGTGGAGGTGCTCTCATACTGTGCAGGGCAGAGACAAAGCTCTGAGGCTGCAGCACTTCCACTGATCCTGTATTTGGCTTTGCCAATCCGAGGTACATGCGGGCCACCGTAGCTGGCATGGTCCGTAAGCCACAGCAAAGTCGACTAGGTGGGTTTTCTGGCCATACAGAGCACCGACCTCGAATTCGAGCTGCAGGCGGGCCCTCACTTGGTGCCAAATCCCTATAAGCTCATTCTTTTGTTAGAAGAATGTTGATAGTGCATGTTGGCAGGATGCAGGTTCTCCCTGGGCCCGGAATGCCATACTCAGGTCCCAGGCTGATGCTGCCTGGCTCTAGTTCTATTCCCTGCAGAGCTCCGGAGCCCCAGGGCTCACAAAGCTATGACTTCTGAGGTTTTTAACCCAGCATCCAGAACTGTCCCCAGGAAAACCTTCCTCTGGAAAACTGAGACCACAGCAGGTGTTGGTGATCTGCACTGGATCCCTGCACCTGCTGTGTGCTGGTCCCTCGGGACCTGTTGCCTTGGGTCTGGGGCTCAGATCTGTTACGCAGTCTTCTATGTCCAGCTATCCGGAAGCAAAGGAAGAAACCTTGGAGCGTTTTCCTGGCCAGACTAGGAACACAGACTAACACCGATAGAGAGACCTGGTTATTTATTTTAGATTTCCTTGGGTATAGGCCAGACAATATGCTCATCTGTAGGGGCCTAAAAGGAATCCCAGGAGATCCTGAGGCCTAAGAGGAATGACAGAATAAGAGGGATTGCACTGAGGTGTTGTGCAAACTGCAAAAGGTGGGTGGGTCCTGATGTAGCCTGAAAGACTGGGAAGTCTCTATTCAATACAGAGATGCAGTGACTGGAGAGTTTCCAGCCTGAAAACTGTGGAGGCAGAGGCATCAGGGACAGAAGAATTCCAGGTAGACTTTTTATATGCAGATGAAAGAATTGAAGAAGCCAGAATCCCAGCTAATCCAAGAGCAAATTACCAAGTAGAACCAGGACTTGCAGTAAGGACATATAGTGCAAGGGGGAGGGGCTAGCCAAAATATGCACAGGTCTAGAGCTCAATGCAACCTTACAAGTTTAATCCTAAGAAGAAGGAAGCTGGGAAAGAATTCCAGTTGGTCTCATGGCCATTCTGCTGGTTCTCTTGATAGTGATGGAGGCTGGTATCTACAAGCTAGGAAGTTGTAAAAAGTTGGTTTTAGGGCAACTTTGCTGCAAAGACTCTGGCCCCTTAAGGCTGACTGTCTGGCCAGAGCCCAGTAACCCTGGCTTCTGGGCATGGATTCAGGCAGGGAGATGCTGCCGGGTGATGCTTGCTTCTAGACTTTCCTGTCATTGTATTGGAAACTGTGACCTCTATCTTGTCATCAGGGAAAGCCCTTGTGGAGTTTCATAGAGCAGCTGTGCTCACTTTCTGAGGCCCGGTCCCTGTGAGAACTTCTGCCTTACCTGGGCTTATCGTTCTGTCTCCCAGGGCCCGGTGGGTACTGTTGGGGTTGCCATAAAGAGACTGGTATAGCAGCAATATAGAGGCTCATGGGACGTTAGAGCAGAAATCACTTCATCTGTTTGCCTTAAAGACATTATTGGCCTTGTGAGATCTCTCTCTCTCTCTCTCTCTCTCTCTCTCTCTCTCTCTCTCTCTCCAACGTTCTCTCTCTGTGTATGTTGTTTTTTTATTAAGAGATTACTGTACCTAATTGTCACAAGCAAGATTCCTCAGCTAAAATGTCAGAGACACTGACCTAATTAATTTTAAATTGTTAATTTTCCTCAACCTAGAATTACCAAGGAATAACATCACAATGAGGGATTGGTTGTCTAGATCAGATTATCGTGTCAGTAAATCTGTCAGACATTGCATTTCTTTATAAGTTGATTCAGGGGAAGACCTAGCTCATGGTTACCAGTGCTCTTCTCTGGAGTCCTGGGTGGTGTAAGTATGGAAGAAGTGAGCTGGACAGTAGGCGTGGGATTATTCTTTCTCTGCCTTGTTCCCTCAAGTTCCTGCCACCTTGACATACCCGTAAACTATGAACTATAGCCTGAACTTGTGAACTTAAATGAACCCTTTCTTACCTAAGTTGCTTTGTGTTATTTTATCACAGCAGCTGAAATGAACACAGAAGTGGTGCTAAGGTTTCTGTGTAGAAGGGTCCTTGAGAACATGCTTTACTGTTCAAGTGAGTACAGAGTGCTGGCAGTAGGACCAGGCACAGGTTGATGCCAGTCCATGATGCAGAGGAAAAGAGGATTCACGCCATCTACTGAGGGTTTTGAAAGCCACAGTGACCAGCCAGGAAGTAGAGAATGCTCCCAAAGAGTGGTGCAACTTAAGCTTTCCCTCAACCAAACAGTTTCTAAGTCAGGACGCAACTATGGGCTATGCCCACTCAGTACTCCTGCCTGCTGGGCTTTAGGATGTAACATGCATCTGGTTCTTGTCGGGAGGACACGGATGCTTTTCCACAGCATGGATTCTCTGTGTCACTAGACAGCTTTGGGAAGAAAATTAGGATTGAGAAAGACTCTTTGGGCTTTCAAGCTCTTTATGCCTCTGAAAATAAATGTTGGGCTTGAGTGCTTTCTAATGTGAGACACCATTATTAATAACTCGAACGACTGGAGAGCCCTATCCAGTGCTTTCTAGGTGCCTCTACCCTCGCCTAGTTGGCCCACAATATGCAGAGTTATTCTCAAGTTTTATCGAAGAAAGCACTTTCATTATCAATTTTTTGTCATCTCAGTGATTCTCAAGCCTAATCGAGTCTGTTCTATGACAGGAGCGACAACATCAGTCACAGCGTCTTATACTTCAAGAGATGCTCTTACTGATTAGTCACTCGTTAACACAACCACTGACTAATCCACTCAGTCTGTTTGGAAGGCTGTCCCAGGCAGGGAGATACAGGTCTACCTGCTAAGAAAATATAAAAGAAAATACTTTAAAAAGAAAATATCAAAGTATGGACCTTTGATTTATATGGCGTATAGGAGAGGAAAAGGGGTTTTGCCCCTGTGTGATTCTTGTGTCTTGCAGTTCAGTGCAGACTCCGTGAAAAGACAATCCTGAGGCATATGGAAACCTTCCTTTCCTTTCCTTTCCCTCTCCTTTACAGAACTTTTAATTTTCATTCTCTTCTGTTTGTTGATTTTCCTCATTACAGCACAGGCTCCAGACATTCGAAAGCTGTTTCTCCCTGGGGCCTATAGAGTTAAGCACCTTCATTACATGTATGTGTGGATGGCTATGGTATGAAGAGTGAACCAGAGATTCATCCATGCTAGCCACAGCACCTACCCCAAGCTGTACCCCTATCCTGGCACATATATCTTGAAGAATGAAATGAACGGTGGACGTTTTTCACAGGATTATGAGAGGAGTGACCTCTCTGTCTCCATCTCCCCTCCCCATCCCCCTTCACACGACCCTCCGTCCCTCCATTCCTCTCCCCCCTTAACTCTCTCACACTGTGTGTGTGTGTGTGTGTGTGTGTGTGTGTGTGTGTGTGTGATGTTTAAATTGATACATGATACTGAGCAAAGCCAAGATCAGGAAACAGAAGGAATAGCTTTTCTGTGGACCATGAGGCAGAGGAACACATCTCACTGTAGCGGGAGCATCACTCAAGGCTTACTTCAAGCCAGTGGAGATGCACTTGAAGTTCCTTGGCTTTGGACGCATATTGAGTGCAGATTTTACTCAAAGTGCAGTGAAGCTAGAGAAACGTTTCCACCCAAGTAATGGTCTGATATAATATCATGTTATGGGTTTCTTGATTGTTTTGCATTGTTTCTAGGAGACAAGCTCTGTAAAGAAAGGCCAAGTTACTAGAGAAAGATGAATGGATTGACGAGCTTTAGTTTTCTAAGTATCACAGTAGCTACATCGAGAGAAAATAATGAAGTGTACACATCAGCTAGAAGTTAGGCGGTTAGTGAGATAGGAGTGTCTGTGCAAGCAGAGAGAAGAACGGAAGCATTTGAACTATATTTGGAGAGAGAATACATAAGATTTGATTCTATACATGATTGGAGGTATATAGAAGAGAAAGGTCAGAAGTGACTGTTAGACTTATCGTTTAGGGTTGGATGGATGGAAGATTTCTGTCACAGGGGGAATGGATGAATGACATGTGTCACATGGACACAGTGACCTGTGAGAAAGTAATTAAAGAAATTATAATACATGCTACAGTGTAAATGGTCCCTGTAAGCATTACAAAGTCTGCATAAGCATAAGAGAAGGCAGACACAGGACTGGGGAGAGAGCTGAGTGAGTACAGTGCTGTTGCTCCAGCATGAAGAGCTGAGGTCTGATCTTCTTCTCCCATGTAAATGGTGAGGGTGGTGGCCTGCACCTGTCACCACACATTAGCAGGTAGAGACCATGTGATTGGTGGTGAGGCAGCCAATCAGAAGCAGTGAACGCCAGGCTCAGGGAAAGAGTCTATCTCAAAAGAAGGGAGAAAGCCATCCCACCTTCAGTCTGTGGACTCTGAGCATTCAGTCCTGAGTGTGCAGATACATGCTTGCACACACACACACAGACCGTGGGCATAAGAAGCCAGATGCTGCACAGTTCCACCTGATCATATGTGTGAATCCACAGACAAAAGAAGGAAAACAGCGTTTGTCACAGGCTAAGGATACGCAGGAGGGGTGAATGGTTTCCTTTGTAGCAACGATGAGGCCTTAGAACTCGATAGAGGTGGGTGTTGTTTCCAGTATGAAGGTGCTAAGTGCCACTCGACCATGATCTTTAAAGTGCTTACTTTTGTACAATGTAAGGTCAATTCTTTAAAGATTAGAAGGATAGTGTGAGTGTTTTGGCAGTGGGGAGACTGGGGAAAGCAGGCTGTGTGGGGCTGGACTACTCCAATGCAGCATAGATCCATGAGGAGCGTGCATTTGATGTGGGTCTGTCGTCGAGCATATAAGCCTACGCTGAGATATAGGAAACAGTTGTCAGCTCTGAGATGTCAATCATGAAGCAGGTGAACTCTTGTGACAAAAGATATGGAGGAAAACATAGGATGCTGGACCATTATAAAGTGGTACTCATAGCTACCCTATAAAGAAGAAACTGTGGTCCTTTTCAGACAGTGAAACCAAGAATAAACCTCCTACCTCAATCAATATGACCAAGATCAGACAGTTAATTTATGTGTGCCCAGGCTTCCAGCCTTCTGCCTTTCTCATGCCAGCATGATGATGCCATTTAAAACTTCATCACTGCCTCTCCCTCTGGCCCCATTCTTCCTGTCAGCCACGACTAAGTATTCACACATGGCAGGCACTGTTCTGGGCATATGTGGTTGGAAAGTGTAGACACAACTTTAGTCTCACCAAGGTGATCCAGTAAACAAGTAAGCATATCCCCCAGATACACCCTTGAGAATCACAGAGCAAAGACACCTCTCCAGGTTTATAGGTAGGAGGGAGATTTCCAGAGAACACGATAGTGAGGCTGAGGTTTGCAGTAGAAGCCGATGGAATGAACATGAGAGAGACAAGGATTTCTAGATCATCTGGCTGCCTCTGAGTATACCTGTGTGAGAATTCACTTTCCTGTCCTCTGTTCTCAGACTCTCGCATTCCTAGCTCATTACCTATACCAATATTTTCTGAATTCTTGCAGACCATGCAAAATGCAAATGAAATGGCCTGAACTTCATCAACTTGAACTTCATTCTGGATACAGAGTTTAAGGTCCATAGTCACTACAGTCAGAGGCAGGTGGATCTCTGTGGGTTCTAGGCCATCCTGATCTACATAACAAGTTCTGGTGAATCCTGACTTTTAAGAAGTTCAGAACTTCACATGCTATTAATCGAAGGTACATCAGTCTGGCCTTCAAAGTGAGCCCCAGCCCTTGAGCAAATTACTTTGGTTCTCTTTTTGTCCGATGAAAATGACTGACCCCAGAACCTCCTTCAGGTTAGGCTGGTACTCTACCATGGAGCCCATCTGTGGCACTCTCTTTACTTCTTAATTTGAGACAAGATCTCACTCTGTTCTTAAGGCTGGTCTTCAGCTTACTCTGTAGATCAAGCTAACCTTGAACAAGCCATCCTCCTTCCTCGGACTCCTGAGTAGCTGGAATGGCAGACCCGTGCCAGGAGGCCTGGCTAAATGTTTTTGTGAAAGAGGAGCCATAATGTCCTCTGTTCAGAGTAGGACATGAATGAGAAGAGGCACTAAGTGTTGAGTGTAGTATATAAGCTCAGAAAAAGAAATGTCACTGCCCTTGGCAAGGAAGGATTCTGAGTGCACTGGGTTCCCTGTTTTTTATACTGTTAAAATCGTTACCTACATACACACTAAAGGTTGTAGTGTGGGTAATTTGAAGTGTATGACTATAAACTACATGTTTAGGATGCGCTTCAGAGAAAACATTTTTTAAAAAAAGAACAGATTAAGAAAGCTTTGGTATAAACCAGTTTTTTGGTTGAAACATAGGAAAGAGTTAAACATCTAGAAATAGGTTTTTGCCTTTTAGGAATTACTAGCCAATCAGGGAGCTCAGTGGTGATGTAATGCCTGAGGCGGGCACTGCATTGGTTAAGTGTATTGTTTCTCGGGCTTCAGTGAGAAGGAGAGCTGGAACAGAGGGGTTAATCATTATCATATCTCTCTCTCTCTCTCTCTCTCTCTCTCTCTCTCTCTCTCTCTCTCTCTCTCTCCCTCCCTCCCTCCCTCCCTCCCTCCCTCCCTCCCTCCCTTTCTCCTCTGTGAGGAAATAGCAGAGCTCATCACACTGTTGGCACTTGCTTTCCTATAAAAGCTATACTTGCCTCCAGCCTCCCTCCCAAGCACAGCACATGTTCCAGTAGTACTACAGAGGAGGACCTAGGAGGGGGCTGGGAAGAGTGGGAGGAGGAGCAAGAGGAGGAGTTGTTCTTTAGTTAAAAGAGCCCCTTTGCTGGGCTGTGGCCTCTCCATGCCACCTGGGATGGGAACTGCTCTACACACACCCCATGAATTATTTAACAGCCACCTGCTTCTGAGCATTGTTCAACCTGGAGGGATCCTAGAACTAGGAGGTGAGCCCAAGGATCTGGAGGAGGGAGTGGGTCTGGGAGGTGAAGGGAAAGTCTCTGGGTGGAGGGAAGCAACAGCCCTAGACTGGGACAAGCTCTGGCCAGTGGCTGCCACTGGCCTGTAGTGTGATCTCAGGAAGGCAGGTCTCCCTTTCTGAGTCTGTGTGCTAAAGTGCACATGGTTCTGTCAGGTGCTGGCAGGCACTGTGCTCAGGAGGAACTGGGAACAGACTTGTCCTTGGTGTAGCTTTCTGTGAAATGCTCCCTAAATATAAAGGCTTGGCTTTGGGAATCAAGCCAGGCTGGGAGCTGATGTGCTAAGGATCCAGTTATAAAGCAGCCCCTTCCTTGTATTGTCTGTGCTCCCTCCTTAGTGTTCCACCCCAGCAGACTGTGGAGTAAAATTTCTCCAGAAATCACTGAATGCTCTCAGAGAGATTCTCTTGTTTGCCATGAACCCTCAGGTCGCTGGCCCCTGAGTTACTGATGTGCCTGAATGAATCTGTAGCAGTCTCCAGCTGTCTTTGGTGGGTTGTCAGGGGATGGGGAATGCCTCAGTTCCTTTTGTACTGTAGATGGCACCACTGTGATGCTTTTCTTGTCTGTGTGTGGTGGGCTGTAGGCTGTTCGATTGTTGGCAAAGCCAGAGACCCCTCCCTACCGATCCCAAAGGGGTTCTAGTGCACATGTGTCTTCTTCAGTGCGTAAACTAAAAAGAGCAGAGGTGGGCATACATGAGGGGAGCATCTGGGAACTGCTGCTTGCTCAAAACTTTGACTTTCACCTCATCAGAACTTCAAGACTTTCTCCTATCTCATACTTTCATCTCAGACACACACTATGACACGATCTCCCTGGTACAAACCCCCCCGAATCCTAAGCAGGGGGAAAAGTTCAGCTACTGCTTAGATTTTGGTAAAATAGACGTTCCACATGTCTGTAAGGTGAGTGGGACCTACAAAGGGTCCTGTCTGTGTCTTGTGTAGCCCTTGGTGTCTGTCACCCTGCTTCTAGACCAGGCTTTGTTGATGAAGTACTTGCATATCTGTGAGCTAAGTCACCAGTTTTTTTTTTTCTAAGCCTCAGTCCTTTGGTTTTCCCATCATAGAGGTTGAAAGGGAGGAATGGATTTTCAGAGACTTTCCAGTTCCAGGTGATTGTGCCTTAGAGGGGAATGAGCTTTAGAATGAGTGGGTGGGTTCAGTTTGATGGGTAAACAATGTTTAAATAAAGGGGCGTATCACCTGTGTTCCCTGGGTCACAGGGGCTTCACAGTAGTTAATCACTGTGTGTGTGTGTGTGTGTGTGTGTGTGTGTGTGTGTGTGTGTGTGTGTGTGTGTGTGTGTCTGTGAATGAACACACTGGAATGAACAGACAATGTCCACTGCAGAGATGTAGAGACTGCAGAGTTTCCAGCCTGAAAACTGTGGAGGCAGAGGCATCAGGGACAGAAGAATTCCAGGTAGACTTTTTATATACAGATGAAAGAATTGAAGAATCCAGAATCTAGGAAGCAACGAAGCAGCAAATTACCAAGTAGAACCAGGACTTGCAGTAAGGACATAAAGTATAAGGTGGAGGGGCTAGCCAAAATGTGCATTGGTCTAGAGCTCCATGAAGTCTAGAATGTTTATGTTATGTGATTCAGTATTTGTTCCTAGTTGGTAAACCTGTTTCAGAAGGATAAGGCACTGCTTCTTGGGGAAGAGCGTGTTCCTAAGGTTGGTTTTATAGTTTTCAAAAGCCCAAGTGATTCCCAATCTGTCTCCACTTGTCCTAGAGACTCTCAGCTGTTCCTCTCACTCTGCCTTTGCTGTACCACAGTGGATTTGTTCTGTAAGCATGAGTCTGAATTATACGTTATGTTTTATAAATTTGTTGCCTTGGTCATGAAGTCTTATTGGAGCAAAAGAAAGGAAGATGCAGAACTTAGAATCTCTTATCCTACGATGAAGGAGGCTGGGAAATAATTCCAGTTGGTCCAACAGCCACTCTGCTGGTCCTGTGGACAGTGATGGAGGCTGGTATCTACAAGCTAGGAATATGTAAACAGCTACATTTTGGGCAACTTGAGTAGCAGGACTCTGGCCAGTTAAGGCTGACTATCTGGCCAGGGCCCTGTAACCCTGGCTTCTGGGCATGAATTCAGGCAGGGAGATGCTGCCATGTGATGCTTGCTTCTAATCTTTCCTCTCACTGTACTGGAAGCTGTGACCTCTATCTTGTCACTGGGGAGAGCCTTTAGGGAGTTGCCTAGAGCACCTCTGCTCACTTTCTATGCCAGGTCCCTGTGAGAACTTCTGCCTTACCTGGGCTTATCCTTCTTTCTCTCAGGACCCAGTGGATACTGTTGGGGTTGTCATTGTGGTACATCTACCCAATGGAGTACTATTCAGCTATCAAAAACAATGACTTCATGAAATTCATAGGACAATGGAATGAACTAGAAAATATCATCCTGAGTGAGGTAACTCAGACACAGAAAAACACACTTGGTAGGTAATCACTGATAAGTGGATATTAGCCAAGAAGCTCGAATTACACAAGATGCAATCCACAGACCACAGGAAGCTCAAGAACAAGGATGACCAAAATGCAGATGCTCCCACTCCTTCTTAAAAGGGGGAAAATATCCATAGGAAGGGATATGGAAGCAAAGTTTAGAGCAGCGACTCAAGGAATGGCCATTCAGAGCATGGCCCACATGCGGCCCATATGTAGACAGTCACCAAAAGTAGGTAAGATTGATGAAGCTAAAAAATGCATGCAGAAAGGGACCGGATATAGATCTCTCCTGAGAGATACATCCAGAGCATGTCCAATACAGAGGTCAATGCTAGCAGCAAACCACCGAAGTGAGAATTCCCTTGGGGGAATTAGAGGAAGGATTGAAAGAGCTGAAGGAGCTTGCAACCCCATAAGAACAACAATCCCAACCAACCAGAGCTTCCAGGGACTAAACCACTACCAAAAGACTATACATGGACTGACCCAAGGCTCCAACTGCATAGGTAGCAGAGAATAGCCTAGTAAGAGACATCTACCAGGAGGCTTAGCCAAATCTTTTTGACAAAGGTGTGTCATAATATCCTCTCTACAGAGTAGGACATGAATGAGAAGAGGCATTAAGTGTTGATTGTACTGTATAAGCTCAGAAAAGAAATGCCACTGCCCTTGGCATGGAAGGTTTCTGAGTACACTGGGTTCCCTATTTATACTGACAATATGGATACCCCTAGAGCCACTAAAGGTTGTGTACAGATAAGCTGAAATGTATCACTATAAACAACATGTTTTTAGGATGCTCTTTTGGAGAATTAAATTGAAAAAATAAAACAAGTTGAGGAAACAGTGGTATAAACCAAATCCTCTTTGGTTTGATACATAGGAAAGAGTTAAGCATTTAAAAACTGGACTTTGCATTTTAGCAATTATTAGACAATGAGGAAGCTCCCTGGTGAATGTAATGCCTGGGGCACTGAGAAGCAGAACTGGAAGAGAAGGGTTAATCATCAACATTCTTTCTCCTTCCTCCTCCTCCTCCTCCTCCTCCTCCTCCTCTTCTTCCTCCTGTCACCCTCTCTCTGTCTCTCTCTCCCCCCCACCCCCTGCATCCTGTTCTCTCTCCTTTCTCAATCAGTCCTGCTCTCCTCTCCTCTTCTTTGTCTGAAGAAATAGCAGAGCTCATCACACTGTTGGCACTTGCTTTCCTATAAAAGCCATACTTGCCTCCTGCCTCCCTCCCAAGCACAGCACATGTTCCAGTAGTACTACAGAGGAGGACCTAGGAGGGGGCTGGGAAGAGTGGGAGGAGGAGCAAGAGGAGGAGTTGTTCTTTAGATGAAAGAGCCCCTTTGCTGGGCTGTGGCCTCTCCATGCCACCTGGGATGGGAACTGCTCTACACACACCCCATGAATTATTTAACAGCCACCTGCTTCTGAGCATTGTTCAACCTGGAGGGATCCTAGAACTAGGAGGTGAGCCCAAGGATCTGGAGGAGGGAGTGGGTCTGGGAGGTGAAGGGAAAGTCTCTGGGTGGAGGGAAGCAACAGCCCTAGACTGGGACAAGCTCTGGCCAGTGGCTGCCACTGGCCTGTAGTGTGATCTCAGGAAGGCAGGTCTCCCTTTCTGAGTCTGTGTGCTAAAGTGCACATGGTTCTGTCAGGTGCTGGCAGGCACTGTGCTCAGGAGGAACTGGGAACAGACTTGTCCTTGGTGTAGCTTTCTGTCAAATGCTCCCTAAACATAAAGGCTTGCCTTTGGGAATCCAACCAGGATGGGATCTAATGTGTATAAAGCTGGCCCTTCCTTGTATTGTCTGTGCTCCCTGCTTAGTGCTCTATCCCAGCAGACGATGGAGTAAAATTTCGCCAGGAATCTCTGAATGCTCTTATCTCTTTGCCATGAAACTGCACTGGTCTCCTGCACTGTCCCCTGTGTCCCCAGTGCTGCTCTTGCTGCACAGCTCTCTGAGGCTCCTACACTGGCCTCCTGCACAGCCCCCTACAGGCCACAGCACTGCCCAACCCTATTCTAAGACATCCAGCTGCTGAGCTGTGGGTCAGAGTCACCCTTGTTCTGCACAACTCCTAGACCCCCAGGCTTGCTGTTGGACTGTAACAGCTACCTGAGCAGCTCACTGAGGTTGGGCATCCTCAGTGGCTCCGAGTCTCACAGCCTGGACCCTGTCCAATGCCTCAATGCCTGCCCATCTTCTGCTACCTCTCCATCTCTGAGGACCAAAGGAAGGGGGCGCCTGCGAGGGCTTGGGAGAGGTGCTACAGTGCATATTGGTTGGTGGGTGACACTGCAGCAGGCCTACTTGCAGGCCAAGCTGAGCACTTATACTGGAACTCTTTCAGGAGGGGCTCCTTCGGTTCTCTTTGTTTCCCAGTTTCTTTTTTATATCATCATCATCACCATCATCATCATCATCATCATCATCATCATCATCATCATCATCATTGCTGCAAAGTGTCGTTCTTGTTGAAATGAATGCCAATGAACTTTTATTTTGAATGAACAAAATATCCACAAGAGGGCAGTTGTGATGTGGAAAGAACAGAAATTCCAAACACTTGTTTAGGTTTCAGATGAGTTTGAAATTCTAGTTTTAGCTTTAAAAGAAAAGAGAGCCAAGCACCAGCAGCTATCAGCCACCATTCCATCTCTTCTCTCACCTGACAGCCTTAGTTACAGTCCAGATGTGAGAACTCTTACATTGGAAGGGTTTCCAAGACCAGTGTGAGCCAGCGGGCTGCCACCTCCCTAAACTATAAGTTTCTAGAATTGAAACTCAGTCCAACTCTTAAAGTATCTGCTAGTGAATAATACAATAAATAATCATAAGCTTGAACATTTACTACGTTTCCTGGGCTCACCATTTTGTTAATTTGCCTTTTTCTGTTCCATATGCATTTTTACCATCATCAGGTATAATGAATGGGTCTTAGCAGATTCCACTTGGGTGTTCTACTGAATTCTTCTCTCTCTCTCTCTCTCTCTCTCTCTCTCTCTCTCTCTCTCTCTCTCTCTCTCTCACACACACACACACACACACACACACACACACACAGAAAATGCTTTCTTAAGATGATGTCGGGCTGGAGAGATGGCTCAGAGTTTGAGAGCACTGACTGCTCTGCCAGAGGTCCTCAGTTCAAATCCCAGCAACCACATAGTGGCTCACAACCATCTACAGGGGGATCTGGTGCCCTCTTCTGATGTATCTGAAGAAAGCTAGTGTACTCATATACAATAAAAACTTTTTTTAAGGATTTATTATTTACTTCATGTATGAGTACACTGTCACTGTCTTCAGACACATCAGAAGAGGGCACAGATATCATTACAGATGGTTGTGAGCCACCATGTGGTTGCAAGAACAAAAAGACCGAAACGTAATCTTCCTGTGCTCAGGTGTGTAATGATTATGTGTATTGTGTACAGTTTTGGTTTTTAATAGAAGAAAGATGTGCATAACTTTGGAACAGACTCAAACACATCAACTAAAAATATTCAGAGGCCAGAAAAGAAGCCATGTGGGCTTTATCCTACGACGTAATCATGTAAACTGGTACTAATGAGCAAAGCTCACACACTATAACAAAAGCAAAGAATTGGAAGCCATCCATGAATACACATCTGTATAATGAACTCACCTCAAAAATAGTTAAAGAAAAAGGCTGAGAAGTAGGGACAGGCTGGCACACTTCCGTGTTCCTAGTAATGTTCAGAGGCTGAGACTGGAAGTTCAGAGTTCAAGGCCAGCCTGATCTATGTATCCAGACCTTACTTCAAAGCATTAGAAGGTTCCTTTATAGAAAGGTTTCCAAGATGTATTGTTAAAGGAAGCATGGCAGCACACAACTTGTGTGTAAGACGCTACCGCTGAATTAAAAAATGAAACATAGGGATGGGAGGGTGGGCAGGGAGACTGCCTTGGGAGTATGAGACACTTCTTGTCAAGCCTGACAACCTAAAGTCCTCCCTAAGGGTCCACATGGTAGAAAGAGAGTATCAAGTCTGACAGGTTGACCTCTGACCTCCACACACTCACATACACACATGCAAAACCAAGTGCAATACCTACTTTTAGTTAAAACGGGAGTCTTTGCAGTAGAGTCCTTGTTTAGAATGTTTGAGGAGAAAAGTGAAAGTAGGAGAACATGTACATTTATATCCGTGCATGACTGAGATTAAGTCTGAAAGTATACATACGAAATCATTAATCATGATTTTCTGTTAATGGGGTGGGTCGGGACAAAACGAGGAGGTATAGAAAGAGAAAGGGATGTTTTCTTTTGTAGCTCTGTATACCTTTTTGACATTTCCTATTGTGCTATTTATTTTAAAAACCAAATAAATAACATTAAATGAGGAGCATTAAAGAACCACTATGGAGAAAAATGAGGAGAGGAATGAGGGCTGCATTGTGTCTGTACTTAGGAATGGTCCTTAGTAACTTATCTTATGGGCATCTACACAACCAGTGTAAATTACCACACACTTAACTCAATTGTAAAGTGCCAAATAGGCACTTATTCCCTCCACTTTGAGCAATTGTGAGATTCTGTGTTAACCACTATTGACTATCCAAAAACAAACAAAACAAAACAAAACAAACAGAAACCCTTATCTGTAGAGGTCTGACAACCATTCTAGAATATAGAGAATGAATTACAAATTAAAATGTCACCTGGTTCCAGTGAAATACAAATAATTAAGATAGAGTTCTTAAAATGTTCATCTGTAGTCATCAGTGAAATGTAGATTGGGAAAAGATCTTTACCACTCCTACAACTGATAGAGATCTTATATCCAAAATATACAAAGAACTCAAGAAGATAGACTGCAGGAAGACAAATAACCCTAGTAAAAATGGGGTTCAGAGCTAAACAAAGAATGCACAGCTGAGGAATGCCGAATGGCTGAGAAACACCTAAAGAAATGGTCAACATCTTTAGTCCTAAGGGAAATGCAAGTCAAAGCAACCCTGAGATTTCACCTCACACCAGTGAGAATGGCTAAGATCAAACACACAGGTGACAGCAAATGCTGGCGAGGATGTGGAGAAAGAGGAACACTCTTCCATTGTTAGTGAGATTGCAGACTGGTTCAACAATTCTGGAACTCAATCTGGAGGTTCCTCAGATTATTGGACATTGAACTACCTGAAGATCCAGCTATATCTCTCTTGGGCATATACCCACAAGATGCCCCAACATGTAACAAAGACATGTGCTCCACTATGTTCATAGCAGCCTTACTTATAATAGCCAGAAGCTGGAAAGAACCCAGATGCCCTTCAACAGAGGAATGGATACAGAAAATGTGGTACATCTATACAATGGAATACTACTCAGCTATCAAAAACGATGACTTTATGAAATTCATAGGTAAATGGATGGAACTAGAAAATATCATCCTGAGTGAGGTAACCCAATCACAGAAAGAAATACATGGTATGCACTCATTGATAAGTGCCTATTAGCCCAAATGCTTGAATTACCCTAAATGCACAGAACACATGAAACTCAAGAAAGATGACCAAAATGTGAATGCTTCACTCCTTCTTCAAAAGGGGGAACAAGAATACCCTTGGCAGGGAATAGGGAGGCAAAGTTTAGAACAGAGGCAGAAGGAACATCCATTCAGAGCCTGCCCCACATGAGGCCCATACATATACAGCCACCCAATTAGACAAGATGGATGAAGCAAAGAAGTGCAGGCCGACAGGAGCCGGATGTAGATCGCTCCTGAGAGACACAGCCAGAATACAGCATATACATAGGCGAATGCCATCATTAAACCACTGAACTGAGAACAGGACCCCCGTTGAAGGAATCAGAGAAAGGACTGGAAGAGCTTGAAGGTGCTCGTGACCCCATATGAACAACAATGCCAACCAACCAGAGCTTCCAGGGACTAAGCCACTACCCAAAGACTTTACAGGGACTGACCCTGGGCTCCAACCACATAGGTAGCAATAAATAGCCTAGTAAGGACACCAGTGGAAGGGGAAGCCCTTGGTCCTGCCAAGACTGAACCCCAGTGAATGTGATTGTTGGGGGGAGGGCGGTAGTGGGGGGAGGATGGGGAGGGGAACAACAATATAGAAGGGGAGTGGGAGGGGTTAGGGTGATGTTGGCCCAGAAACCAAGAAAGGGAATAACAATCGAAATGTAAATAAGAAATACTCAAGTTAATAAAGATAAAAACAAAAAAGGAGAAAAAAAAGATATTCCACATACCTAGCACATTGTAGGGATTCAAATCCCTACAATGAGAGAGCCCTGAGCTATTAGAATGACCAAACTACTTAGCAGGCCTTACCAGGTGCTGATGTGGAGAGATCACTTGGAACACTCAGGCATTGCTAACTGACTGGAAACCAGCACAGCTGCTCTGGAAATAGTTTGACAGTTTCTCACAGACTTTTACAATGCCTTAGAGCATGGAACTATCAATCCAAAACTATCTGTGTCCACACATAGATGCCTGTGCTATAGGTATGTACAGGTGTTGGTATCAGTGTGCACTTGTGAGTGTGAGCAAGTGTGCATGCCACCCACAGGTTGACTTTTACATTACTTACCACATCACTCTTCATGGTTTTAGTTGTGTGTTTGTTAGAGACGTGATCTCTTACAGCACCTGGAATTCACCAATTCAGCTAAACTGACAGGAGAGTAAACTTCAGGGACCTCTCTCACTCTCCCAACCCCTGTCTCATGCTGGGATTATAGACATATACTGCTTTTCCAAACTTTTCTTTAATGTTGGCAGTCATGGTGATGGTAGAAGTAAGGTTCTGCTAGGAATCCAAATGCAGTTTCTCCTGCTTGCACAGCACACACTTTACTGACTGAAACATATCTGTGCATATGACATTTTGTGGTGACACAACATTGTGATAGAGATGAAATCTATGGTTGCAGTTGTTAAAGGTGAGATGTTTGTGACTATGGCAGGATGATAGCAGGCATATTGTGAGCATAAATGGAACTGTTCAGTATATTGATCATGGATCATGGATCTGACAGTTACATGCACACACACACACACACACACACACACACACACACACACACAAAGAGAAGTGGAGGCAAACAGAGACACAGAGAGATATTGAGACAGAGAGTCAGCCAGGCATAAAAGCATATCCCTGCAATCCCAGCACTTCAGAGGCTGAGATAGGGGAATTTTGAGTTGGATGGTAGCCTGAGATCCTGACTAAAATTAATAGAAAGCTAGTTAGTCAATCAGTCCACCCATGTTGCCTCCTTGATTAAAACTTCTAACATGGGATGGAATCTAATCTCCCTTGCTCAGAGCACAAATTCCTAACAAATCCAGCTTCAGGGACCCGTTAATGACATCTTCTCTAACTTCCCCTTATTGGCCACTCTACCTACTCTGAGGCTCATTTACTGTTTCCAATTTTTCCCAGATCTTTCCAGCTACGACTGAGCTTCAAATGAAACTGACTATCGGTTCTACAGAATGCCACTAAATGGTTAAGAATGCCTCAAATATTGTTGAACCGGATAAATGAATAAACCCAAGAGATCAACTTTCAGTCCTGAAATTTCCGGTGCTCTGAACCTGGCCTTACGTTTTAGTTTTGTATTTTCCCCAATCTAGAAATAATTAATTCAGCTCTTGGTACTTTAAAACTGTATTCAGGCTGACATCTTACTGTAGCTTGCTTGAGCAGGAACAAGATCTAGGAGACACAAAGGCTGAAAACTCATGTTTTCTTAAGAGTGAGTCTACATGAATCTTAACCAAGAGAAAACTACTTAGAAGCACTACTACCCTGAGAAAATGAGATGTCCCTGTAGTATCTTTCAAAGGAGGATTAGCACCTAGTTCTGGGTCTCCTACAGGTTCATTGGGTCATCTCAGAGTCAGCAGAATGAGCCCTACGACTGAAGGACACAGAGTGTCAATAACAAACTCAATGTCACACAAAGGTGGGTAACACCTGGCATACTTCCACTCAGGTGTTTATAGCCTTCAGCCCCATTCTTTTTCCACTTGGGATTTTGGAAGTAATGTTTATTCATGATAATAAATGTCAGAGGTGTCAAGCAGGATGCACAAACTCAAAGATGGCCTAGTTCTCCTCTGAAGTTTCTGAAAGACTGGCATAGTCAAGGCTGACAGAGCAAGAGTCCGATGACTGCACATATTTATTGAACATCTGTTCTGTAACAGGTCTTAGACTGGGGTTTCCCCCAGGTACTGTCATTTGATTGTCAAGATTGTCTAAACAACTTTCAGCACCCATGCACTTGTTGGCCCGTTTATACACAGAGAAGGACATAAACCCTTCAAGCAAGGATGCATTGGAACTCTGCACTCCCAGCCAGTCTGGCTCATAACCTGTTAGTTCCCTTGAAGACAAAAGCAGTATCAGCCCTGTGCAAACCCATGCAGATTTTGATTTTCTATTTCCTTTAGGCTGGGCCAGCATCTTGTGCACTGATCAGCACGGGCACTGCTGTTGAGGGTTACATACACAGAAGCCATACATAGTGCATGCTCTTGGTGACTAAATTCTTTTCAATGTATTTTTGCCTATACAGCTCTTCATTTCCTACTATGGCCTTGTGACCTAGAGAATATGAGTGTTCCTGCTGTACCCTTGTTTATTCTTCAGTAAGAATAAACAAGGAATCTGAGATCTAATGGGAAGGTTGAAGGCTATAGGGTTCTGTTTATTGCCAGGATTTCTGCCCACTTTGAGTAAGAGCATGGAAGGTGAACTCTACTCTGCGGGACAGCTCTGTCTATCCCTCTATATTCTGGGTCTCCTCCCAGAATATAGCTTCTCAGGAAAGTTTATTTCCTGTCTTGCTTTCTGTTCTGAACTTCATTTAAACTGTTAAACTTTTTCTTTGTTATGGTTTGACTGTACCCTGGCAAGGGGCCAAAAATTAGCTCCTGTTCAAGCATTGTATATAACCACAAAGCAGAAATTTAGTAAAATCGCAGCAGATTCAAATCACCCTGAGTGTGTTGTGTCTGTCTGTCATTGCACCAAACCTGTGCCTTCCTGAGTACCAGAGCCCTCCTTCTCCCACAGTGGTATCCTCCGTCTGAGTGGTCCGTGGCACCAGTGGATTTAATGAAGTCTATGGCTCACTTAAACAGGATCATCTGGATTTTGGAGTTGATTAGGAGAAACAATGCACAACTGCAGAATAGGGATCCCAACAAAAGAAACGAACCCACGACCACACAAGTGCAGAATAGGTAAACATACTGCATGGCAGTTGGGTGCTCTGGGAGGCAGCAGTCTGCCAATGTTTCTGTGACTGCCATGACATTGGGAATGGAGGTCGAAGACCTAAATTCAAAGTATTCTGCTATTGTAGGCAGGAACCACAAACTGTGTTATTTGGAAAACTGGTTCATGGGTAGGAGAAACTAGGGACGTTCTAGCCACATTTTTTTTCAGTGAAGACGGAGGGAATGACTGACTCAATGAATGAATGAATGAATTTTTGCTGTGGAACATATGATGAACTGGAGGTCTGACCCTAAGTCAGTGCTCCCTCATTTCTTCAGGGGCATTGCCCTATCCCTTTCTGGGAAGGACTTTTGGAAAGTTGCAGGAGAAGCCTCAGAGGATGTTGAAAGTCTGTCTGTCTTCTTCCAAAAGGGGAGCATCCTGCCTTGATGGTTAATTGTTGTCCTGAGGGAGATTCCTATATTGGAACTCATGATGGGGCACCTATTTCTTTTTAGAGGTGACAGATTCTCACCACATTGTTTGGAGGCAAAAGCCACCTTCCTCTCATTCCTTGAGATACTTCTCCCTCCCTCTATAGGCCCAGCGGACTTAGGATACCACCAGCATCACAGCTGCCAGGAGGTTTCACACATCTTCAGGGTCTGGTTGCAAGTCTCTGCCTCAAGGAAGGGTGGATTTTTATGACCCATGCATGGACCAGGATCAAAGGCAGTTCTGCAAACTTGGAGAGGGCCAAAGAAGACAGAATTTTAGTTTTATTAAGGACTACCAAGTTGCCAGGATCAAATTTATATTCACAGAACAGACATCCTAAATGTCTTCCTTGCACCTGGATGTATCTTGATCCAGCTGTACTGAGGATTGTGCTTTCTTTTCCTAATCCTCTGAGGTCACTGTGACTGTCCTAGGTCTGTGCTTGCATATTGCCTTCCACACAGGAGATTCTGGGCACTGTCCAATTCAGCCAGGTCTGCCCTCCTTTGGACTGAGGTATCACATTCTCAGGGGCATGGAGCTGTGCATTAATCAAAACTTTGGTTACTATAAATGTCTCAGTCATAGCTGTAATTTCTGGACGGTAGGACAGTTCACCTATGTCAGCATTCTTTCACTAGACCTTACAGCAGTACTCTCTAGAGCCTGATGCCAAAGGCCTGATGTTGTTTCCCCTGCATTCTGTGACTGGTTTAGTGACACCTGGTACAGAAGCTACCTTCTGTCCAGGCTCTTAGTGAAGCTTCATTATTTGGTACACTTAGTTTCCATCATCTAAATCATAGGAGACAGGAATGTCTCCAGAGTCCTGTTTCAGTTTTGTTGACAGCCTTCTAGAAAGGAAAAGTGCACTCCTAGATCTGCCTCCTCAGGACACCTTCATATTCCTTCCCAAGGTATTCTCAGTGACTGTTATCCAGTGCAGGACTTCACCATGGGCCAGGTCAACTGCAGCCTCAGTCCTTCCTGCCTCTTCACTGTTCAACTGTGGAGGTCAATAGGCTAGGGCCTGCACACAGAATATGGAGCCATTAGGATTTAACTCTGAAAAGAATCCAAACATGGTTGATTCCCTTCCCACGTCCCTCACACCCACGGGGTTATGGCTGTCCATGCTGTCTATTTTAGGTGCTAGGGGCCAAGGAATCCTTTGCTCTGAATACCTTAGGAGAGATTGCTATGGTATCCTCAGGGTTAGAGCAGCTTAGCCACTGGCCTCTACTCTTTTATTCCCCCATACTTTTCTCCATTCTACAGGGCTCAGGGGCCCATCACATCACCCTGCTGTGTAGAGTGTCTACATGTATTCCTCCTGCCCCTCTGAACTTTGTTCGCTTGGGCTACTGGGCCTGCTTCCCATTAGCTGCTATCCCTGTGCCTGGTGCCTGGGGATGGTCACTAGACTCTCCACATTTGGTAGTTGAATGATTACAAATGCCTTGAGGAAGCCTTGTGGTGGAGGTGCACACCTTTACTTCCAGCAACATAGGCAGGTGGATCCATGAGTTACTTGCCAGCCTGGTGTACTGAGGGAATTCCAGGATAGTCAGGGCTACACAGAGAAAACCTGACTTGGGAACTCCATGTTCCAAAGTGAGAAACCTCTTGTGGAGATAAAGGCAGAGTATCTGAGTACCTGGCTCTTGAACCTTGTAGCAAGGTGAACCAAGGTGACTTCAAGGACTTTGTCAGGGTAACCTGGGAGAGGCTGTCTTCGGTGTCTTGGACAGTATGAATAGAGGTTTCCTTTTAGATGGTCAAGCTCTCGGTCCTGAATCACCGAGATTCAGATGACCCTTGCAAATGCCCTGGGACAGAGCTCTCATGTACTTGTCCTGTACTTAAACCTAAGGATTCTCAGAATCAACCCCAGCAGACTGGAAGCTCCCAACCCTAGTTAACAGCCTGCCCTAGCCCTGTCCTCAGGGTTAGGGCAGCTTAGCCACTGGCCTCTATTCTTTTATTCCCCCATACTTTTCTCCATTCTACTTCGCTCAGGGGCCCATAATGCTACTAAACTTTAAGCTCTCTGACTATCCTCTACTAAGTAACTAGTAATTCTTTTTCTTTCTCTAGGATTATATGAAATAAATTTCAATTATTTTGTAGTATTCTCTTCTTTTAAATCCCTCAGTTTATCCTCTCATCCACAGAAAAAATGGTTAAAAAAATCTATTTCTTTACATCTCACGCCTCTGAGGGTTTCTCCAGGCCTGTTAGACCTGACTTTTCCCTACTAACTGCCAATTGCTCAGAGAAGGGGAAAGAAGGAAACTCTAAGACCCTCAGTTTTTAGTCCCACACTTCTTTTCTGTTTAATCCCTTCCTTTGTTTGGCTCTGCTTACTCTCCTGGGGGTTGGGTTCAGAAAGGGGGAAGGGGATCCCACAGAGTGAAAGCAAATCTATTGTAGGGGCCCTAGGAGGGACCACCTCCCATCCCCTCTCTACTCTCCATCCAGAATACTCCCATAAGAAAATCAAATGATATTTCTCCCCCGAAAATGTGGGGGGCAAAAAGAGCTTAAACCCAAACATATATTAAAAAATTAAAATTTGAATCTGAATAGAAATGTATTTTCTTCTCTCCCTACCTACATAGTAAACTTTCTAAAGTTTTTTTTGGGTCACTTTCTCATTGAATATAATTTTTGTATCATAATTATCTAATAAAACTCATTTTTCATATTATCCCAGGCTCTTTGCTACATTTATATGGTAATAAATGCCTTTATTGAAACAGAAGATTAAATTATACTGAAATGCTCCTTTTCATTATTGATTTTTTTCCTCTCCTCTCTTGGTAGCCCATCTCACTCCCTCAGTGCTTGCTTTGCTGCTAGATCCCTTTTGTGCTTGTTTCTAGGAAAGGCTCACCTAGCAGGGATGGATTGGATCTGTGGAGCCCCTAATGAAAGAGTCTTTTGCCTTTGTGGGTGAAAAGGGGAGAGGGGGAGAGGATTGACAGACAGATTTCTATTCTTCTGACCCCACTCCCATGCCCTGCCCCTGGGCAACCCACGGTGCCCATTTGGTTTGGTTTCTATCCTGCAGAGATCTCAAGATGGCTCACATTGGTGGAAAGGAATGAAGCACTTATAAAAGAGGTGCATTCTTTTCTTCCCAAGAAACATGGAAAATTATGCATAAAATAAATCCTCTGCCAATTCAGAAGCAGAAGTACCTGATTTTTTTTTTTGACATGCCACTTTAGGGGTAAAAACAAGGTTTCTGCTGCACACATGTGTCTAAAGCAGATTTTGGAACACAGCACCACCCAGAGTACAACAGCTTCCATGAGGTGCCCTCTTCCTCAGTTTTTGTTGGCTGGGTCAGCATAGACTGGCAGATAGTACACTGGTCCTCGGCCACGGCAAGCCTCTGGCTGCCCAGGACAGGGCAAATGCTCAGGGGGCATGCTGTCCCTACCAAGGCAGGGGACGAAACCAGGGCATTTGAGGAAGACTTTGAATGTGAAGTGAAACTTTCATTCAGTGACATTGAGAAAACTAGACTGTGTCATTCCATGAAGTCGTTCTATCTGAAAGCTCATTAGTTGATTCCATAAGACTTTTTTGAACTTTTTTTCAATTACAAATCCCCATATCCTGTCATTGTTTTCCTTTGGTTTTTCTTTTTCCTTTAAAACTTAAATAATAACATTGGGGGTTGCATGGCAGACGGTGAACAGATGAAGGAGCTGTAAGGAATTGTCTGAAACCTATTATGTGAGGTCACGAGCTTCTGAATACATTGCTGTGGTCCACAGAGGCTGGAGAAGAATAGAGGAGTTGCTGGATCAGCTATGGGAGACTTTAAAATTGTTTCTAGGCAGATCATTTTAGTTTTGTTTAATCAAATAAACCGTGAGTTTTCCCATGGAGTAGGGACAACTTAATAAGAAACTAATTAGTATAATGCTGGGAATACAGGCATGAGCCAAACCAAGCCCCTGATTCATAGGACTTAGAGGCTTAAAGATAAAGATGAAGCAGAACAAAGTGAACCAGAAGGTAAATAACTTGCACTTTCAATGGTCATAGTTGCTACAAAGCAGAAGTATTAGCGATATTAGATATTAGATATGAAGATATTCATGGTGACAGAGCATCTACTGCAGGGTTCCTTAATCCCAGCAGTAAGTGCATGTGCAAAGGTGGGATGGAGTCCTCCACCTGAGAGAAAAGGTAAACAAAACAAAGGTTAGAAGCAACATCAAACCCCTTTAGGAAGCAGGAGAGCAAGCTATATCTGGTTGGTCAAGACTTCATTGACAGTGAGTTCACATTTTATCTCAAAGTATGACCAAATCCGATTTGTCTCTACTACCTGTTATCTCAACCAACCTTAGCAACAAAACTCTCAGATTCTAGACAGGGACATGGCTGCCTCCAGTAGAAACTACATTTCCCAGAATCCTATCTGATTTGGTTCTGCCCAATAAGATATAAACAGAAGTACTAGAAGCAAGTTGGGATAAGTGTCTTTAAAGCAGAGAGTGCATTCTTAGACTCTCCAGTTGATAGGAATGCTGAGGAGATCTTAGAATTTTGCCCCTGAGCTGTGTTGTAGGAGAGCAGCACCAGATGCCTGTCACCATGGCACGGGACACAGAGGTTCTGGGTAGAGACCTGGCCTTCTTGAGAGAAAATTACACTTAGATTTAAATTATACTTATTTGAGGCTTATATGCCTCATTACTAAGCCAATTCTAAATCAATGGTAACACTTAAAGACTATTTAAACAACAGTTAAAGAACTGTGTTATGACTGTTAAATTCAAATATAATTTCTGCAGTTTTTATAAGATTCCTGACTAGATACTTAGCATAAGTGTAGCGGTAAATATTAAAAAAAAAATCTCTCAACCCACACCAGTGCCGGCTCCAGCAGGTCACACGGCATCTTAATCAACAAAGCATCTCAACCCAACTTGCTACCTGTGGCCCTTTAAGGCCACACAGACCTGGCTTGTCCTTCTCCTCCTCCATCTTGGTTCTTCTCCTTTCTCGCTCTCCTCTCTTCAAATCTTTGTGCCCTCCTTACTTTTTCACTGCCCAATCACAGGCCTTGCCTTATCTTGTGCCTGCCCTCATCTGCACATAGACATCAATCCACCCATAAGAACCAAACCCTGAGAATATTTGTTTACATTTTGTTTGTTTTCTCATTAGCATAGTCATTTGGTATGGTGTTGTTTGCAAAGTACATTTGATATTATAGAAGACAAAAGTCACCAATAATGAATTCTGACTGAGGGCTTCATGGTGAATGTCAAAGTGTGACCTGTGGGGAGAGGAATGATCTATCTTGTTTAAGGAAGCAGCAGCAATGAGACAGGGAAGGAGAAAAGAAGAGGAAGGGAGAGGAGGATGGAGAGGGAACGGAGAGGGAACTTGGGTGAAGCCAAACTCAGGCTTTTATATCTACTCTGTCTATACATCAATGGGTCTCTTGAGGAAAAGATCCTACACTTGGGTTATTTCCCCAGTGACCTAAAGATCTTCCACCAGACCCTACACCAAACTATCTCCTACAGTGCAATCCTTGAGAGCTAACTGAATTCATAATGGATCTTTGTGGGTAACACATATCCAGAGTAAAGCCTGATAAGTCAGCTTTGGCTGAGTATGTCTCCATGAAGTAGTCAGTCAACCACATCCAAGAGTCATGAGATTGCCTATCTGGAGCTGTGAGGTGGACGGGTTCTCTAAAGGAAGGTCTGGGCAAGGAGTAAATGATACGCATTTCTCCAGCACTACGGGAGGATGAGGAATAATTAATAGCATGCTATGGAATAATCTACAGTCAGGAAGTCATCCTTTCCATGGATGTCCAACACCATGAACAATGGGGCTCAGAAGGCTAAATTTCTCATAGGCAAAAGAGTGAAGCTGGACCCTTTCCTCTTATCATATACCAACGTATGCAATAAAACTCAAGATGGAGATAAAACTTAGAATATGCAGGCACAAGTCTCCTTGACTTAACATTTGTCTGTAATTTCTTAAATATGGCAACAAAAGGATGAGGCAGTGGAGTGAAAAAGTAAGAGACAGCCGTTGTGGCACATGACAGTTCTCTTCAAACACATAAGAGGCAAAGGCAGGAGGCCCACTACCAGTTCGAGACAAGCCTAGTCTACTTATTGGGGCCCTGCTTAAATGAATGAATGAATGAGTTGGACTTACACCCAAATGGAAAAGTTTGTGATGTAATGTGTCTGCATACTGGAATATTATCCAGCCTTTAGGGGGGCAGAGTTTAGCCATGAGTACCTCCAGAAACAGCTTCAGTGAGACAAATCAACTGTATTGGAGTGAACAAGGTAGATCTTGGGGAGTGGGTAGGGATTTTCAGGGTAGGTCTCCATTATTGGCTAGGGCTGGGACAATTCACTTACATGAAGAGGAATTCCGAGAACCAACTGGCAAGTTCTTATCAGGCAAGAGGAAGCTGAAGCTGTAATCTGGCCATAGGCTGTGTGACTTTCCTCAGAGGTTTTTTTGTGGGGTGGGGTGGGGGATTTACAGGCAGGAAAGGCTGATTGGTCATAACACAGTACCTAATTATTATATGGTGGAAAGGACTGAGTGGGACTTCTGTGCAGTGGGACCATGTAGCACTTGCAGGAAGCTTTGTGCAGTGACCAGTAGGTCAATTATCTTAAAATCACAAGAGGTATTAGTATTAGCTCATTAGTCTGCAATTTGTCTGTCAGCTCCATCAGGTCACTGGAGAAGGTCTAAACCTAGAGGGCAAGAGCAGCCTGTGTTACTCTCAGGTCAGCAGCTGATGCTGGCTGACTGCCATTAACGTGGACCTCAGCTGGAGCTATCTGCTAAACAGTCATGGATGACCTCTCCATGTGCTCACTTAGATTCCTTACAGCATCGTACTAGGTCAAAGGAGTTTTGGAAGAGTCAGGAAGATGCTATCCCTTGTCATATCACCTAGCCTTGAAAGTTACCTAAAATCCTCCTGAAGGTCACTGACTTAAAGTCAGGAGGAACCGTGACTCACAATGGTGGGTTGAAGGAAGACACTCTGGCTGAGACCCTTGGTAGCTTTTGACCAACCCTTCAGCTCCTTTCCCACTCAGCTGTCACATTGTCATATTTTGAGAGAGTAGGCAAACAAGGCAGAAGTGAACTACATCCTCTGTTATAAGAAGATGGTGTAAAAAGACGAAAATGCTACCATCCTGGGAGAAAGGGATTGCTCGTTCAGCAAAACGCACATGAGGACAGTGCAAGGTGGGTGACAGCAGTGAGTGTGGCCTAGTGCTCTGTCACTAAAACTTGTCCTAATGCTCCCCTTATTTCTTAACCATAAAAGTACTTGGCCACACTTTTACTACTTTAAACTATCTTTGTGAAAGAATGGACAAGTGCACATCAAGATATGGGGTCTCTCATACACACATGCATTATCACATATCTTAAATACAAAGTAAGAAAGGAAATATGGAAATATGTTACGTTTATATTGGGCATCATCAATATTCCTAATTAAAATACAAGATCCAGTTATAAAATGGGAACTATGGAATCCAAATATTGATTTCTCTGTTGTTAAATGAATATTAATTAATCAAAGGAATGGTTATAAAGTCTCCTGAGAGATAACCTTGGTAAAACCGTTGCTCATAAAAAAAGAGAAAAGTATGGTATGTGTGTATGTGTGTGTGTGTCTGTGTGTGTGTGTGTGTGACAATTGGTTATAGAACAGCATTGGTTGTTGTTTCTCAGGAGCCATTTACCAAATGTTTTCTCATTTGTTTGGAAATCCAGAATTTGCTAGTGCGGTGGCTAGTGGAATGTGGGATGGTAAAACAACACCAGAAAGTTTGCTAAGGTGGAGCAGGTTGAGACCCAGAGAGTTGGTGGGCACACACCTGAGACTTAGGTGACAGATTCCTGGCCTGGAACATGTGCCACATTCCCCACATAAGGAAACCTGGCCTGTAGTCTTGTGGGCCCAGAGCAGAGTTCTCCATGCTAATGAGGTACCTAGAGGCCCTGAGGACTTGGCCAATAAGCTTCCCTTCCAGACATTCCTCCATCCAAAAGGTATTTAATCTTGGGTCCACCCTGAGAAGTAGGGTATGGATCCATTTTCTGCCATGAATAATGAATGAACAGTTTAGAAACATGGGCTGTCTTTCATCAAGATCCACCAGGGCAGCGTGGAAAAGGCCTACAGAACCACAGCTAAGTCTCCTGTAGAAGGCTCATCTGTACTCCCAGACAACCACCACCAAGCTAAGGACAGTCACAGCAGCTAAGCTGGAAACCCTCTTCCTCCATCCCTACTCCACCACTCCTGCCCCAGGCTAGATGCTGTCCTCAGCCTGCAGGTCCTCTGACTCAGTTCTAGGCTGTTCCAAGACTCCCAGCAGCATCTGGATGTCGGAGAGTCAGAGGAACCCCGCAGCACCACCCTCATTGCAGGCCAAAGACCCCTGAACCAGCTCTGGCTTTCACACATCTCAGACTGTGCTTTCCCTCACCTGGAGCTGAGTCTTCCCTGAAACCCAGCACCCAACTGGCTATGGCTGGGTAAGCACAGTCAAACCCCTCCCCAACCAAAGATGTTTTGCCTCCTGAGCTGCCATCCCTGCCCTGAGGTGAGCAGAACGCAGACCAACAGTGGCATGCAGTTATTCTCTTGCCTCCTCTTCCCTATCTTGGTGTTAAAAGCATGCATTACCACATCTGACTTTATTATGTGAATTTAAGGAATCAAAATCAGGTTGTCTTCATTCTTGGAAGGCAAGCAGTCTACCAACTGAACTATCTCCCTCATCCAAGAAAAAGAATGATCTTCTTTTTAAAGTATATGACTTGAATGGTTTTTGAAAAATCATGAGGAAATACTTGCTAGAAATAAAATACCATAGCCAAAGTATTTATAAACACATGAGTCATTTAAAGAAGTTTGGAGATGCCTAGAAAACATCTATAGCATTTGCACATGATAATAAAGTAAAAACGAATATCGGAAAGGAAAGGGTCTTGACTCACCCGCGCTAGGTGGCTGAGTGGGCTGAGTCAATGAACAATTCTATTCAAGTTTTCCTCCCTAGAGGGAATGAGAGGTCCAGGTAGCTGGGATGTGATTTTTGTGTTAAAATAAAAGGTTCACAGGAGACAGGTTACCTCTTTATTGCCCAAGTTCTACCAGGCAAAAAAATAGAATAACCCAGAGTGGGGGATAAAGTATTATTTGGGGAAGCAATAATTGGCCCCAGTCATGTGGTCTGAGCTGTAGAAGTTATGAAGTGTTCTGTTTGTTCTATAGGAGCATAAATATTACAGACTGTTTTTCAAGATGAAAAATAAAAGCAAAAAAAAATTTTCTGGTTGCCAATCATCTATCTTGGTGGCTTTTCCTTTGGCTATGATAAAAATACCCAACAAAAGCAACTTAAGGGTGCAGAGTTCAAGGTTATGTCCATAATTAGAGAAGGCTCAGCATCAGGGGCTTAGGGCAGCTGGTCACATCACAGCCGCAGTCAGGAAACAGAGAGCGAGGAAACGGGACAACGGCTCTTTTACACCTTGTCATGTGCTCTACCATTGGTGCTAGACATGATGCAAGATCACAGAATCCCCCACAGGCACCACCTAGACTTGATCTCCCAGATGATTCCACATCCATCAGGTTGACAACTGAGATTAAGCATCACAACACCTCATGGAAAAGCACACCATAATCATTTCCACTCACCACCCCCACAGAAATATTAAACACAGAAATTACCAGCAATTCTACTTCTACATATATGCCAAAGAGGACCTTAAGGGTTGACAGCCGAGCTAAGCATGACGGACATAGTTTGATCCCTGAGACCCATATGGTAGAGAGAGGAAGCTAATTCCCTTTAGTTGTCTTCTGATACACACATGCACACACACCACACAGACCCAGACAAAGACGCACACAGAGTAAATAAGTAAAAACATAATTAAGATATTTGTAAACTAATGCTCATATAAAAATAGATGGAAAGATGTCAAATAGGTGTCATCCAACAAATGGACAAACAGAAATGTACTGGATCCATTCAATGGACTATTATTAATCAGCTCTTTAAAAAGAATGGATTTTTATATGAAACCACAACATGGGTAAATAAGTGATATATTAGTACAGAACAAATGTTTCATGATTTCACATGTATGAGGAACAGGCAAATCCATAAAATGTAAGCAAGTGGATCAGGAGCTCTAGAGGAGAAGCACTGAGTTACTCTTTAACTAATACAGAATCCTTATTTCTGGTGGTGCACATTTTAGGAATGATGGTGATGGTGGTTTCACAGTAGCGTTTAGTCACTTAATGTCACTGTATCCTTAAAATAGTTAACGTTGTGACATCTGTGTTTCCTGAATTTCACCACAGATCAGCTTTAACAGTCCACCTCTCTGACTTCCCTCTCTTCCATGTACTTTGTGAGAGACAGACACACCTGTTTCTTTCCTACCCACTACTGTGGTCCTGAGGCAGGCTCTGCCCACTGCACTCATTAATTAACAAACTGAATGTAAGAACATCTAAATCCAAAATTAGGGATAGAGGTATTAGAAATATTTTGAAATATTCATGGTATTATTTTCCCTATCTCCAAGGTTAACGATCTTCATCTAAGAATCAGACTTAAGGGATTCAGAATCAGATCTTGCCCTGTAGACTCAGACAATATCTCTATTTTCCTCTGGGCCAAATTTCCCCATAAAATAGAACTATAAGAACAGTGTACCATGCTTGACCACACGTCCCAGGAGTAACATGAACCTAACTGGGCAGACCTCATTCTGTGATGAGCAGGATAAAGAGTCAGGTGACTTGTGGATGACAGCCTGGAGATCACCTGGCTCTCCCTGCCTTGGCAACTGTAGATTTTCCTTTTCTCATCCTCCTATCTTGGAAAGAAGAGAAACACTGGGTTGGATCCCTGAATTTGCTTATATGGCTAGATCTTTACTATTTTAATGATTCCCTCTATGCCTTTCCTGGGCTTCTGTATCATTTTTTTTATCCTACTGCCTACCAGCAACAGCACCCACAAGGGAGACCCAAAAATATCCTTGCTTAGTTGGTGGAGGAGCCCATCCTGGCCCAAGGGACTGAGTTTCTACAGTTGAAGAAGGGCTATAGTTAGCATGTTGACATTATATTGCAAGTAATGTAAACAGTTGGTTTTGCAATGAAGGTGTTCTGTAAATACACTGTCAGTTATGAAGAAAGAGTAGGCATGAGGATACTGTAACTGACACTTTTTATTGGTGCATGAAACCCAGCTAGAGAGACATTGGTTTGGTTGTACAGTTTGGTTTTTACCCTGGGTATATACATCCGCAATGTAACAGAGGTTGGGGAGGGTGTTAAACTTTTCACTCTTGAAAATGTAAGCTGGAAATGTACTTGTCGGAGGGGAAGGAGCAGCCCATGGACTGTAGGGTCTTTAAAGGTGTCCTGGTGTTTACTTACTGAGCTATTACTGCCCAACTCTCACGTTAGCTGTGACAAAATAGCTCTAGATCTTGATCGATCTATCTGGAGGAAAATGATTACCCCAGTAGAGAGACACTGCTCTTTCACAATCCTATAAACTGCAAGATGGACAGTGGGTGTTCTCTACAGTGGTGATTGTATCCTACTAGGAAACATATCCCAAGTTACTCAAGAAAAAAAAAAACAAAACAACAACAACAGAAAAGCATGAAGTCAACAATTATCACTCCCTCCCAAACTGTGACTTAGCTCCACTCAGGCTGCTCCACCTTTGTATCCATGGTTACACTACAGACGAAGCCACAGGAAACAACTAGTATATCCATTATGCAATCAATAGAAAGAGCTAGGGTTAGCTTAGGGTTTACCGTGATCTCCTGTTATTCTTGCTTATATCTGAATGAAACCTAATTGTTTCATTTAGGTAGTTTAAATGGATTTAGTTTTTTAAATACTTAGACTCCTATTATGCTACTTGGTCTAGTAACGTGATTCTCCAGCCTTACTACTTACCCTGCTCATCACAGAGTGAGGTTTGCCCCAGTTAGAAGGCTCATGTACACCTGCATCTGATGGTCCTTTGACTCTCTCCCTAACACCAACAACTAACTTAATTTGCTTAGAGCCTTTCTGTATGGAGACCTGGAAGGTGGCCTCTGTCTAGCTGCCTTCTGAGCTGTAGCACTGTGGCTTTGATTTTGGCTCCAGTCATGTTTCTTTATGCATCCCATTTATTAATAATGTCCTTTGACTCTGTCTGGATGATTTTTAAAATTTATTTTCCTCTTTGCTTATCCACTGTCTTGTAAAACATCCTGAGCTTCTTCACAATGGGTTCAACAGTGCATTTTCCTTTAGAACAGGCCGTGAAGTTCTTAGTCCAGAATGGGCCTAAGATTGGCCCAATATGAAGACTTACGTAGATCCTTTCTCTTAGTTTAATTTCAACTGCATCCTTTGTAGGGTGCTCCACAAGCTAATAGACCAATAGACATGGGAAACCTTACAAGGTACCAACCTTAGACAAGGAACTACAGCTAGCTAAGGAAAGCTGAGAGTGAGAGAAAATAGTCCTCCTCATGACAAGAACCCTAATTGGTTATCCAATACCAGGTGGTTATCCCTGAAAACATTCATACAAATAACAGAAAACAATTCTGCTACTTGTATTTATATATTTATGTGTTTTATGTATCATATATGCATATATATGAATCATCAATGATATAACATATGATATATATATAGATATGTCTATCTATCTATCTATACATACATATGTACATACATATGACAATCTTGATTAAAGAAAAAGAGGATGTGAATTTGAGATGGACCAAGTGGGCATGTGAGGAGTTAGAAGAAGGAGAGGGGAGGGAGGGGGTGATAAAATTACATTTTAAATTAAAGTTTACATAAAAGTAGCTAGAAGCTAAGTCTTAGTCAGCATCAGAATTGACCCCAGCATTTTCTTTTCCATCCACCAGCTATGACAGATAAAAATGACTAAGAGACTATACATCCCATTTCCTTCTTGTTCCTCTTCATTTCCTACGCAAGCAGTGAGACAGCTCCTTAGGACTATGGTGTATCACTTTACAATTGCCCTGGAAAGGTCTCCTAGTAACTGACACAGAAAACTGCACCTCCACATCACAAGTAACTCTGCATCCACCCAGAAATCAAAGTTTCCCAAACCAGCCTGGTCGTGTTTCTTTTTCCCTCTAGCATGCTCTAACAAGTCAGGTTTGGGCTCACAAACCCTGCTTCTGCCACCACCTGTCGTCTTTCAAAGCCAACTACAAGATTAGAAAGAACAAGACACATGAGAAGCCTAACTACTGATACCTCCTACAAGTTCACAGTCTTCCCTCAATCCACATCCCGCTTTCATAATTTGCTATACTTACACTTCACTATAATCACTGAATCACACTATTTATCATGGAGAAAGTGTGCAGATCCAAACCAGCCAAAGTAGGAAAACACAGGACAGTCTTCCTGAGGAGGTTCCAAATGAGTTTTTCTTCTTCCTGTAAGTGCACGTGAACAACTCCGGGCACTAACGAGTAAAAATCACAGAGCACACACAGGCAAGAGAGTACATCTAAGCTTCTATTTTCAGAGTCTGAACTGGGTCTTTATTACATGCACAAGACTGACTAATTGGTAACATGATGGAAGCTGGTCTCTAGATCAACTGAACCATGTGGCTCATCGTCCCCAGCCTGGTTTACATAGTTGGTTTTCTGGAATGGTCAGACTCCACTTGGAATCACATGAGTAGCCTTTTAAATGTGGTCAGTTTCTACTGAAATACGAGACTCCCATCATGTGTGGCATAGACTACCAAGGTGAGAAAAGAAACTAGCTATCTTTTTGGATGAAGTCAAATTGCATACCGTGTAACCTACACCTCACACTTTAAACACATAACTAACTTAGAATAAGTAACTGAGTCAAAGTTAAGAGCTAAAGTTATGGGCTGGAGAGATGCCTCAGTGGTTGAGAGCACTGACTGCTCTTCCAGCGGTCCTGAGTTCAATTCCCAGGAAACACATGGTGGCTCAGAATCATCTGTAATGGGGCTCTGATGCCCTCTTCTGGTGTGTCTGAAGACAGCTACAGTGTACTCATAAAATAAATAAAGCTTTTTTTACGTTATAAAAAGAGCTAACATTATAAAACTCACACATTAAAACATAGGTGTAAATTTTCATGACATTGTATGTGGCAGTTTTTCTGTCTGTGACTCCAAAACTGCAGTATCAAAAACAAAATAGATAAACAAGACTTGACTGTATTCATGTTTAAAATAAAGTTCACTGTCAGAGCCAAAGGAAACTCCAATTCCCCTGACTCCAAGAGGCAGTCCAAATATCCAGGTATGAGCTCAGCCTGGACTACAGGAGGGTTTCTGGTGGTTAGATAATAGCCAGCATCCCTCAGGAATTGTGAAACTCATTGCTATCTATGAAAGGCAGAGAGACAAATGGCTACCTGTGGTATCTGTCAGCACACCAATGCTCACGCTGGCCTTCAGGCTCCTTCAGTATAACAAGTACCCATCCCATATTTCCCAGTCCATGCGAGCATACTAGCCCTTCCCAGCTCCTCCTCTGCCCTAAACTTTCTATAGGTACTAATTCTCTTTTTAATACTGCTATTCCTCTCTTCCTCTCTCTTCTTCCCCCCCTCACTCCCTTCCCGCCCTCCCTCTCTCCCTCCCTCCATCCCTCCCTCTCTCTGAAAAACAAAAAGAAACACCCAAAAAGATGAAAATCAAAACAAACAAAACCAAGACAAAATGGCCAAAATAAAACAGAAACTATACCAACACTGAGTTTGTTTTGTGTTGGACAACTACTCCTGAACCTGCTCTTAAGTGTGGTTGATATGCCCAGTGACACCTCACTGGAGAAACCTGAATTTCCCCTTACAAGTGGGCATTAATTGCAAATAGCGTCTTGGTTAAGTATAGGGCTGGAGAGATAGTTCAGCTGTGAAAGGCTAGGTTCACAAAGAACTATATATTTTGAGTTTTGATCTCTTTTTAAAAATCAGGCCATTAGTCCCACCATGAGGTCTCAGAGCCCCACCCTCTTTACCTCTTTAACTTTCCCTCAAATGATATCACATCAGGGATTACAACCTTAACCATGTGAATGCTGGAGAAGACAGCACTTGGTCTTCCCACCTTTCAGGGAAGCTTCCTTCTGGGCCAGCCACACCCACCCCAGGGTGCATCCTGGGCTGGCTTCCCAGCACAGTGTCTTGGGCATCAGCTCAAAGAGAAGCCCAGGAAGGACTTGCAGTGGGTCTCACATTGCTGCTGACCTCCAAGCGATGGAGAGGAGGTCAAAGAGAGGGGAAGAGCTGGACCACAAACTCTAAACGTACCGTAGGAGGACCAGAGATGAAAATGGGTATAGTGTGTGAGTCACTGAATGGACAGTTGGACAGACAGGGACAGGCTGCAACCTGCTCTGTGTCTTCAGGGCAGAGTGAGAAGGACACAATAACCTATGTGCTTACAGAGTTGATCACAAGGAGAGGAAAAGAGACACTGCTATTCATGAAGGTAGACCTCTGGGACAGATAGCAGTAATCCACTTAACTTGACCCCAGGTTTCCCAAATTTACCTAAGGACACCTATTAACCCCCTCAGGGAACCTTCTTGTAAAATTTAGTCCAATCTTCCTATTTCATCGGCTTAAATTTCCAATATTTATACCTACAACCCTGCGTGAGTATCTGCATTAGTAACAGCTGGATTCTGGAGCTTTAAGTGTCAAGAACCTCTACACCTCTAATGCCTTTCTTCCCATAAGACATAATTAAGGCTCAAACTTCCTATAGTGAGATTACCAAGCACCACTGTGGATTGACTACTAGCCACACTGTTAAATAAAGTGCTTTAAATATTTTTTTAAAAATATCAATTAAAGAAATGATGATTGACTGCCCCCTGGAGTCCACAAGAAACAAATGGAGCACTATCAAATTCCTTCTATGAAGCCACAATTATGCTTATCCTACAGCACACAAAGACCCAACAAAGAAAGAGAACTTCAGACCAAATTCCATTATTAATATCAACCCAAAAACACTCAATAAAATTCTTGCAAGCTAAATCCAAGAACACATCAAAACGATCATCCATCTTGATCAAGTATGCTTCATCCCAGGGATGAAGGAATAGTGCAATATATGAAAATCCATCAAGGTAACCCACTATATAAACAAACTCAAAAAAACAGCATGATCACTCAATTCACGGCTAAGATGCATTTGACTAAATTCAACACCCCTTCATGAATAAAGTCCTGGAAAGATCAGAAATTCAAAGCCCACACCTAAACATATTAAAAGCAATATAGAGCAAGCCAGTAGCTAACATTAAACTAAATGGAGAGAAATGTGAAGCAATCCCTCTAAAATCAGGGCCTAGACAAGACTGCCCGCTGTCTCCCTACTTATTCAATATAGTTCTCGAAGTCCTTGCCAGAGAAATCAGACAGTGAAATGAGCTCAAAGGGATACAAATTGGAAGGGAAGAAGTAAATTATTAAATTTTAATGTTACTGAGTATGTTAAATCAAAAGCATATTAAAACTCCAAAGTAAACAAAACACCTGTTCAAAATCCCAAACAGAAAAGTATCGAATTCTCAAATCAGTCTTTTATCTTTGCCCTTCTGTTATCAAATTAATATAAATCTTAACACTCCCACATTAATGTCCCACTGACTTTAGAAATACATGAATTCTGTTCCTATTCCTTAACACTACCATGTTTAATGCATGTTCTCAAATAGCTGTTTCCTGAATAACACCATATAAGCCCCACTGCCATCTCGAAATTTTCAGTGGTTAATAGAAACAAGACCATCTTTTATTTTCAGATATTCTACGCATACAACTCATTTTTTCCTGATTTTGATCCAAACTCTCTTCAATCAACATACAGTAGATTCTTAATTGGTTAACATGAATTTTTCTAAGTACAACTTATTGGGAATGTGTGTATGGAAGAGGCAATACAACAGAGCACAACAGAAATGGACTTAGTCAAAACACCTACATTTATGCCTCTTACTAAGTTAATTCATAAGCAGCATGCTTACCAGAGTGTATCTCTGACAGATTGCTCTGATAATGACTAACATTGGTTAATCTCATTTTATAAAGTATAAAGTAGCATGCTGTATTTGAATTTGTTTCAATGAAGTTAGAAAAGTCTCCCCCCCTACATTTTCCTATCTTAGCTGCCTTTATTCACTGAATTGAATTGTAGTAAACTATTATGTCACATCCACTCAAAATCGATTCATGAAACTTAATATTAAGGAAAAGCTAGAATACATAACTTGTTTATATGTGTGTATACATGTTAAGAAGCTAAAAATGTCAGTTAGTTTTTAAAAGATTAACTTAATAAAAACTTTAGAAATGAAAAATCGTCAAATCATGTTTTGCATTTATCTACTTAAAGCCATATTTGCTATTTTGTTTCCTACATGAGAACTACCTTATTCCTTTGAACAGTAAATCCCCTTTGTGTTATTTCATGCTAATGAAATGGCAGGGAGTAAGATTATTAAATTTTTTCCTTCTTTCACTATCTTACAATTTCAGTTTTATTTTAAATGGAACTATTATATATGCTATGCATCTTCTGGACTATTTAGAACCTGACTTGATTTGATTTCCTAATAGACAATCTATCCATCTCTACTCAATTTTTTATTCAAAAATAAACTCAAAACAAAAAAAACATTAGTTCTCTAATTTTTATAGGATTCCATTTCTCAATATCCCATTCTTGTATGGATGAATTTACAATATATTTACACTTGATGGTTCTTTTTACTGGTGTCTGTACCATAATACATGGATATATTTCAACTTAGAAGTGTAATATTTCACCAGTTAACCAGAGTATAAGTTATAATGCACCGATTCTCAGTACTGCATCGGTACTATTAAATGTCTAGAACATTTCTGGATGTCACCAGTGAAGTAAACTTCTGGCATGTGGTAGGCAGCCAGGGATATTTCCATAACAATGGATTCCCATAACAAAGTATTACTGGGACCAAAACCTCTACAGGGATATGATGAAAAATCCTGTAATGGGTACCTCTAGAACTAAAGATCAAAATAATTGTTTGGGAGAACTTGCTTTTCATTGTTCATAATAGTGGTTTGCTTGCTTACAAAAATTAGAAAAAAAATCTCAAATGTCTTCTAAATGTATTCTGTGTACAAAAGTAAAATGAATGTTTGAGAAAAGTTTACTGAGAATGAAAATAAAGCAGTAAATATTATAGGATGCTCGATTTGGGCTTAAACTACCTGTTTCACCAGAGTAAATATAAAATCGGTTTCATCCTAATAGTGTAAACTGTATTAAAGAAAGCGCACCATATCCTGGTCCTTATCCTTGAGTAGGTGGCACTCAAAACCAAGAAAGCAAAGAACTCCATTTTAATAAGACCTAATGCCTACAGTATGCTCAATATTGTTGTATTTAAAACACCCACTACTGATAAATGCTTTAGTTACTTCTTTTAAAATATGATCAAAACCACTCTACAACCAAATACTTGTAAGTCAAATTTTGATGTTCAAGAAAGTGTTAAGTTTTAAACTTAAGAGATAGGGCCTTATTATGTAACTCTGGCTGGCCTGAAGCTTGCTATGAAGACCAGACTGGCTTCAAACTCATGCCTCTATTTCTTGAGTACAACAGATTTTAAAGGACGTCTTATGTTGCCAAAGTTGACTTGAATTTCTAAAGGGCTCAAGTGATCCTCTTGCCTTGGCCTCTGGTCCCCACTCACCCCAATAGTTGAGATTTTCCACACATCTACATGCCCACTACTGACACTGGTGGAAAAGTATAATCTTACCCACCAATAGACTGTAATAGCATACTGAAAACAAATTGTAATAAATTTAAGGCAGATTAATTATATCTCCAGATGTGCCATGACTTAACGGGAAATATTAGAATACCAGCAATGAACTTGGAGGCTAGCACACACAAACTTTGCTATTATGTACAGTAACATATTCCATTATATTTGAATATCCACATAACAAATAGTGCTAGAAGCTGAGAATACTGTTATTAAAGATTTTAGGATAACGTTTTTGAAATGCAATTAAATCACTGTACTAGGCAAATTTCCATGTATGTCACAAATACTAGCTAATATAAAGTCTGAAGTCCTCACATTTCAAACACTAATGTAGTGAGTAACTGTCCGGTATTGTGCGATCTTAATTACTGTAATAGATAATTCACAATTGTGATTCACAATTATTGCAAATGTTTACAAGAGTCCAACTTAATTTTCACATCTGTCCTAAACTGTATGAATTTCTTCCTTTACCTTTAAAGTGCAAAAAATTATAAACAAGATGCAATATACAAGGGATTTGTGACTAAATGGCCATCAACGTTTACAGTACTGATTCTGAGGCAGAGTCTTACTGTAGCCTAAGTTATCCTGGAAGCTCTAAAGCTAGCATCCTGTAGTGGGGTACAGCACGTGTCCTGTCTAGCTATCCCCTCCTTCACCCTTTCCTCAACCCAGCTAGGCCTCTGGCTCTCCCCCAGCCCATGCACACCAGAAGTTAAACACACAGCTGAGGCAAAGCTGCCTCCACCACTCAGGCACCACTGTCCACAGAGCCTGACCAATGGCAGCCTGTGAAGGCCCGCCTCCAGCCTCCCAATAACCATACTTGCTAAGTCACCCTAGACACAGCAGCTAATCCAAAAGTCCACAGGCTCTGAGGCTGCCAGCTTAGGCGCCACCTGGCAAAGGAGCCCGCACTGACTCCTACCCGGAAGCTGCTCCAGACAAGGGCCTGTGCGGCAGGGTGGGGCGTGGGCGGCCGCGGGCCTGACCCAAGGCCTACTCCTCCAGGCACCTCCGCCCAAAGGCAGGAAAGGGCTGTCACAGGATGCCCAGGTCCTGCACATGGCCCACCCTGGACCAGCCCGAGGTCCCCAGGGCTCCCATTGGCCACCGGCCGACCGCCATCTTCCCGGGGCCCCTCAGTGCTTGTGTAGGCCGCAAAGTCAGCAAGGCCACGACTCCCGCCCTCCAGGCCTAACCCTTGGGGCTGTCCAGTGGGCGAACTGGACAATTCGAAGGAACCCCTTTTGCCCTCTCCCCATTTCTTTGTGCTACACCTAAAAAGCCGAATTTCAACCCCGTGTAAGGAAATCTGCAGCTTAGGGCTGGTCTTCACTGTCACCCGGGACCTCCCCTCGACTCACCATGATGGCGGCTGGAAGTCCGGTTGAAAAATAACTCGAAGGTGGCACCACCAAAGCCATGTGGCTAGCAGCTACTTGGGGCAGCTGCGGAGTGGCAGCCTGGCCGCCAACGGGCAAAAAGCCAAGGTGGCTGTGGAAGGAGAGCCGAGGGCCTCCAAGGCAGCTGAGCAGACTTGGCGGGAGCCTGTGAAACACTGAGGTGTGGGTGGCTCGCCCTAGGGAAAGACTGTGGGTGGCTGGCCTTGTCCTGGGCTTCAGCCAATGGGCAGCAGCCCTCGGCCCTCGCCGGGGGGCCTGGGGACCCACGTCGCCCACCCGAGTATGTGAGGGGTACGCATAGAGCATGCGCGAGGAACAGTGCTCAGTGCAGAGCTAGGCCGGAGCCTCACAGATGTACAGACTTGCGCCACTCCTCTGCCCCCCAGAACCGTGTCTGAAGACCCTTTGAAACAAGTCCTGTGCAGAACCGTGGTCAGAGTTCTGTCAGGAAACCATTTATTCAGGTCATTCCCTCAAAATGGCGCCTGCAATACATAGGGTTATCCTGTCTGAAAAGCTCGGCGACCAAACTGAAAAGTAACAAAATGCCCGTAGAAAGAGAAAATAACAGGCCCGTCTAGAAAGAAGGCCTTGCCTGGCCTTGCCCCTTTACCCCTTTCGCCAGCCACATTTAGCAGATGAGTCCGGTTGCATATTGGAGGACATACTCACAGACTGGCCCTTCAGCCGTCAGGACTTATGTTTTTCCTTCCGTTTTTTTCTCCCTTTCCGATGATAAGTGCCTGAATTATCAGGTACAAGGGACATACAGCAGTGAACATGCAAGGGAATATTTCTCCCCTCGTGGCACTTAAGTTGCAATGCGAGCTTTTCCTTGTAAACTTTACAGAAACCAGCTAGGCTGTGAAAATCTCATATCACAGAACCCCTTAAGCGCCTTATTCCGTCATGACTACCTTTTGTACTGAAGAAAAGTATTACGTGTTTTTCTTTTTCTTTTTCTTTTCTTTCTTTCTTTCTTTTTTTTTTTTTTTTGAACTGGCAAAACGAGAGACTTAAAATTGCCATTAATGATACAGTAATGCTGGATAAAATGATAATAACATAAAAAATAAAAAATATTAGGGATGATGCACCCATTTAAAACGGGGGGGGGGATTCCAAGGTCCGGAAAATGAAAATAAATTGGAAACTGCAGTGGTGAAGATCCGATTCTCCGCTGGCCTTTGATTGGTGACTACATTGTGGTGTGAATGGTCTAACAACAGGCCTGGACTGTCCTAATTTTAGTACAGAGAAAAAAAAAACCACCACACCTATCTGGAGTGGTTGGTTAAAGAGCATGGACAGACGGTTCTAACCTCTAGCTCTAGGCATAGTTGTGTGGGCTGGAGGGAAACTTTGAAATAGTGCAGACAGATGTGGAACTGAGCACCCTGCAGCATACCAGTACTCTGGAAAGGCAGCACCCTAAGGAAATGCATGGACTTGAGGAACGGAGAGCACGGTAGAAATTAGAGCAAAACACCACATCATTTAAGTCCAAATAGAATCTGACGCTCTACACCTGCATTTCCGGAGTTTGGCATTTATATTTATGACATGTTTATTACCAGAATCTCGAAATGAAGAAATAGGCCTTCCCAGCTCACTATCCCCTTCCCTGCAAAAGATTCTTAGGCATGGTATTTTTAAATGCTTGAAAAAGGGAGCAAAAGACAGTCTGGAGAGATGGTAAGGGATCCTCACAGAAAAGGACTTTTCAAAGAGAACCCTACTGGAAGTGGGGCTTAGAGGTACAATCTCCTAACCCCAGCTGCTTGGGAGGAGAGGCTGTGAGGCAAAGAAAACAAAAAGTTCAAGGGTGCCCTGACGATTTAGCGACACTGTTTATACATAAATGGAAAGGGAACTACAGAGGATGCTACACAGGAGAGAGTTCTTACCTAGCATAATAGAAGGATGTCCTGGCTTTAATTCCCTTAAGCACTTTCCCCCTCTCCCCCTCTCCCCCTCTCCCCCTTTCCCCCTCTCCCGCTCTCTTCCCTCTCCTGCTCTCTTCCCTCTCCTCCCTCTCCTCCCTCTCCCTCCCTCACCCCCCCGTGTGTGTGTGTGTTTGTGTGTGTGTGTGTGTGTGTGTGTCTGTGTCTGTGTCTGTGTCTGTGTCTGTGTCTGTGTCTGTGTCTGTGTCTGTGTCTGTGTCTGTGTCTGTGTCTGTGTGTGCATGTGTGTGGGCACTCCTGTGTGCATGTCTCTCTTTCTCTGTGTCTCTGTCTCTGTCTCTGTCTCTGTCTCTGTCTCTTTCTGTGTGTGAATGTGTGTGTTTGTCACTGTTCCCCCTCTCTCACAATACCCCTCCTGAAAGATTACAAAGCCTTTACCAGGAATAGGAATGGCATGTTTGGATTGCATGGACTTTTGTCTTTTTCTGTCTCTGCCTTTGGTCTTTTAAGACAGACTTTCTCTGGGAGGCCAGGAGTTCTCTCTGTAGACCAGGCTGGCCTTACAGAGACCCACTTGCCTCTGCCTCCTGGGGAATGATCACTTCTGGTTCTTTTATTGCTTTCACATACACTTTAAATAGAAAACCTGATAAATATCTTCCCTCTTAAAGAATTCAAAGGCCTCTCAGGGTGTTTTTACTTGTAAAGCTCTTCTCCCAGTTTAAACTGGCCAGTTTTCAGGTTCCTTCTGTTAGCCTCCTATAAGTCAGCCATGGTGGTTTTTAGACCAACCCGCACAAAGAAACAACTCTCCACATTACCTCCTGCTCTACCCTGCTCTCCTAGCTCCCTCCCAATTTAATCCCCCTATTCCATTTTGCCTTTTATCTCTCCATCACAATCTATCCTATTCCCCTTTTCTTGCATGATCCCATGCTCTGCCCTGGTTTCTTACTGGCTACTTATGGATGGTTATCTGGATTGTAGCAAACATCAAAAAACTTCTTAAAGCATATAAAAGCTAATGCCTATATAAGAGAAAATATGTGATTTTTTTGAGGTCTGGGGTGCTTCACATGAGATAATTTTTAGCTCCATCCATTTACCTACAAACTTCATTTTTCTTAGTAGGTGATTAATAGTCCATTGTGCTTCATCTTTTGAGAATTCTCTGCTTAATTCTAGACCTCCCTTTTCAGCTGAGTTCCGTTTCTTGGTATTTAGGTCGTTCCATTTTTTTTTTTTACATATTCTAGCTATTGACCCCTTCCCATGTTGTAGGCTGCTGGTTTGCCTAAATGATGCTGCCCTTTCCCGTGAGAAGGTTCTCACCTTGATGAGGTCTCATTTACTACCTCTTGGCCTCCATGCCTGTGATATCAGTGTCCTGTTCAGAATGGCCTTTCGAGTGCCAAAGAATCAAGCCTGTTCCACCCACTAAAAATAATTAGAGCTAAACCCGAAGCCTTCTTGACACCACTGTCCCACAAAACAAGCCCAAAGTGTTGCTGTATTCCTCCTAGTCCTTTAAGGTCTGTGGGCCATTGGGGCTTCTTCTTTGTGTGCTACTCTCCTGAAATCATATGGGTAAGAGTCCACAGACTTCTTTGCACTGAAAACCAGGCATGCAGTGCTGCTGTGTTGTGCAATATTTCTCTGCAGGTCAAGGAAGTGAGTGTATATGGAGACAACAGAACGGTTTACAAACATCATACACTACTTGGTGTTTGCATCAAGGGTCAAGCCACGAAGCGTAGTAGATGGTGCAGCAGGCAAGTCTTGGCACACTGGCAGCAGGGGATGTGGTGGGAGGGGTCCAGGCACAGTACCCCCAGCATGGGCCATTGAGTGTAGTCAGCTACCTGGTCAACTAATGTGCTGTCCCATGCAGGCTGACTCATTTGCAAGGCACCTGTCCTGGGCTTCCAGATCCTGCTCCGACTTGTCCTCTGGCTGGTCCTGGGTGTTCTTCCAATTGGAAATCTCTGGTTCATAACACTACCACAAGTGTAAGATCTCCTTGAAAAGTTTGTTTTAAGTTTTAAAGTTTTCATGTATAATTTAGTGTAAAATGATTTTACATCAATACTTACTGTATTATTTCCTCCCCTAGAAAATTAGTTATCACTGCATTAATTATTTCCTTCTTTGAAAAAGGAATTATGTTAGCCTCATGCCTCTGATTCTTGCTAGTATATTATCTTGAACTCAAGAAGAACTGAGCCAGGGCCTGGAAATTTCTGTTTGAACCTGAGGAGAGAAGATGAGTTGGAAACCTGTAAGTCACATGTCTTTGTTGAGCTCCATTTCCAGAGATGAGGCTCTCTTCAATTTACCTTTGAAAACCCTGAGTTCTAAGACTCCAGTTAGGATGAGTTTTCGTTGAGGGAAGGGTTGCACTGAATTTTATTATTGTTGATTTTTAAATGTGTGTGTGTGTGTGTGTGTGTGTGTGTGTGTGTGTGTGTGTGTGTGTTGAGCACACATGCCCACATTTCTGTGCATATGCTTGTGCTGGAGCACATAATTTAGAGGTTAGAAGAATGTTAAAGAAGCCATTCTTACCATCTGCCATGCAGAGTCCGGGGATGGAACTCAGGCTGTCAGGCATGATGACAAGTGCCTTTACTTCCTGAGCCATCTCACTAGCCTCACCAGTGTGATGTGCTAAGAAAACGTGGCCTTTTGTGTTGTTGCCTGTCTAGGAATCTGCCAAGTATTTGGACCCACTTTTTCCAGGGCAGAGAATAGCTCTTCTCCACCTCAAACCCTGACAGGAACACTCAGACTCAGTTTCCAAATAGTGTGAAATAATGCTGTCTTACAGAAAGAATTCACCGATTTAGAGTGGAAAACTCTCACAGAAGAAGGGGGAGAGTGGTGGGGGTTTTATGGATGGGAAATCAGGAAAGAGGATGACATTTGAAATGTAACAAAAGCCCTTGTTGGGCAGGGGACAGAGGCTGCAGCTTTCCCAGGCCCCACTGCCCGGCTGCCTCCCTTTGCTCATGGCAGGCGGTGTCTGCCTGGGACTTGCCCTAGGGCTGTTGCTGGTACTGGTGCTGGTGATGCCTGCCAAGCACATGGTGTGCAAAGAGCGCTTGGTTCAGTCAGATTAGGAGCTGAGGGAGTGGCAGTCTGAAAACAACCAGAGCTTCCAGTATGATCAAGAGGTCTTCCTGGGCAAGGACTCCAAGACCTTCGATCAGCTAAGCCCAGACTAGAGCAAGGAGAGGCTGGGGAAAACTATTGATCCAATTGACAGTGAGGAGATGGCCTTGTTACTACTGAGGAGCTGAAAGTTTGAATCAATCAGGTAGAGAAAAGACACATCTACGATAATGTGGATAAAGTCTGGAACGATTATGATAGTGACATAGATGAAAAGATCTCCTGGGAAGAAAAAAGCAGGCCACCTATGGCTACTGCCTGGGAAACCATGCTGAATTCCAAGATAGCTCTGATCATCACACGTTTAAAAAGATTCTGCCACAAGATGAGAGGAGATTTAATGCTTCAGACTTTCATTGCAACCTGAGAGCTCCTCAGGAGGAGTTCACTGCCTTTCTGCACCCAGAGTAGTTCGAACGTATGAAGGAGATTGTACTTCTGGAAACCCTGGAGGATATCAGCAAGAACAGAGATGGTTTGTGAACTAGGATGAGTACATCATGGACATGATTTTCCCGTGAGGACAATGGCCCTGAGCCAGACTGGGTTTTGTCAGAACAGGGGCAGTTCAATGATTTCCATGATCTGAACAAGGATGGGAAGTTGGACAAGAACGAGACTCACCATTGGCTCCTCCCTCACGATGATGACCATGCACAGGCTGAGGCCCAGCATCTGGTGTATGAGCCAGACAAAAACAAGGATGAGACACTTAAAAAGGAGGAGATTCTAGACAACTGGATCATGTTTGTGGGAAGCCAAGTCACAAATTATGGGAAAGTCTTACCAAGAATCTTAGTGATCTTTGAAAGACACTCATCCTCATGTGGCCAACGGTCACAGGCTTTATGCAGATGTTCTGGGTGATTGCTATAGTTGTCAAGTGTATAGCAGTTGTGTCCCTAAACCGTGAGATTATACGTCAGATTGGGGTAAAAATTATTTTTCACTCCATATTTACTGGAAAATAACCATCACTATCTATTCCAGTAGGATTTGGCTTAAAACACATTGAACTCTTGGCAAAATGCAGTATTCTGGGGGATATGTTGCTAGAGCATGATCTCCTCAACTCCTTCCCTACTTACTTAATTAATGGGCAAGAAATCCTGAAGGGGTTCTGTAAGTCAAGGTGGGTGGCAGGGACACTGTGCAGAATAATCACTATGTATTTCAACTATTAAATTTTGCGACTTCTTAGTTGCCACTGTTAAATGGTGGCAAAGGTAAAGGCTTGAAGGAGGCAATGTTATATTGTCCTATGTCAGCCAACTTGGAGCAGGCATGGTTTTTCAAATTCTTTATATTGGGAGTTGCTATTGTAAATGGTATATATACTTTTGTGAGTTTTCCTGTTTGGACCTGCTAATGTGCACAATAAACCCACATCTTTGTGGTTTTGTTTTGCTTTGTTTTTAATACTAAGAAGCAGAGTTCCCTGCAGCTAAATCCCATGGGAGAGAGAGCTGGACCCTGAGAAGTGTGGAGACTCCTGAGAAATCAGTGATGACAACATTCCAACATTCCCTCTGCCCAAGAGAGAATCGCCTAGTGCCAACTGTGCCCCCTGGGTGCAAGGACCAAGGAGAAATCAGAGGCAGAATTCTTGTGATTCCTGCCCCCGCCTAGAGATGTAAGAGAGTCACTAGGATTGCCCACACACAGGAGATCAGAGCACCTGTTCTCAGAAAAGGCTGAAAGAAAACAGGAAAACAGTTCGTTGGGAGTGCAGACACAGAGGCCTACAGGAGGGTGAAGCCACTCTCAGAAACAACAATTCAAGCAAACACCAGAGATAACCCAACAGCTAGAGGCAAGCACAGGAACCTAAGCAACAGAAACCAAGACTACTTGCCATCATCAGAGCCTAGTTCTCCCACCAAATAAAATACTGAATAGCCAAACACACTGGAAAAACAAGACTTGATTTAAAAATCACACTTTATGCTATAGATCGAGGACTTTAAGAAGGACATGAATAGCTCCCTTAAAGAAATGCAGGACAACACAAGTAAACAAGTAGAAGCCCTTACAGATGAAACACAAAAACGCCTGAAAGAATTACAGGAAAACACAACCAAACAGGTGAAGGAATTGACCAAAACCATCCAGAAACAATAAAGAAAACACAAAGGGAGACAACCCTGGATACAGTAAATCCAAGGAAGAGACAAGGAGCCATAGATACAAAAATCACCATAGAAAACATCGACACAACCATCAAAGATAATGTAAAAACGCAAAAGCTCCTAGCCTAAAACATCCAGGAAGTCCAGGAAACAGTGAGAAGATCAAACCTAAGGATAATAGGTAGAAAAGAGAGTGAAGAATCCCAACGTAAAGGGCCAGTAAATATATTCAAGAGAATTATAGAAGAAAACTTCCCTAACCTAAAGAAAGAGATGCCCACAATGGTATAAGAAGCATACAGAACTCGAAATAGATTGGACTAGAAGAGAAATTCCTCCAGTCACATAATAGTTAAAACACCAAATACACAAAAGAAGAAATGATATTAAAAACAGTAAGGCGAAAAGGGCAAGTGACATATAAATGCAGAACTATCAGAATTACACCAGACTTCTTACCAGAGACTATGAAAGTCAGAAGATCCCGGACAGATGTCATACAGACCCTGACAGAATAAAAATGCGAGCCTAGCCTACTATACCCAGCAAAACTCTCAATTAACATAGAGGGAGAAAGCAAGATATTCCATGACAAAACCAAATTTACACAATATCTTTCTACAAGTCCAGACCTATGAAGGATAATAGATGGAAAACTCCAACACAAGGAGAGAAACTATGCCATAGAGAAAGGAAGAATATAAACTCCTTGCAATGAAACCAAAAGAGAGACACACAACCATAATTCCACCTCTAACAATGAAAACAACAGGAAGCGACAATCACTATTCCTTAATATCTCTGAACATCAACGGACTCAATTCCCCAATAAAAAGACATAGACATACAGACTGGATATATAAAAAGGACCCAGCATTCTGCTGCATACAGGAAACACACTTCAGAGACAAAGACAGACGCTACCTCAGTGTAAATGGCTGGAAACAACTTTCCAAGCAAATGGCCTGAAGAAACAAGCTGGGGTTGCCATTCTAAGATCAAATAAAATTTACTTCCAATCAAAAGTCATTAAAAAGGTAACACCTCATATTCATCAAAGGAAAAATCCACCAAGATGAACTCTCAATCCTAAATATCTATGCTCCAAATACAAGGGCACCTACATTCATAAAAGAAACCTTACTAAAGCTCAAAGCACACATTTCACCTCACACAATAATGGTAGGAGATTTCAACACCCAACTCTCATCAATGGACAGATTGTGAAAATAGATATTAAACAGAGACATAGAGAAAGTAACAGAAGTTATGAACCAATGGATTTAACAGATATTTATAGAATATTCCACCCTAAAAGCAAAAGGATATACATTTTTCTCAGCACCGCATGATACCTTCTCCAAAATTGACCACATAATTGGTCATAAAACAGGCCTCAAAAAATATAAGAAGGTAGAAATAGTCCCATGCATCCTATCAGACCACCACCGACTAAGGCTGGTCTTCAATAACGACAAGAACGACAGAAATCCGACATATACATGGAAGTTGAACAACCCTCTACTCGATGACAACTTGGTCAAGGAAGGAATAAAGAAAGAAATTAAATGAAAATGAAGATACAACATACCCAAACTTATGGGGCACAAAGAAAGCAGTGCTAAGACGAAAACTCATAGCTCTGAGTGCCTGCAAAGAGAAATGGGAGAGAGCATATGTCAGCAGCTTGAGAGCACATCTATAGATTCTAGAACAAAAAGAAATAAATGAACCCAAGAGGAGTAGAAGGCAGGAAATAATAAAACTCACGGCTGAAAACAACCAAGTTGAAACGAAAAGGACTATATAACGAATCAACAGAACCATTAGCTGGTTCTTTGAGAAAATCAACAAAATAAATAAACGTGTAGCCAGACTAACCAGAGATCACAGAGCATTTATCCAAATTAACAAAATCAGGTATGGAAAAGGAGATATAACAACAGAGTCTGAGGGAATTAAAAAAAAATCATCAGATCCTACTAAAAAAGCCTATATTCAACAAAACTAGAAAATGTGGAGGAAACGGACAATTTTCTAGACAGATACCAGGTACCAAAGTTAAATCAGGAACAACAAAAAAAATCTAAACAACCCCATAACTCCTAAAGAAATAGAAGCAGTTATTAGAAGTCTCCCATCCAAAAGCAGTTCAGGGTTTAGTGCAGAATTCTATCAGACCTTCACAGAAGTCCTCATACCGATACTGTCCAAATTATTTCACAAAATAGAAACAGATGGAGCACTACCAAATTCCTCCTGTGAAGCCACAATTACTCTTATACTTAAACCACACAAAGACCCAACAAAGAAAGAGAACTTAGGACCAATTTTCCTTATGAATACTCATGCAAAAATACTCAATAAAATTCTTGCAAACCAAATCGAAGAGCACATCAAAATGATCATCCATCATGATCAAGTAGGCTTCATCCCAGGGACGCAGGGATGGTTAAATATACAGAAATCCATCAATGTTAATCCATTATATAAACAAACACAAAGATAAGAACCACATGATCACTTCACTAGATGTTGAGAAAGCATTTGACAAAATTCAACACCCCTTTATGATAAAAATCCTGGAAAGATCAGGAATTCACGGTCCATATCTAAACACTATGCAGCAAACCAGTAACTAACATCAAACTAAATGGAGAGAAACGTGAAGCAATCCCACTAAAATCAGGGAGTAGACAAGGTTGCCCACTGTCTCCCTACTTATTCAATATAGTACTCAAAATTCTAGCCAGAGCAGTCAGACAGTGAAAGGAGCTCAAAGGGAAGAAATCAAAATGTCAATATTTGAAGATGATATGATAGTATACTTAAGTGATCCCAAAGGTTCCACCGGAGAACTACTTAACCTGATCAACAACTTCGGCAAAGTGTCGGCTTATAAATTTAACTCAAACAAATCTCTAGCCTTCTGCTACTCAAAGGATAAACAGGCTGAGAGACAAATTAGGAAAATGACACCCCTCACAGTAGTTCCAACTAATATAAAATATCTTGGTGTGACTTTAACAAAGCAAGTGAAAGAACTGTATGACAAGGACTTCAAGTCTCTGAAGAAAGAAATTGAAGAAAATCTCAGCAGATGGAAAGATCTCCCATGCTCATTGATTGGCAGGATGAATATAGTAAAAATGGCCATTTTGCCAAAAGGAATCTACAGATTCAATGCCATCCCCATTAAAATTCCTACTCAATTCTTTATAGAGATAGAAAGAGCAATTTGCAAATTCATTTGGAACAACAAAAAAGCCAGGATAGTGAAACCTAGCAAAAACTACCTGCAACAATAAAAGAATTTCTGGGGGAATGAGCATTCCCTGACCTCAAGCAGTATTACACAGCCATAGTGACAAAGCCTGTATTATACTGATACAGAGACAGGCAGGTAGACCAGTGGAATAGAATTGAGGAACCAGAAATGAACCAACACATCTGTGGTCACTTGATTTTTGAAAAAGGAGCTAAAATCATCCAATGGAAAAAAATAGCATTTTCAACAAATGGTGCTGGTTCAACTGGGGGACAGGATGTGGAAGAATGCAAATCAATCCATTCTTATCCTCCTGTACAAAGTTTAAGTACAGGTGGATCAAGATCTATACATCAATCCAGATACACTCATAGTAATAGAAGAAACAAAAAAGTGGGGAAGAGTCTCAATCACATGGGCAGTGATGAAAATGTCCTGAACAAAACACCAATGGCTTATGCTCTAACATCAAGAATCGATAAATGAGACCTGGTAAAACTGCTAAGCTTCTGTAAGACAAAGGACACTGTCATAAGGACAAATTGGCAACCAACAGATTGGGAAAAGATCATTACCGATCCTACATCTGACAGAGGGCTAATATCCAAAGTTGCAAAGAACTCTAGAAGTTAGACTCCAGAGAGCCTAATAACCCTATTAAAAAATGGGATACAGAGGTAAACAAAGAATTCTCAGCTCAGGAGTATGGAATGGCTAAGAAGTAACTAAAGAAATGCTCTACATCCTTAGTCATCAGGGAAATGCAAATCAAAACAACCCTGAGATCCCACCTCACACCCATCAGAATGGCTAAGTTCAAGATCTCAGGTGACAGCAAATGCTGGCAAGGATGTGGAGCAAGAGGAATCTCCTCCATTGTTGGTGGGACTGCAGACTGGTACAAACATTCTGGAAATCAGTCTGGAGGTTCCTCAGAAAATTAGACATTGTACTACCTGAGGACCCAGCTATACCACACTTGGGCATATACCCAAAAGATGCTCCAACATACAACAAGGCACATACTCCACTAGGGACATAGCAGCCTTATTTATAATAGCCAGAAGCTGGAAAGATCCCAGATACCCTTCAACAGAGGAATGGATACAGAAAATGTGGTACATCTACACAATGGAGTACTACTGAGCTATCAAAAACATTGACTTCATGAAATTCATAGACAAATGGAATGAAGTAGAAAATATCATCCTGAGTGAGGTAACCCAATCATGGAAAAACTCACATGACATGTACTCATTGATAAGTGGATATTAGCCCAAATGCTCAAATTACCCAAGATGCACAGACCACATGAAACTCATGGATAACCAAAATTCTGATGCTTCACTCCTTCTTTAAAAGGGGAAGATTAACCATAGGAGAGGTATTCTATTCTTTAGAACAGAGCCTGAAGGAATGGTCATTCAGAGTCTACCCCATATTTGGCCCATACATATACAGCCTCCAAGCTAGATAAGATGGATGAAGCTAAGAAGTGCAGGCTGACAGAAACCGGATATAGATGTCTCCTGAGAGGCACAGCCAGAGCATGTCAAATAAAGAGGCAAATGCTAGCAGCAAACCATTGAACTGAGAACTGGATCCAAGTTGGAGGAATTACAGAAAGATTGAAAGAGCTGAAGGGACTTGCAACCCCATCAAAACAACAATGCCAGCCAAGCAGAACTCCCAGAGACTAAACCACTACCCAATGACTATACATGGACCGTCCCATGGCTTCAACTGCATATGAAGCAGAGGATGGTCTCCTTGCACACGAATGGAAGGAGAAGCCCTGGGTCTTGTCAAGGCTGGACCCTCAGTTTGGGGAATGCCAGAGAGTTGGGAAAGTGGGTGGATGGGGAACGGAATACCATTATAGAAGAATGGGACGGGTGGCATTGGAGCTTATTTCTGGGAAACCAGGAAAGTGAATAACATTTGGAATGGAAATGAAAAATATCCAATTAAAAAAAAGAACAACAACAACATGGCATTTAGAGCTTAAATTTGAAAAATGCCACAATCAGGAGACACAGAATTGTATGCCTCTGGTTTTCTTCAAATATGCTCTGGGCCCGATTCAGTTCTGGGCCCATGCTGGACCAAGCAGGTTCCTGCCACTGACTGCTCCTACATTCCTATATCCAGAGGCACTATGCAGTTTACTCTTGGGCCAGGGATGTGGGAAGAGTTGGGCGGAAGGGGCGGTGTGTCCTGTGATCTCAGGATTGTCCGCATTTCTGGGTGTTCAGCACTCTCCACCACGGGATTTTGGTGCAGGTTTCCTGATTGCTTTCATCTCCCTTATACAATGTTTATATTTCCTGGGAGATATTATAGAAAATTTGATGTTTATCCCATTAATTTGTTTAACATTCTCATCCACAGAAGAGTATAATTTAGTGGTAACTAAATATTTAAAAACAAGTATATACATTGGGTAATTTTTGCATGATGAACTTGGAATTCACAGAGTTGGAAACACAGTCTAAAGTGAAAGTATAATTGCCTTTGTATCTCAGTCTAACTGGGAAGTAATTATGATGCCCAGTCCCCATGAGAATGCAGAGATCCATCCCTGCCTGATAGCCGTGGGACATCAGATGGTGAAACCACACCTCAATAAAGAAGGTTCTTAAGAGTTGAGAGTTTGAGATCACTCTTTTATTCACCAGAATACATCAATAGTATCCAGATGCAGGTAGTCAATATATACAGTTTGTATCCTTATCAAAATAGCAAATCAAATGAATGAACAAAACAACAATGAATAAATAACAAAACTTCAAATGAATATAAGGAAAACCAAATAACCAAAGTAATCAAAAGTCAAACCAAAATGTAAACAGAGGAATTGTCCTAAGCATTCTTTTGATGCTCGTTTGCAGAATTGACTTATAGCCAATGACTTGCCTTGGAAACACAGTAGACAAGCAGTTACTGATGGTAATAATCTTTTCAAGGGGAATGTAAGTAGGTCTGCCTTGTTGGAGTGAGGGTATGAAGGACAAAGCCATCCAATACTGAGTATAAAACATATGACAGTCTTTGACTCAAAGTTTTTCCAATGTTGTGGACTGATCTCCATGAAACTCTTCTGGGTGACCCTTCAGGACAAGTACAAATGTACATGTGCACACTCTTCCTGGATGCTCAGCAGTTCTCGATTGATGTGCATCAGCTCTTCTCTGTGCACGCTTCTTCAAATGTGCACGCTTGCTCGGGAGAGCCGAGATGAAAGTATGGCCTATTCAATCCAAAGAAATCAAACTAAAGTAGGAAAATGCAGCCCACAACTGCTATGGATATTAAGGATGCGATGTAATAGTGGTGTATTTGTTGTGCACACTTAGACTCCTCCTGTGGCACTGCTCTCCAAGGGAGATCTTGTTCTGGTCTATGCCATGTTCGAGTTTCGCTGGAGAATTTTAGACCTAGCAGAGCAAGGGAAAAAAGGATTAGTGAGGGTTTGTTGATTCAGCTCTCCCTCTTACGTCAGCTCTATTCGGTTGGACAATCCAGCATTACCTGTCAACTGAGGTCATTTCCTGCATCCCCAAGTGTCATAGAGTAAATGGGCTTCGATTTATATATCAGCTTTTAAAAACAGCTAGAAATCGAACTGTGGACTATGCACAGTACTGGAATCAAAAGAAAAATGAGCATATTTTGTCACTGGTCCAGGTATATTATATTGAATAACAACATTGTGGCTATGTCTGAATCTGAGTTCAAGAGAGATATGAGCAACCTAGAATACCATGTGGATGTCTTATGGAGAACCTGCTCAGAATTGAAGTGAAGGTTCAGATTATTTTTGCAGGAAGGAACCTGCCTAGGTTCCATTTGTAACCACTGTATCTGTAAATACACAGAGAAACCATCTCACATCAAAACCATGGGCACTGCATACATCCTGTAATCACTGAGAATGGGCTCCGTGTAAATCTTCCCAGTGTACACACTGAGCATTAAAGGTGATGGTGGTGTACAAACAGAACAGAACCCCTGTATGTGTATAGTCATTGTAAGGCAATTTGTGAGAGAACAGAAAAGAAAATGTTCTCAGAGTTTACCACAGAGGTAAGAGAAAGAAGAAGTAGAAAATACCAAGAAATCTTGAAGATCACATATATTGCATCATGGACAAAATCCATATAAACTGTACCAGAATAATACTCTGAGTAGTTCTTTAGCTGACTGAGGCTGAAACCATGTAGGTGGTCAGTCACCCACAAAGGATAGTTATATAGGACAGGAAACCCAACTGGCTTCTGCCAGCCTATGTTCCTACCTGATCTCAAAGATGTCACAATTCTTCTACACTGTTTCTCCCAAGTCACTTTCCTGGGTGATCAGTTCTCTCTGCTTCAGAGTGTCCTGCATTGTTTCCTCTAATCCTTCCTTATTCTGGTCATTAGATGAGTGTAATGTCAGTGGAGGCATGCATACCTGTGTGCACATACAAACACACACAGACACACAGAAACACTAATACACACTCCCAAACACACAACACATGTGTGTTCACACAATATAAGCATAGTACATTGCAGTCAAGTGTTTACTTTCTGAGGTAATCCTTAATATAAAGACCCCCCAGGATTCTCTGAAGGCATAAAAACAAATGTTGAGTGGGATATGTACATAGCAGGCATAGCCTATAGCCTATAAACAACTCAGTCAGTGTTGTGCTGTCCTCCCATAAACCAACATAGAATCATGGTTCTTGCCTTATTCCCCAATCTGGCTTAGCTCGTTCCCAAGGCTGTGTAGATCAGGCTTGTTTCCCAGCAAAGGATCATATGTTGGTGGTGGATTAGACTCTGTTCTTGGCCACTGTTTCAGGCTTGCCCCCAAAGTGTGCAGCTTCTTCTAATAGCAGCTCTCTTTACCTTAACTTGAATGACTTCGTGCCCAAGGCTATTGGAACAGAATCATAGGAAATCTCCATACCCAGGATACAAATGAACAGTTTTTCTCCCCATAATGTGATTGTGTCACAGATATTTTGAGTAAGTAAGTAAATGCTTGCATGGACTATCTTACACTGAGTCATAATCCATGGAATGGCCCCACCGTATAGTACATTTTCACTCCCTTAGCTGATGGACGTCTGGACAGATTCTCCTTCAGGGCTGCTCGGGGACTACCACAGCACTGATGAGCCCTAGTTGCTCTGTTGACACCTACTCCTTGTTCTGTAATCTTTGGGTCAACTAAAACTTCTGTTCCAATTTCTGTACATGGCTTCTCATAGGCCTACCTGTTCTTACACTACCAGACCTGTCTTAAGATCCTCATTCCTCCTATCCCCCACTGAGGCTGACTTTAACTCAGAGAAAATGATGTTGACTAACAGCCCTTGCAGAATGCTACACAGATAACACAGGGGATGCTTTAGGTTATTTGTGCATCTAAAGCCGCTCCTGAACCTGCCCTGTTCTTGCACCACAGCACAGCTATGGAACTTCTGCTGGATGCCAATACAACTCCATGCAACTCAATTTCTCAGTGAATACAATCCAAGCCAGACTCCAAGGTGAAGTTGTACTGTGCTAAGGTAGCTGGAAAGAAATGGGAGCAGGCAATGTGGAAAACAAGCTTGGAGAAGACACAGTGAGTGACATAACCTTTCAGTGGGCTTTCACAATTCACAAAGGACAAAGAAGGAATATAAACTCATGGATTTTATAGAGAAGCCTCCCCCTTACCTCCATGTACTCCATTCCTTTAATGTGCTCCAAAGGATTTCAATGCAGATTGGTAGGTTTGCCCCTAATACCGTTAAAATTGAACTTTACAAGTGCTTTTGTGTCCTTTTGCTGTACAGAGCTAGGAGGAGAGGCCAAAATGATTGGGCTGCTGTATTTGATGTTTCATGACGCAAAGTGAACTCTCAGAGTGGTTTTCTCAGTAAACTTGGAAATAGGCAACACAGTTATATTTTTGCACAAACTAAAACACAAATACACACACATGCACACACACACATTCACACACACACACACACACACACACACACAAACACACACACACTAAGGAAAACATACCTTTTATCCAGCAGGTTTTCTGTTGAATGAAGAATTAGTGGGAGCTATGTTATGTACAAGTCTCTTACAGTCAAGCAGGCTGTGCTGCCCTGGCCTGTACTCATTTCCACTTCAGGAAATCTTGCTATGCAGATACTTGCTGGACCTACAAGTAAGTTACAAACTCTGCACAGATAAACTAAACAACACATCACCAAATTCCCAAGACAGAAGAAAAGCCTCCAGCAAGCTCCATGTTGACTCATCATAGGCCCCTCACTAAAACTACCCTGCTTCCCTCATAGAAGACCTTGGAAGCATCAGAAGAAGTGACTCATGGTCAGTACCCAGGAACTTTTCATCACATTATAATTCATGTGATATTAAAACAACCTCAACATCAGTCAGAAGGAGGCAAAAGAAAAGGCTACAGTGACTTTGCTGAAATGCTGCACCCTGTACAACACTGAGAGGGAATGTATCCTGAAGAATGCCATGCCCATGATATAGTCAGCAAAGCAATGTCAGCAGAGGGATGCACTATAGGATTCCATGCACGATCATGGTTAAGGCAATAAGACAGACCAGAATCTTCCAGGGGGATACCTCTATTAAGGTAAAGTGACAAAATCTAATCCTTACTTTTAAAATAGCTGAATGGTTTAGCTATTCAGAATGTGTTGAGACAAATAACAGAGGTGGCAACACCTGGAACTGGACAGGTGATGCAAAGACTACTGACCAGCACAAAACAGGAAGATTTAGGTTTGTTGAGAGACCTAGGCTCAAAGGACTAAGTTAGAGAATGACTGGACAAAATTGTATGTCATTAACTGGCCTCCCTGAATACCCACAAATTACAGGTCACCACAGCAATGCATACACACACACACACACACACACACACACACACACACACACACACGAAAAACCATAAGTCGGCAGAAAACAATGAAGATTCCATCATGCTGGAGGAAGATCATAATATAGATTATTCAAAGCAGGTATTTTAAGAGAGAATCACTAACTCAGCTAATTTTCCCTAGAGGAATAAAAAGGCCTAGATAGCACTCTTCTTGGTCAGAATGTGGGGTATAGATGGAGAACTTTGTTCTTGAAGTCTCAAATCTCTCATGCCTATCCTCACCTTTTGAAACCCTTTCCACATCCCTGCTCTTCTAACCAACTTCAGAGTATAAGATGCAGATATGAAATGTCCAGCAGCACTTAAACAAAATAGGACTGACATGCTGCTACTCAGGTTCTGTCAGGTACCCAAGATGTATGAAGCATGAAGAGACCATCTTCATATATAGGGAAAAGGGGATAGAAAGAACAAAAGGCACCAAAAGATGACAATGAGAACCATTTATTTGGCATTTCCACCAGGCTCTCCTCCTTGCAAACTACTTACTTCCTGGAATCTCACAAGATCCCTGTAAAGCAAATGAACTACAGGCATTTGCCTCATCCCTCAAAGCTCTGTGCTAGTCTAAAGAGGGGCTCCCACATAGCACCCTCCTCCACACATAAAGGCATGTAGTGCTGTGATGTAGTCAGCCTATCTCCCGTAATAAACTGCAGATTCTAGAATAGCAGGGGCATTTGCCTTCCAAATATGCAGTTTCTTCAAAAAGGCTACCCCAACAGAAAGCCTTGTAAACGATCACATAAATGAACACTTGGATGAGACATAGGTCAGTACATGGATAAGTCAATGGACAGTTACATTCGTTTGTCTATGTTTATGGTTAGACATGAGGGCAACCTGACCTTGAGGTCTAATCCTACCTGCAACTGCTTGGCTCTGGGGACACAGATGTTCATTCCGGCCTCTTCACAGAACCTCTTTGCCTCCACACAGGATGCTGGCAGAACAGTCTGCTCCACCATCAGTTTTTTGTTCTCATTCAGCAAAATCTTTATATTGTTCTTCTATGGAGTCCGTTCACGCAGGAGCTGGAAGTGCCTGATGCTGAACCATAAACAAAAAATGGTAAATACCAGCCAGCTTCTATCTGCCTGTCTCTCCTGCAAGTACAATCATCCCTTCAAGGGTCCTCATCCTCCAACATCCCCAGAGTAGAGCCACACTATACAAGTCAGCACCAATTAAAGGCAGTCAAATCCAGAGTCCAAATTCAATATGAATCAAAGTACTTCTGAAAATCCTGACACTGAGTGTTTATATAAATCAAGGAAGAAGAAATGGTACATATGGGAGCTTATATGTCCATGGTATGCTAAAACCACCTGCAGGTAGAGGGCAAATCCCCTCTGAGGGTGATAGAAGACCCAGTAGCTATACAATCTTTCCATGTGTTTCTCATGGATCATAAATCTTTAAATCTCATGTCAGAGTCCTAGAGGTTCAGAGTTGATTGATATTCCCACCATGGTGCAAATCTTTTCTATCTAGAGAATCCTTAATGGGTAAAAATAACAATCGGAGGGTTTTCTACACTCTTCACATGTAGAACAACTAAGTCCAAGAGTTACAAATCCAAGACCCTTGCCACGAGGCAGGCTTCCTGTTAAGAGTTAGACACTGCAGAACCAGAGCCCTGACTTTTGTTCAAAGTCATAGCTGGACAGAAGCATTCCCTGCCAAGTGCTGGGGTTTCATCTCTGTCAGTGACTCACTGTAGGAATTGTTCTCTTGTATGAGCTCCTTGTACTTCTCCATGGCGTCACATATTGAGTTGTTCATTTAATGCACAGCCATCATTCTCATCCCACGTTCAGATTGAAGTATAGGCAATTCAACATCCAGCCTGTGGTAGGGCATGGCCCATGGAAAAAATAACCATCTGAGCTCATGAACTCAGAATTAGATGAAATGTAAATAAAAAATATCCAATAAAAAATTAAAATTTAAGGAATGGGGGTGAGGGAAGCATGTGGTAATCTCTAAGACCAGAGCAAAAACACAACAGTGAAACCCCAAGCATGATTCTTCCATAGAAAATATTTCTATGCAAATCAGCAAACATTTATTTTGAAATAAGAACTCCTTAAGAACCTGGGGAGATATGGCTCTGCAGACTCTCTGTATAGGAGTGGGCAGAGCCTGAGAACTGCCTGCTTGGGAATTACAAGTATCAAGGGTTTGTTTCCAAAGCGACTGTTTCTAGGTCACAATAAACGATTCATAGATAGCTAAAAAAATGAAAAGTAAAAAAATAAAGTTCAAATCGGGCAAAAAATAGGTGAAATCAGACTGTTCTCTGTATTATATTACTTAAAGCCAGTATATATCACAGACTTGCTCCTTTGAACTGGGTCCTATTGGTGCTGATTAAACTTATTATCCTGGGTACAGGACAATAGAGCCAGGGTACCAATTGGAGGGAGCTGACCTTCAAGAGTTGGCCAGGTGAGCATGAAGGCATTGACTAGTTCTGTAAGAAGTTTCCTCAAGTTTGTGCCACAACCTTAGGTCCAACAGAAAGTGGCAATGACATTTCTTTTGTTTTGAAAGCAGGGATTCTCAATCATTGTTTCCTATCGTTACATGAATTCCCAGAGGGCATAAATACTTTTGACAGGGCAGAGGATTTATAACATCTCCTTCCCTCCAGAGAGTCCTATCTTCCACCAAGGTAAATAGAAGGTGCAAAGTGCTCTATTGATCAATGTGGGCCTCCACAGACTCATCACTATCATGACCTATAAACTGTTCATCAAACAAATCCTCAGAGCCCATCAAAGGTCCCCAGATGTCCTGATCCTGAGCAAAACACTCACAAATACTTTCACATACATGTATACCAACCCATATTTAAGTACAATTAGAATGCCAACTATATCCAGGGAGGTGCCTTAGAATCAGTGAACAATGAACAGATTCAGGGTAAAAGAGTGATGACATGCAGGCATTTCATTCACACTCCTAGATGCAGCAAATGTGACCAGGTCCTTCCAGCTGTTGACAGAACCAATCCAACTCCAAGCACCTCAGGCTCAAGTACAAAAGAGCTTGACCCTAAGCCCACAGCACCTAGCTTATCTCAACAGGCCACACCTGCCAAGGCTCTTTGAAATCCAGGATGAGGAGTGAAAAACTCTCTTGATGTAAAGAAATCTTGGGTTAGCAGAGAGAGCACAAGACAGTGAACAGGTGACTGGGCATAATGACTACCTATAGTCCCAATCATCATAGATATAAAGGTCCAGGATTTGAGAAAGTACGTCCCTCTGGAATTTACACTTCTGGGTTTCAAATTTTAGTTCTTCCAATTTCTTTAGACGCTTCTCTTGCTTACTGATATCATTTCAGGATGATGCCTTCCTACCGAAACCTGTAGATAGATAAACACAAGTGAAATTGCATATTTGATGGCCCAGGGGAGGAAAAGACCATTCTGAGTCCCAGAAAGGAGGTTGAGGAAATGGAAAGGCTGGAGACTATATGATTCCCTGAAATAGCAGAAAAGCTTTCTTCAAACTGGACTCTTAAGCTATGTCCTTCTTCCCAATCTTCACTGCCATACATAAGTCACACTCACTATTAGAGGACCCCTTGCCCTGAAAGCCATAAGCTGCCTCAGACATCCAGACATGGGACATTGTCATCTCATATCAGATGTGGTACAGGTAAATCCTGGAGTTCCTAATGCTTAGAACCATCAATCTCTAATGAGTGTGTTCAAACCCAAAGTGTCTGAGATCTTAGTTCATGACTAGGGGTGCATCCTTCCTTGTTCTTATCATCAGAGACTTATGTAACCTACAGTAATCTAGAGGATGAAGTGCTTCAACTCCCAACCATGAATGGTCACATTGTTAATCTCATCATGCCTCCTCCTGGCATGTATTGGCACTCGAAATTACAAAGCTCCCAGAAAAAAAGCTGCAGGCTTGCCAATTCTTGGCTCTCTGTCAAACTAATCATCAGAACTCTGGACTCTTGGTCTGTCATTGAGAAATCCCAAGGTTCTTTGTTGCAAGGCCTACTCCTGGAAGGAACGTCTCAAACCTATCTCCTCAAGGATGTTCCCCAACTCTGCCCTGGACTCACCAAGCCTTCCCCAGAACGATTTCATTCTTCCTTTTTTACTAGACAGGAGGTCTGCATCCTTCTGCCTTTTTCTGGTCTCTCCTTGATCTCTACTCTCTTTTCGAACTAGCCTGAGCAGCTGGCGAAACATGCCTGTTTGTGAACCCAAAGGGAACTGAAGGAATATGCCAAAGGCAGTTGGTGTCACCACAACACTGGTGACATCCCAGAAGATTCTAGTGCTGTCTTAGAGACAAGAGATTTTCCTAGGAAAGGCTTACTGATGATGTTACTGCGAGGTTCTGTGGCCTACCTGCTAACTAGCTCTCCGCAAATTGATCAGTTTCTGTAGGGGCCTTTCCCTGCAGTCTCTCATGTGACTCAGGGAAAACCCTTTGACAACCTCTACTCCAAAGCTAGATATTTCTCTCTGCTTCATTGGAAGTCATCAATTCTCTTAATGGGAAGAGTTGGTTACAACCCTGAATTGATAAGAGATTTTTGTTAGCACCCAAATCTCTAGGGAGCATGGATAAGGGAGATTTTTCTTAAAAATAAATCTACCACCTGAGACAACGCATGTGACATAAATTTTGAATCCCAAGGTTTTCCCTGTTTTCTAGAGGCCAATAGCTTTCTCCTATACATTTGGCTATATAAAACCTGGTAATATTTGCTTAATGTGCAGTCCTAGACAGCTGGCATTGTTTCCATATACACATCTATGTATTTCACAAAATCAATGGTCTATAATCCTACTTTTTGAAATAATCACTCCCTTTTCTTGGGATCGTAGGGATCAACTACAGGGCATATATAAAATTATAACTTTATGTCTCTTTTATATATTAAGTTGGACATCCTCCCTTTCTCAAATATAAAAAGACAATTAAATGGGACATCAGTAAGCAAACGTCAGCCTGGACCCTGTGTTACTACATTGTAACCACATAGCCATTACTTCTCAAATATCATTCTTCCTGAATTTCCAAGTCTAGGCATGAGAATATTGGGGCTGCACCAGGATCTTTTACTCGTAGCAAACATAAGAATCAGGAGGATGGGCAGGGAGTGGAATGTCCTGAATTAGGAGGTCATAGTTCTAGAAGGTTATCCTTTGCTCTCAGCAGAGCCGACATTTTTTCAACCATTCCTCACCCTCTGCCACAGGACCAGAGACTTCCCCAAACAACTGGCTGGCCTTGCTAAAAGTCCTGGCTTGGCTTCTCTTTGTAGAATAAGACATGCAGAGTCCTTGAGAACCCACCAAGAAGTCTCCTCCACAAAGGCCCCTTGTTGTCAAAGGAAAATGTTCTTGCAGAATCCTGCCATGGCAGCAGGAATTTCAACTAGGCTGCTTTTAGGTCCAGCTCACTGAGGGCAGGCCTGAGGCCCAGGTGTATCTGTGGAAAGTAGCAGCACACACTACCTCACAGCTCTCTCTCTCTCTTGGATGCAACTGCTAGAAGTGTAATACGATTTTTATTTCTTTGTTTGTTTATTAGAAATACCTACAAACCTGATTAAAGTTGCAACATGCCTTCAATTCCAGCATGCAGAATTTTGTTAAATCATTGTTGTTCCTGTTTTATGTTTGGTTTTGTTTTTAGTCCCCTCAGCAAATTTCTCTGTACCTAGACTGTTAAGCACATGCTCTGGAGGGACCTATTATTCAAGTTAGGCAAAGCTTTTGTTCTTACCAACCACTCCATAGATGATCCCATTACTTACTTTCAAATAAGAAAACAGTCATAGAGAAGTAAGTTAACCTGTATGCTATCACAGAAGAAACACATCATGATTGTGGAATTGCACCCGAATCTTTTGTATTTCCTAGTTTTTTTTTTTAATTTTAACTTTTTTATTGGATTTTTGGTGGGTACATTTCATTTGTTTTAAATCTAAAAGGTATCCTTTATAGCTCTCCTCTCATTTACAAAGAAGAATTTCACCTGTAATTGTTACTCCAGATCGTTTGGTCACTGGCTTAGATATTACCTTGCTCTGTTTCCTTGCCTTAAGCTGTGCTAGAAGCAGGCTCAAAGGTTCGGGACTCAACAAATAATGAATTCCACTACATCTGGATCCCTAGTCTCACAGACAGGAAGGGACTGTATTTCCATTAACTATTTAAAAAACAAACAAACAAAACAAAAACAGACGCAGTTGTTCTCAAGTATATTAAAGTGTGGATCGTGGTAATATAGTTATATTATATAATATACCTGGCATTCATCTTTCTCCAAATCCTAAAATTTCTTTTTTTGTTCACATTTTCTTTTTTTGATTGCTTCTTAGTAATTTTTATCTTGTTTTTTTAATTTTAGTTTTTTTCATAGATATATTTCTTTATTTACATTTCAAATATTATTCTCTTACCTGGTTTCCAGTCCATAAGCCCCCATCCTGTCTCCCTCCCCGATATGGACAGTCTCCCAAACCACTCCCCTTACAACTCCCCGACATTCCCCTGCACTGAGGGTCCAACCTTGTCAGCACCAAGGGCTTCCCTTCCACTGGTGCCCCAAGAAGGCTATTCTCTCCTACATATGCAGGTGGAGCCCTGGGTCAGTCCATGTATAGTCTTTTGCTATTGGTTTAGTTGGTTGGCATTGTTGTTCTTATGGAATTGCAAGCACCTTCAGCTCTCTCAATCCTTCCTTTAATTTCCACAAGTGGGGTCCTGTTCTCAGTTCAGTGGTTTGCTGCTAGCACTGACCTCTTTATTTGACATACCCTGATGTATCTCTCAGGAGAGATCTATATCTGGACCCTTCCAGCAAGCACTTTTTAGCTTCATCAATCTTATCTAGTTTTGGTGGATATACATACTTACACACACACACACACACACACACACACACACACACACACACACACACACACACACACACACACACACACATATATGGGGGGGCATGTGCTGAGCAGGCTCTGAACGGTCGTTCCTTTAGTCTCTGTTTTAAACTTGGCCTCCATATCCCCTCCTATGGATATTCTTGTTCCCCCTTTTAAGGAGTAGAAGCATCCACATTTTGGTCATCCTTCTTCTTGAGCTTCCTGATGTCTGTAGATTGCATCTTGGGTAATTCGAGGTTTTGGGCTAATATCCACTTATCAATGAGTGCATACCATGTGTGTTATTCTGTGATTGGGTTACCTCACTGAAGATGATATTTTCTAGTTCTTTCCATTTGCCTATGAATTTCATGTAGTCATTGTTTTTCATAGCTGAGTAGTACTCCATTGTGTAGACATACAACATTTTTCAAATCTATTCATCTGTTGAAGGGCATCTGGGTTCTTTCCAGCTTCTGACTATTATAAATAAGGCTGCTATGAATAGAGCAGAGTATGTGTCTTTATTGTATGTTGGAGCATCTTATGGGTACATGCCCAGGAGAGGTATAGCTGGGTGCTCAGGTAGAAGAGTGTCCAATTTTTTGAGGAACCTCCAGACTGATTTCCAGAGTGGTTGTACCAGTTTGCAATGCCAGCAACAATGGAGGAGTGTTCCTCTTTCTCCACATCCTCGCCAGCATCTGTTGTTACCTGAGTTTTTGATCTTAGCCATTCTGACTGGTGTGAGGTAGAACCACAGGGTTGTTATGATTTGCATTTCCTTGATTACTAAGGATGTGGAACATTTCTTTAGGTGCTTATCAGCCATTCGATATTCCTCAGCTGAGAATGTTTCGTTTAGCTATGTACTCTATTTTTTAATAGGGTTATTTGGCTCTCTAGAGTCTGACTTCTTGTGTTCTGTGTATATTTTGGATATTAGCCTTCTATAAGATGCAGGATTGGTGAAGATTTTTTTCCCAATCTGTTGGTTGCCATTTTGTCCTTATGACAGTGTCCTTTGCCTTACAGAAGCTTTGCAGTTTTATGAGGTCCCATTTGTCGATTCTTGATCTTAAAGCATAAGCCATTGGTCTTTTGTTCAGGAAATTTTCTCCAGTGTCCATGTGTTCGAGACTCTTCCCCCACTTTTTTTCCTATTAGTTTGAGTGTATCTGGTTTGATGTGGAGGCCCTAGATCCACTTGGACTTAAGCTTTGTACAGGGTGATAAGAATGGGTCAACTTGCATTCTTCTACATGCTGACCTCCAGTCGAACCAGCACCATTTGTTGAAAATTCTATCTTTCTTCCATTGGATGGTTTTAGCTACTTTGTCAAAGATCAAATGACCATAGGTGTGTGGGTTCATTTCTGGGTCTTCAATTCTGTTCCACTGATCTGCCTGCCTTTGTGCCAATACCATACAAACTATTGCTCTGTAATACTGCTTGAAGGCAGGGATGGTGATTCCCCCAGAAGTTCTTTTATTGTTGAGTATAGTTTTTGCTATCGTGGGTTTTATGTTATTCCGAATGAACCTGCAAATTGCTCTTTCTACCTCTTTAAAGAATTGCATAGGAATTTTGATGGGGATGACACTGAATCTGTAGATTGCTTTAGGCAAAATGGCCATTTTTACCATATTCATCCTGCCAATCCATGAGCATGGGAGATCTTTCCATCTTCAGAGATCTTTTTCAATTTCTTTCTTCAGAAACTTTAAGTTCTCATCATACAGATCTTTCATTTTCTTGGTTAAAGTAATAGCAAGATATTTTACATTATTTGGGACTATTGTGAAGGGTGTCATTTCCCTAATTTCTTTCTCAGCCTGTTTATCCTTTGAGTAGAGGAAGGCTACTGAATTGTTTGAGTTAATTTTATACCCTGACACTTTGCTGAAGTTGTTGATCACGTTAAGTAGTTCTCTGGTGGAACTCTTGGGGTCACTTAAGTATACTACCATATCATGTTCAAATATTAGTATTTTGACTTCTTCCCATCCAATTTGTATCCCTTTGACCTCCTTTCATTTTCTGATTGCTCTCTGGTTAGGACTTCAAGTACTGTATTGAATAAGTAGGGAGACAGTAGGCAGCCTTGTCTAGTCCTGGATTTTAGTGGAATTGCTTCAAGTTTCTCCCAATTTAGTTTGATGTTAGGTACTGGTTTGCCATAATTTGCTTTTACTATGTTTAGATATGGGCTTGAATTCTTGATCTTTCCAGGACTTTATTCATGAAAGGGTTTTGAATTTTGTCAAACGATTTCTCACCATCTAATAGAATAATCATGTGGTTTTTCCTTTGAGTTTGTTTATATGGTGGATTTCGTTGATGGATTTCTGTATATAAAACTATCCCTGCATCCCTGTGATGAAGCCTACTTGATCTTGATGGATGATCCTCTTGACATGTTCTTTGATTCGGTTTGCAAGAATTTTATTGAGTATCTTTGCATCAATATACATAAAGGAAATTGGTCTTAAGTTCTCTATCTTTGTTGTATCTTTGTGTGGTTTAGATAAAAGAGTAATTATGGCTTTGTAGAAGGAATTTGATAGTGCTCCCTCTGTTTCGAATTTGTGGAATAGTTTGGACACTATTGGTATGAGGTCTTCTATGAAGGTCTGATAGAATTCTGCACTAAACCCATCTGGTCGTGGGTCTTTTTGGATGGGAGACTTTTAATAACTGCTTCTTTTTCTTTAGGAGTTATGGGGTTGTTTAGATGGTTTATTTGTTCTGGATTTAACTGTGGTGCCTTGTATCTGTCTAGAAAAATTGTCCATTTCCTCCACATTTTCCAGTTTTGTTGAATATAGGTTTTTGTAGTAGAATCTGATGAGTTTTTTTAATTTCCTCAGATTCTTTTGTCAGGTCTCCCTTTTCATTCCTGATTTTGTAATTTGGATATACTCTCTGCCCACATTCTTGAACCAAGAGGAAATTGCCTAGTACCATCTATGCTCCCTGAGCAAAGGGACCTAGGAGCAGTCAGGGGCAGAACCCTTCCAGTTTCTGCCTGGGCGGAGAGCTAAAATCCAGTCACCAGGAGTGCCTACATACCTGAGAGCAGAGGTATGATCTACTCTTCTGTGCCAAGAAATCCACCAGGTTTTCAGGTCTCACAAACTCAGGAGCACCTTTATGTTCACAGATCCGGCTAAAAGAAAGCAAGTCTACAGGAGTGCTGACACACAGGCCTACAGAAGAGTCAAGCCGCTGTCAGAGACAGTAAGACAAGAGAACACCAGAGACATCCTGATGGCGAGGCAAGTACATGAACCTAAGCAACAGAAACCAATACTCCTTGGCATCACCAGAGCCCAGTTCTCCCAGCAAAGCAAATACTGGATATCCAAATACACCGAAAAAGCAAGATTTGGATTTAAAATTACATTTTATGATGACTGAGGACTTTAAGAAAGACATAAGAAACTCCCTTAAAGAAATACAAGACATTGGGGCTGGGGATTTAGCTCAGCGGTAGAGCGCTTACCTAGGAAGCGCAAGGCCCTGGGTTCGGTCCCCAGCTCCGAAAAAAAGAACCAAAAAAAAAAAAAAAAAAAGAAATACAGGACAACACAAGTAAACAAGTAAAAGGCCTTAAAGAGGAAACACAATAATTCCTTAAAGAATCTGGGCTAACTGGCTAGCCTCTGCTCTTCAGCCAGGCTCACTGGCTAGCATCTGCTCTTCAGCCAGGCTCACTGGCCTACGGGACCCTAGCACATTGCTTACCAATCGGCTCATGACTACCTGGCTGCACTGACTCCTTAAAGCCATTCTCTAGAAAGAGCACAAAAACCAAAGAGAAACACCACTGGGACCTTTTCCCATGGGCTCCGCTTAAGTTTAAGCAATTTTGTTATTTCTTTTAAAAAGTGAAATACAATTTCTGCTACTCATATGGCCATGATAGCTGGGCAGTAATCATTGCTTTATGGAATTTGATCCTTTATTTTATTACGAGGTTATCTTTATGCTGTATGATGTATCTTTAGAAAACACAACACTAAATTCCTAAAATCTAGATGTTTTAAGACATCAGTTCGGGTTGGGGATTTAGCTCAGTGGTAGAGCGCTTGCCTAGCAAGCGCAAGGCCCTGGGTTCGGTCCCCAGCTCCGAAAAAAAAGAAAAAAGAAAAAAAAAAAAAAAGACATCAGTTCATGGAGAAACATAAGTGCTTACCTATCTAGACTGGCCTCTTTTGCTATACTGCAGGTACAATCAAGTTTCCACACTACTTCCATGATTTTCAAGAATGGTTAAGACAAAAATAAGTTGAACATAATGGACAGAAAGGGGATTCTGTCAAGTTGTCTTATGTGGAACAAGATACCAAGATATGACTGGTAAACCTAAAACCAACTGTTTCAGAGACCAACAAAACTTACAGAAAATACATACTTTCTTATCATTCCTCTGCCCCGGCGGTAAGTAATTTATTGAGCACCTACTATGATCCTAGCACTGTGCATCTAGGGGTGTAATGTTGAATTAAAAGTTGATAAAAAGCTTCATTAAGGAATAAAGAAAAATGAAACATATCTGAAACTCAGAATTCAATATAAGCAGCACCACCATTTCTCAGCTGGTGATTTCTGAAAAATTCATCATTTTTTCCATGTGCTTCTACAGAAATGATACTCAGTCTTGATTTTGTAAGTCACAAATAGGCAAGTCATACTTCTTTCTTGGCTCCCACAACTGTCAAAGGGAACAACACCGTCGCTGTACATTGGGCTTCCCTATCAATCCTGCTTTGAATGGTAATAAATTCTAGACTTTTAAATGTGAAAACAGGTCACCAAAAATGCTTGAGGGGAAAGGTTGTTAAAATTACCCAAACTGGTCTATTCTCTAAAACTTTCACATAGCATTTTACTGATAACACAATGCAAATTCACCACAAATATTTAACCAATAAAAACAGAAATATTGACTAGCTCTGTAAATCAATAATCATATATACTTGAAAACAACTTTCATGGAAACAAACAACGTACTAGGAGGAAAGATACATCACTAAAAACTACACAAGCAACAACAAAAAAAAGACACTACACTTCTTGGTTTAAAAGTTAGTGATACACTTGATCTTTAAAGACAGGCAATGTACTTGATCTTTAAGCCCTTTAACTGTGCCCTGTCCACATAGAAACTGAAGCAGTGGATGACAAGGCTAGATGTAGTTTCACAACAGCCTCTTACACAGCATCAAAGTGGTCTATTTCATTAGATGGTTCCAGGATGATAACACAGACACTTTCACAGTTCCTGAGCACTTCTGAGTTCAAATACCACCAGTGCCAAGCTCTGTGCTGTTGACACATTCTGACCTGTCTCCTAAGGTTGTCAGCCACGAAAAGGACAGGTTAGCACCAGACACTGTTCACTGACCTATCCTAAACCCCGCTTCGTTTCTGAAAAAGCAACATTCCATGCTTGCTCCCTATCTGAGGAAGCCAAATGGTTGATCTGGCTCATGGCTCTACTTTTCTTGGCTCATCAACTTTCTTTTCCCACTTCAACTGCAACTAAGCTGCAATATTTGAAGAAAACCACCATAAACTCTGAGTGTCACCTCTTGAAATTTAAAATTCATGAAACAACTCATGGCTTTCTAAACAGCACCATGGAAAACAAACAAAACCAAGCAAAACCATCCCAAAGGAACTTGCTGATCTGGAGGCCTGCTTATAGCAGGTAGGAAAGAATTAAAATATGCAGAACTGTAATCTCTCAGAGCTTTTGAGGCTAAAAAAGGAAATCTGTGTTTATGTTCCCTTTCTCCAAGTAATCATTTGCAAGGGGCAGTCAATTACAAAGTAGATCAGAAGAAATCTATTAAATAATATATGTTCATTGCCTGCGGTTTTAAGAAGATATTTTCACACGATCCCTGTCCTTTAACACAAAACAGAAACCTTACAGGGAGTGTGCCACCAGGATAAGCTACCTCTCAAAAGCCTGTCCTACCCTGGCAGGTACAAGGCCATTTAATTCCAAGTCAATCTGGAGAGAGGTGACAGCTCCAAGTTGCTCTGAGGATGTCAGAGCACAGCTCTCATGCACATTCCAGATCACCTCTCCATTCTTTCCCCAAGGCCATGGGCTTTCCAATCCTTGCTTCAGCACTCCAAACATCCCTGAACCCTCCTTTCCCCTAAGCAACTGGCTCACTTTGCATCGCCTCCTTCTGCCACCACTTCCCCAGAGCGGGGAAAGTGAGCACAAGGATGCTGGCCAGTCTCCTGCCTACCTTGACGCTGCTGCTGCTCACAGGCCGCTCAGCTTGCTGTCCCTGGGGACCGGACCAGCGACCGGGCTAGGGTTCGGCCAGAGCACCATGCCTCGAGGTTCCCTGGCAGGGCTGGCCCGGACTTCGTCCCCCGACACTGCGAGTCTGTAGTCTCTGTGGGAAACCCCGCCGCTGTCATAGTGCGCCAGACCTTGGCTAAGGCGACCGCCCTTGGCGCTACCGCGCCTTCTCGGGCTCCCGCTATCAGGGCGCCATTGGCGCCGAGGGCCCGGCCGGGGGAGGTGGGCAGGGCCGCACCTGTGGCGCCCGGGCCACACTCCGCCATGGGCGCCCCACGACCCGCCTACACAAAGTCGCGTCCCCACGTCCCCGCTGCCTCCTCCGTCGCTGCGCGAGGCCCCTCCTCCTCGCCGCCTCCGCCGCCTCGGCCGCTTCTTCCGCTTCTTCTTTTCTTCTTCTTTTTTTCTTTTTTTTTTTTCTTTCTATTTTTGATCCTGATGTGGCGCATGCGGCGAGCTCGCCTCCGGAACGGAGGACGTCATGCAGGCAGAATCACCTCTGGCGGCCTGCCGGGATCGGAGAGAGAGAAGAGAGAGCAGTCAGCTTGGGCGGAGGCGCCCCAGGCTGCGGGCACCTGGGGAAGGAAAACACGCCCCGCACAGGCGCCGCTGCGGGCGCCAAAAAGAACGCGCGTGCCGGCGCCCACCGCCGCGCACCACGTCCCCTCAGGCCTTGCCCGGAGCTCACGGATGAGCGCCACGTCCCTTCAGGCCCCAGGCTCACAGCCTGGCGCCTTGTCCCCTCAGGCACCACGCTCACCGCTGAGCGCCTTATCTCCTCAGGCCCCTCCTTCACCAACCTGCGCCGCGTCCCCTTAGACTCGGCTCCGGCGCGGGCTCGCAGCAGGGTGAGAGGGACACGTGCGCCCACTCCGCGGCGCAGGGGACACGGAGATACGCGTCGCGCCGGGCTCCGGGCTCTGCTCAGGCCTGTCAGTCCCCCCTCAGGGCTGGGTGGAGGCCCAGGGCGGCTTCTGACGGCGCCCAGGCCCACTGCCAAGTACCCGCAGCCATTGCCTCCTGAGCTTCGCACTGCCCACTACAGGCCGCGGGGACCTGTCCAGGCTTCGGCGCTGGCATTGTGGTCACTGCTCTGCTAGGCCAGCTTAGCAGGGCGCAGCCCCCACCCCACCCCGCCAGCTGTCTGTCACCTGAAGGCATCCCGAGGGGCCGCAAGCTGGCACACCCTGGAGGGGCCGCAGGTCATGGGGCCTTGGATTTAGTCCTGCACCTACTCTCCAGCCCCTCACTTGGAACCCAGTCACTTCCCCTCCTGCTCCTGGTGAGCTTCCTCAGTGAAGCAAACCCATTTCACACACAGAAATCAATCCTTTTACGTGCCCCTGGACTGTGAAACTCAACATGTCCGACTGGTCGCCAGGATCTGGGGTAGGAATGGCATGGCTGGCAGGCGTTGAGAGACAGAAGACCTCCCCAAAGTTTATTTGGTGCCTCTGGGTTGTCCCACGGAGGTTTGTTATTGTAGTCTCTTTCAACTGTGTCTTTCCTAAACCTGCCACCAGAGATGCTTGCTTGTCCAACCCCTAGTGGGTACCAACCAAATCAGGACCATCTTTTGGGATAGGATCAAAAATCAGTAATCAACGTGTCGTTCCCATATATAAAGACTTTCCTTACACCTCCATTCCTGGAGCCAAGGAAGAGTGCAAGACCACTGGGTAGTCTGGCAGAGCCATTGGCAGAGCAGCAGGACCAGTGTGCACTGTATGGCACCAGAGGCTCCACCCACTTCCCTATCCCAGGCACTCTGAGGTCCAGTCTCCTGCCTGGTTCTAGCTCCAGTTTTTCTCTCATTGTACTTCTTCTTCTGGAAAGGCACTTTCCCTGGAACCAGGAGTACCTGAGAGTTCCTTGGGACAGAACTTAGAGACCTTGCCCTCATTAGCATGATATGGTACCCAATTGCCAAGAAGTCTCTAAGGAAATGAGCTTTACATTCATAAACATGCCCACCCTTTCCCCAGATGAAACATCAAAATCCCTCCCTGTTATTCTTGGGGTGTTTTAATTCTTCTGATCCTCTGGCAGGCTTTTGTAAAAGAACTGGGAGAGTCAAATAGGGTCTACACATTAACAAATGTTTTCTTATGCATAAACAATATTTTAATTCTTTTTCCAGCACCACCCTCCATATTAACTCCTTTCATAGTTTAGCCTCAAAATATTTTTATCTTCTGAGTTTTGAAGGAACTATCAAATCAGCTTTTCATTTGCTGTATTAGATTTACAGTCATAATTGTGTTTGAATTTGTGAGAGGACAGAATGCAGAGGTCTTCCAGTAGGAGTTCTCTAATAGTGATGTTTTCAATAACCACCTAGAGGATCCTGCCTTAGGCCAAGATTTCCCACGGTGCTTCCCAGATTTTTCCACCTGGTCAACTTGGGGTATATATTCGGTAAATAAAGCTACAGAATGGGCATTCCTTCTTAACAAAAATAACCCATGCATGTGTGTTTTTTTTAATCCCGCATGTGATTTTAATAATCCCGCAGGCTTACGCACGGATCTCCGTGCTGTGTCGGTGTGGGCACTGAGAGCCTGTTCCTGTAACATGCAATTCTTGGTTCCCAACCTTTTTCTTATGCTCAGTTAAGAGTTTTTCTTCGTTACAAACAATACAGTAAGCAAGTATTTCTCCTCTTGGCCTATGCCTCTATAAGTCTAGGTTGTGTCAAGTTGACGATGTAAACTAACTAATGCAAGTCACAGCCCCTTTTCCCCCAAACTTACCTGTCAGCCACCCTGTCCCATTTTCAACCCACCAGCATTCTTGTATTACCTCCCCCTGACCAACCAGGCCTCATGGCCAAGACTTTTAACCTAACATGCTGAGTGGCATGCTGGTCCCTTCTTATTCTTGCTCTCCCATGTCCACCTTGCCAAGATGGATATATTTCTACATATGTCTACATATATCTAATCATGGCCTTTTCCTCGCATACTCCAAGCTGCCACTCAGCTGAAGAAAAAAAAGTCATGTAGCCAAGCTATCTGACAAATATATGACTTCTGTCTCTGAAGAGTCGTCTGTGCTTTCAGGCAACATTTTACTCTTTGCTACTGGACATGGACCTTTGTTCTCCAAACTGTTGGTCTTCTGATTGCCCACGTGATTCCCTAGCTCAGAAGCTGCCCTAGGATTCTTACACAGTCAACTGCCTCGAAAACTTAACTACATCGGCTGTTCCTCCAATCTGCCTGCCCTCACTCCACTCACCTCCCTAGTGGTCTAAAATTGGCTTCAAATGAGAAGCTGTGTGTGTTGGGTGTGATTAGCTTCCTCTATTAGGATGTGATTGATTGGATCTTGTCACCTTCCCTTGAGTACAAGGTGGAGTCTTTCCTGAAGGAGTGGCCCACACCATTGCCAAATGTAAGAACAAGAAGAAATCAAGATCTTTGGAAACAGCCTTGACTCTGGTATCATAAAGCAACATAAAAGGAGAAGATGCCTTCAGAAGATGATGGAGTACAGCTCAGTGGTGGGCACTTGCCTCTCATGCACAAGGTTCCAGGGATGAAAAGAACAAAGTATTCTAAGTGTGCTCAAGGTACCAAAGTCTTAGACTGTGAGTAGCAACTCTGTATGGGGTCACAGAAGCAAGTGTAGGGGTGCAAAAACCTGGGCCACAGTAAAGGGGTTCAGAGCATGTGTTCAAAAATTCATTCAATGTCCCGCGCGACCTCTCCCCAGCAAGAAAACACGCGGGGACATACGAATCCTTGCTGCAGCCAAACTTTTGTTCAATCTTAAGGAGAAGTCCCGCACGCCTGCATGGCGCGGCTTATATACACCCTAGCGCGGTGCATCCACACCTCATTGGTCGCTTACCCATGATCTCATGAGGCACGCCCCGGAGTGGGCAAAGACCTGGCACGAAGGCACTCTTGCACATGCGCACACAGTTAACTTCCTGAAAGGAAGTCGGCTGGCGCGGTGGAGGCCAGCGCCATCTTGTAATGGCGGAAGCTATCCTGGCCTTCCACGTGGGGCGCAGTGGAAGCCAGCACCATCTTGTGGTGGCGAATGTTATAGCGGCCCTCTACAATTCAAGGTCAAATACATGGTGGATGTGTGGTGTCTGGCAGAACTCACCCATGCTGTGTCACATGACCTCACCACTCTTGGACCTGAAAGTGTAGTTAGAGCTCTTGAAACATGCCGTGTGATACCAAGGCTGCTGCCAGGAGCCCCGCAGCTCCTGCCAACGCTTTGTATCAAGAGCTGCAGCATTCTCAAGGTAGACACAAAATTTTCTGCTCTTAGATAAACGCTGGTTTAATCACAGAAAACAACGGCTTCTAATATTTTCCTACCATCAGTTCTCAGCATGTAAATATTAATTCATGTATTGGATCACCTTGGGTTAGAATGATGTGTCTTTAAAATCACTACTTAACTCCTTGATTTGGGCTTTATTTTTTTTTAATTGTTAAATGAATTTTGATTTGGAAATGAGACAATTTCGAGCAAGTTTTGAAATGGCCCTCTACAGTCTTCTGCCATTTTATGCTACATAGTTATGCAAAGCAGTATCTTTTGCACTGACAATCATAAAATCAAATTTTCCATCAAGTTTAAAAAACATTGAAGAAGTTCTTCATCCTGCTAATATCCAGCCAAGCTTTTAATCTTTTTGTAAAAATAAATACACATGGTACATCATCTCATTAGAATGAAACTTGGCTTTGTGATGAGTTGAATATGCTTGGCCCAGGCAGTGGCACAATTAAGAGGTATAGGCTTGTTGGAGTAGGTGTGTCACTGTTGGTATGGGCTTTAAGACTCTTGTCCTAGCCACTTGGAAGCCAGTCCTCTCCTGATTCCCTTTGGAATAAGATGTAGAACGTTTAGTTCTTCCAATACCATGTCTGCCTGGATGCTGCTGTGCTTTCTGCCTTGATGATAATGACCTGAACTGAACTTCTGAACCTGTAAGCCAGCTCCCATTAAAGGTTCTTTTTAAGAGTTGCCTTGGCCATGGTGTTTCTTCACAGAAACAGAAACCCTAACTATGACATACTTTGTATTTAATAAATAATAACTATATGTATACAAGGAATTATTTTTAAATAAGTTTATTATTTATCATCTGCAAATGTCGCATCTGTACTCCTATTTTAAATACTTATATACATGGATGGCATAAAAATTTAGTGAGTTAAAAGTCGTCAGGAAAGAGTTCAAGAGACCCTGTTCAAAGCAATGAGAAGGGAATTGAGAAGCCAGGCAGGGAGGAGATGCCTTCATCAGAAGCACCCTAAGGCTGGATGCTGAAGCACTAAGTAAGTGACTTCAAATCACTCCATATGGTTTTAAGTCCCTGATGATGTTAGCTGAGGCAGATTTGCCAGCCCTCGCTCCCCTCCACTGTGACACTACAAATTCAAGGACAGTCCATGAAGAAGAGAGGACACCCTCCTCCCCACCTCACTCCCAGCCAGCATGAGCCGGTGAGCTAACAGTCAATGAGATGCCAGAGCAAAGAAAACTTGAGCTGAAGAGACCAACGTCACCTACAATACGGAGGGTCTCTCCTATGATATCACTGACATGGCACAGGTCCTTGTTCTCTATCTCCTTTTTGCTCACTCTATTTCTCTTACCAAGGCTGCTTTCTTCCACATAATACACTGTATAGAGCTTCCCTTAACTGTCTCCCTCTCTTCTCACTTTCCTTCCCTCACATGAAGCCTCCCTGTCCACAACACATCTGTTCTGTGATTCTCGTTCTTTCTCCCCTTCTAAGCTGCCTTTGTTCTGTCTGCTTTCTGCCTTTTCCATCAGAACTGCCTTCCTAGAGATCCTGGTTGACACACTGAGTGCTGGTTTTCACTTTTTATATCTGTTGACTTTTTCTAGAACATTTGATGCTAACCCCTCTATTGTTGCCATGTTCCCTAGGTCTGCCAAGGTTCTGGGCTGACACATTAGTCAAAACATACTACATGTGAACTCCATAAACCGGTTTTCCTACACTGTATATGTTACTCAGGAGTGTTCAACCCACAGGGTAGCACCATTGAAAAAGTCCGCATCAATAGCCACCTCCTGAGTCTGTTGCTCCGTTTAACCCCCTGAGACATTGCAAATTAACCTAGAAATGTCTCTCCAGCCCATTCCCATGAGAATGGACTACTTACTGTGTTAGCATACTCCACACAGACTTCTGTACTTGCCTCCTTACCCTGCTTGCCATAGTTCCCTTCCAGGACCAAGCTGTGTCTGCAGCTCCAACAGAATGATCCTTGGTAGGGGTGAGGGATGAAGTGGAGTTGGATTTCTGTTCAAATTCAAACTCTCCAATGGTCTTGCTTCAAGAAAATTTCCTTTTCATATGCACAAGGACATTTATAAGCTAGGCCTCGGGTTTCTTTCTAGTATAATCTCCTACTTCAATGTAGCCAACAGTTTCACACTATCTTTGTGAGGAGGCTAGACATCATCACCTTCTGCCTGTGGTGTCTGCTAGGTATAGAATTTTTTTTTCCTTTTCACCTTTAGAAGTAGGAGGTATCCTTCAAGAAACATAAACATTTATTGCTTCTATAATATATTTTAATAATTTATTAGTGTTTCAAGGCCCTTGAAGCACTAAATACACAGTTCCAAATGGCTCTCATTATTATATATCTTATTCAATTATTCATGAATCTTTGTCCACATGAGTTAGCTCCACATAAAGCTTTTTCTGGATGCAAAGTTAGTCAGCCTTTGACATTACATAGGATTTACCATCACCCCACCAACTAAGGGTTTGAATATTATAGATCGTCAATAATTTTGTAGATTTGAATTAATAAGACTACCTTTGTCCCTCAATACTCATAAACTCTTTCTTGTTTCCTAAGTCCTCTTCCTTCGATATTTTGAGTTTCTATAAACTCTATACTTTATAGTTCTTTCTTTCTTTTTCCTTATAACCCTATGCAAATAAGCGCCTTCAGGTAGCTACCATCTGTACTTTTGAAAGCGATTGTTTGGTTCTATGAAGGAAGGTAACTGGTTTGAAGTAGAAAGTATATCTATTGTCCATTGTGTATAAATTAACAGTTCTATTAAAAATGAATTAATGGGGGTTGGGGATTTACTCAGTGGTAGAGCGCTTGCCTAGCAGGTGCAAGGCCCTGGGTTCGGTCCCCAGCTCCGGAAAAGAGAAAAAAGAAAAAAAATGAATTAATGGAGGAGTTGAGGCCTCCCTACAGGGCTTTAAAAGTCCTATCTGTGAGAGGTAGACTATAGCAAAGCCCCACCAGATCAAACACAGCACCCCTCCAGCTTGGTATAGTAACTCCATAATTAGTCAGAGATCCCTACCACAAATAACATACCACACAAAAATGGTTGAAATATTCAGAAATCTGTTGCTATAACCAAAGTAGCTGGCAACAGGGAGCTTCTCTAGACAGCTCCCACTTACACACATAAGAAAAAAACAAGGCCAAACTTTACCTCATCCTTGAAGGAAAAGGTACCTGAAACACCTGTGAGGAACAGTGCTGTCACACAAAGGTGGTAGTGGGAAGGCTCAACACAAGGCATCCTACACTATATGGAACTTGGAGAGGGGCACAGGAAGGAAGTCAGGCTTGTGTGAGCCTGGCCTTAGAGGAAGTGATGGAACTCACTTGCCATGTGAGGTCAGAAGGTCACAGTGGAGAAGCCTACAGCACAGGCTACTGTGCTTCTTATTTTCTGTCTCCATTAGAGTCCTGTACAAATTGTCTTCTGTACTTAAGTGGTGTTTAGGTGCTCCAGGGAGATAGCCTCAGATGATCTCTGAAGATCTTGTTACCATTGGAATCATGGACCCTGAGCTAGGCTGGGATAAGGGAAACCTTCCCTGCTCTGCTATCAGGCACTGGAATGCATTACAAGTGGAGTCTTTGAATTGCCTTTTCCTATGAACCTTGAGAACTGGGAAGGCAATTATCTGCCAGGAGGGTTGGGGCAGTTCCAGTCCCAAGGCAAAGGGTCATAATGAAAGATTCTGGTTGACCTGTGGATTCTCAGTGTTCAATCACTGGTGTGTTTTTTTAAATTTATAATTGCAATCAAATTAAATGTTTAGCAGCAGCAGCAGCAGCAGCAGCAGCAGCAGCAGCAGCTGCCTCACCCCCAAGTTCTTCCTAGTCTATTTTAATGGAATTACTATTTGATCTGATACAATGAAACATTGTAGCCTTCTTCCAAATGCACATTTCTCTCCTGTGTAGTTTTACTGTATTGAAATCAAATACCTTTGTCACAGTGTATTTCTAGAACCTGGGTTGCACCATTTCACTACACTGGCCCATTTCTCCTGCTTTGTAAATTAGGTCTCCTTTCTCTCTGTCATTGAGCAGAGATCCAGGATACTTGTTCAATTATAAGTGCCTTTTTCCTGATACGGTAACTGCTTTGATGTTGTGTGCTTGCTGTGTTTGTGACAGTCGGGAACAATTAGGAACAATTCGATCAAAGTACAGTCTGGTGTTGTACTTCAGGGTTTCAACTCACATCGCATCCAAAATAAACTTGTTTTCTCTTCCATATACTCTAGGATCAACTGGAATAGGGGGATTAAATTGGGAGGGAGCTAGGAGAGCAGGGTAGAGCAGGAGGTAATGTGGAGAGTACAGTGTTGTTTCTTTGTGTGGGTTGGTCTAAAAACCACCATGGCTGACTTATAGGAGTCTAACAGAAGGAACCTGAAAACTAGCCAGTTTAAACTGGGAGAAGAGCTTTACAAGTAAAAACACCCTGAGAGGCCTTTGAATTCTTTAAGAGGGAAGATATTTATCAGGTTTTCTATTTAAAGTGTATGTGAAAGCAATAAAAGAACCAGGAGTGTTCATTCCCCAGGAGGCAGAGGCAAGTGGGTCTCTGTAAGGCCAGCCTGGTCTACAGAGAGAATTCCTGGCCTCCCAGAGAAAGTCTGTCTTAAAAGACCAAAGGCAGAGACAGAAAAAGACAAAAGTCCATGCAATCCAAACATGCCATTCCTATTCCTGGTAAAGGCTTTGTAATCTTTCGGGAGGGGTATTGTGAGAGAGGGGGAACAGAGACAAACACAGACATTCACACATAGAAAGAGACAGAGACAGAGACACAGAGACAGAGAGACATGCACACAGGAGTGCCCACACACATGCACACACAGACACAGACACACAGACACACAGACACACACACAGACACGGGGAGGAGAGGGAGAGGGAGTATATAGAGGAGAGGGGGAGAGGGGGAGAGGGGGAAAGGGGGAGAGAGAGAAAGTGCTTAAGGGAATTAAAGCCAGGACATCCTTCTATTATGCTAGGTAAGAACTCTCTCCTGTGTAGTATCCTCTGTAGTTCTCTCTTTCCATTTATGTATAAACAGTGTCTCTAAATCGTCAGGGCACCCTTGAACTTTTTGTTTTCTTTGCCTCACAGCCTCTCCTCCCAAGCAGCTGGGGTTAGGAGATTGTACCTCTAAGCCCCACTTCCAGTAGGGTTCTCTTTGAAAAGTCCTTTTCTGTGAGGACCCCTTACCATCTCTCCAGACTGTCTTTTGCTCCCTTTTTCAAGCATTTAAAAAATACCATGCCTAAGAATCTTTTGCAGGGAAGGGGATAGTGAGCTGGGAAGGCCTATTTTCTTCATTTCGAGATTCTGGTAATAAACATGTCATAAATATAAATGCCAAACTCCGGAAATGCAGGTGTAGAGCGTCAAATTCTATTTGGACTTAAATGATGTGGTGTTTTGCTCTAAATTCTACTGTGCTCTCCGTTCCTCAAGTCCATGCATTTCCTTAGGGTGCTGCCTTTCCAGAGTACTGGTATGCTGCAGGGTGCTCAGTTCCACATCTGTCTGCACTATTTCAAAGTTTCCCTCCAGCCCACACAACTATGCCTAGAGCTAGAGGTTAGAACCATCTGTCCATGCTCATGAACCAACCACTCCAGATAGGTGTGGTGTTTTTTTTTTTTTCTCTGTACTAAAATTAGGACAGTCCAGTCCCGTTGTTAGACCATTCACACCACAATGTAGTCACCAATCAAAGGCCAGAGGAAAATCAGATTTTCACCACTGCAGTTTCCAACTTATTTTCATTTTCCGGACCTTGGAATTTTCCCCCTTTTAAATGGGTGCATTATCCCTAATATTTTTATTTTTTATTTCTTATGTTATCATTTTATCCAGCATTACTGTATCTTTAATGGCAATTTTAAGTCTCTCGTTTTGCCAGTTCAAAAAAAAGAAAGAAAGAAAGAAAGAAAGAAAGAAAGAAAAGAAAAAGAAAAACACCTAATACTTTTCTTCAGTACAAAAGGTAATCATGACGGAATAAGGCGCTGAAGGGGTTCTGTGATACGAGATTTTCACGGCCTAGCTGGTTTCTGTAAAGCTTACAAGGAAAAGCTCGCATTGCAACTTAAGTGCCACGACGTGAGAAATATTCTCTTGCGTGTTCACTGCTGTGTGTCCCTTGTACCTGATAATTCAGGTACTTATCATCGGAAAGGGAGAAAAAAACGGAAGGAAAAACATAAGTCCTGACGGCTGAAGGGCCAGTCTGTGAGTATGTCCTCCAATATGCAACCGGACTCATCTGCTAAATGTGGCTGGAGAAAGGGGTAAAGGGGTCTGGCCAGGCAAGGCCTTCTTTCTAGACGGGCCTGTTATTTTCTCTTTCTACAGGCATTTTGTTACTTTTCAGTTTGGTCGCTGAGCTTTTCAGACAGGATAACCCTATGTATTGCAGGCGCCATTTTGAGGGTATGACCTGAATAAATGGTTTCCTGACAGAACTCTGACCACGGTTCTGCACAGGACTTGTTTCAAAGGGTCTTCAGACACGGTTCTGGGGGGCAGGGGAGTGGCTCAAGTCTGTACATCTGCGAGGCTCCGGCCTAGCTCTGCACTGAGCACTGTTCCTCGCGCATGCCCCATGCGTACCCCTCAGATACTCAGATGGGCGACGTGGGTCCCCAGGCCCCCCGGCGAGGGCCGAGCGCTGCCGCCCATTGGCTGAAGCCCAGGACAAGGCCAGCCACCCACAGTCTTTCCCTAGGGCGAGCCACCCACACCTCAGTGTTTCACAGGCTCCCGCCAAGTCTGCTCAGCTGCCTTGGAGGCCCTCGGCTCTCCTTCAACAGCCACCTTGGCTTTTTGCCCGTTGGCGGCCAGGCTGCCACTCCGCAGCTGCCCTGAGAAGCTGCTAACCACATGGCTTCAGTGGTGCCACCTTCGAGTTATTTTTGCACCAGACTTCCGGCCGCCATCACGGTGAGTCTAGGGGAGGTCCCGGGTGACAGTGAAGACCAGCCCTAAGCTGCAGACTCCTTACATGGAGGTTGAAATTCGGCTTTTTGGGTGTAGCACAAAGAAATGGGGAGAGGGCAAAAGGGGTTCCTTCGAATTTCCGGTTCTGGGTTCCCCCACCAGACAGCCACCAGGGTAAATCCTGGAGGGCGGGAGTCGTGGCCTTGCTGACTTTGCGGCCTACACAAGCACTGAGGGGCCCCAGGAAGATGGGGGTCGGCCGGTGGCCAATGGCAGCCCTGGGGACCTCGGGCTGGTCCAGGGTGGGCCATGTGCAGGACCTGGGCATCCTGTGACAGCCCTTTCCCGCCTTTGGGCGGAGGTGCCCAGAGGAGTAAGCCTTGGGTCAGGCCCGCGGCCTCCCACGCCCCACCCTGCCGCACAGGCCCTTGTCTGGAGCAGCTTCCGGGTAGGAGTCAGTGCGGGCTCCTTTGCCAGGTGGCGCCTAAGCTGGCAGCCTCAGAGCCTGTGGACTTTTGGATTAGCTGCTGTGTCTAGGGTGACTTAGCAAGTATGGTTATTGGGAGGCTGGAGGCGGGCCTTCGAAGGCTGCCATTGGTCAGGCTCTGTGGACAGTGGTGCCTGAGTGGTGGAGGCAGCTTTGCCTCAGCTGTGTGTTTAACTTCTGGTGTGCATGGGCTGGGGGAGAGCCCTAGAGGCCTGAGCTGTGTTGAGGAAAGGGTGGAGGAGGGGATAGCTAGACAGGACACGTGCTGTACCCCACCACAGGACGCTAGCTTTAGATCTTCCAGGATAACTTAGGCTACAGTAAGACTCTGCCTCAGAATCAGTACTGTAAACGTTGATGGCCATTTAGTCACAAATCCATTGTATGTTGCATCTTGTTTATAATTTTTTGCACTTTAAAGGTAAAGGAAGAAATTCATACAGTTTATGACAGATGTGAAAATTAAGTGGGACTTTTGTAAACATTTGCAATAATTGAGAATCACAATTGTGAATTATCTATTACAATAATTAAGATCTGACAATACCGGGCAGTTACTCACTACATTAGTTTTTGAAATGTGAGGACTTCAGACTTTATATTAGCTAGTATTTGTGACATACATGGAAATTTGCCTAGTACAGTGATTTAATTGCATTTCAAAAACGTTATCCTAAAATCTTTAATAACAGTATTCTCAGCTTCTAGCACTATTTGTTATGTGGATATTCAAATATAATGGAATATATTACTGTACGTAATAGCAAAGTTTGTGTGTGCTAGCCTCCAAGTTCATTGCTGGTATTCTAACATTTCCCGTTAAGTCATAGCACATTTGGAGATATAATTAATCTGCCTTAAATTTATTACAATTTGTTTTCAGTATGCTATTACAGTCTATTGGTGGGTAAGATTATACTTTTCCACCAGTGTCAGTAGTGGGCATGTAGATGTGTGGAAAATCTCAACTATTGGGGTGAGTGGGGACCAGAGGCCAAGGCAAGAGGATCACTTGAGCCCTTTAGAAATTCAAGTCAACTTTGGCAACATAAGACGTCGTTTAAAATCTGTTGTACTCAAGAAATAGAGGCATGAGTTTGAAGCCAGTCTGGTCTTCATAGCAAGCTTCAGGCCAGCCAGAGTTACATAATAAGGCCCTATCTCTTAAGTTTAAAACTTAACACTTTCTTGAACATCAAAATTTGACTTACAAGTATTTGGTTGTGGAGTGGTTTTGATCATATTTTAAAAGAAGTAACTAAAGCGTTTATCAGTAGTGGGTGTTTTAAATACAACAATATTGAGCATACTGTAGGCATTAGGTCTTATTAAAATGGAGTTCTTTGCTTTCGTGGTTTTGAGTGCCACCTACTCAAGGATAAGGACCAGGATATGGTGTGCTTTCTTTAATACAGTTTACACTATTAGGGTGAAACCGATTTTATGTTTACTCTGGTGAAACAGGTAGTTTAAGCCCAAATCGAGCATCCTATAATATTTACTGCTTTATTTTCATTCTCTTTAAACTTTTCTCAAACATTCATTTTACTTTAGTACACAGAATACATTTAGAAGACATTTGAGATTTTTTTCTAATTTTTGTAAGCAAGCAAACCACTATTATGAACAATGAAAAGCAAGTTCTCCCAAACAATTATTTTGATCTTTAGTTCTAGAGGTACCCATTACAGGATTTTTCATCATATCCCTGTACAGGTTTTGGTCCCAGTAATACTTTGTTATGGGAATCCATTGTTATGGAAATATCCCTGGCTGCCTACCACATGCCAGAAGTTTACTTCACTGGTGACATCCAGAAATGTTCTAGACATTTAATAGTACCCCTGCAGTACTGAGAATCAGTGCATTATAACTTATACTCTGGTTAACTGGTGAAATATTACACTTCTAAGTTGAAATATATCCATGTATTGTGGTACAGACACCAGTAAAAAGAACCATCAAATGTAAATATATTGTAAATTCATCCATACAAAATGGGATATTGAGAAATGGAATCCTATAAAAATTAGAGAACTAATGTTTTTTGTTTTGAGTTTATTTTTGAATAAAAAAATTGAGTAGAGATGGATAGATTGTCTATTAGGAAATCAAGTCAAGTCAGGTTCTAAATAGTGCAGAAGATGCATAGCATATATAGTAGTTCCATTTAGAATAAAACTGAAATTGTAAGATAGTGAAAGAAGGAAAAAATTTAATAATCTTACTCCCTGCCATTTCATTAGCATGAAATAACACAAAGGGGATTTACTGTTCAAAGGAATAAGGTAGTTCTCATGTAGGAAACAAAATAGAAAATATGGCTTTAAGTAGATAAAAGCGAAACATGATTTGATGATTTTTCATTTCTAAAGTTTTTATTAAGTTAATATTTTAAAAACTAACTGACATTTTTAGCTTAACATGTATGCACACATATAAACAAGTTATGTATTCTAGCTTTTCCTTAATATTCAGTATTTACCTATTAAGTTTCATGAATCGATTTTGAGTGGATGTGACATAATAGTTTACTACAATTCAATTCAGTGAATAAGGCAGCTAAGATAGGAAAATCTAGTGGGGGGGACTTTTCTAACTTCATTGAAACAAATTCAAATACATCATGCTACTTTATACTTTATAAATTGAGTTCACCAATTTTAGTCATTATCAGAGCAGTCTGTCAGAGATAAACTCGGGTAAGCATGCTGCTTATAACGTAACTTAGTAAGAGGCATAAATGTAGGTGTTTTGACTAAGTCCATTTCTGTTGTGCTCTGTTGTATTGCCTCTTCCATACACACATTCCCAATAAGTTCTACTTAGAAAAATTCATCTTAACCAATTAAGAATCTACTGTATGTTGATTGAAGAGAGTTTGGATCAAAATCAGGAAAAAAAGGGGTTGTATGCGTAGAATATCTGAAAATAAAATATGGTATTGTTTCTATTAACTTCTGACAATTTCGAGATGGCACTGGGGCTTATATGGTGTTATTCAAGAAACGGCTATTTGAAAACATGCATTAAACACAGTAGTATTAGGAATAAGAACAGAATTCATTCATTTCTAAAGTCAGTCGAACATTAATGTGGGAGTGTTAAGATTTATATTAATTTAATAACAGAAGGGCAAAGAAAAAAGACTAATTTGAGAGTTTGATATTTTTCTGTTTGGGGTCTTAAAAAGCTGTTTTGTTTTCTTTGGAGTTTTAATATGCTTTTGATTCAACATACCCGGTAAAAATTAAAATTTAATAATTTAATTCTTCCCTTCCAATTTGTAGCCCTTTGAGCTCATTTCACTGTCTGATTTCTCTGGCTAGGACTTCGAGAACTATATTGAATAAGTAGGGAGACAGTGGGCAGCCTTGTCTAGGCCCTGATTTTAGAGGGATTGCTTCACGTTTCTCTCAATTTAGTTTAATGTTAGCTACCGGCTTGCTCTATATTGCTTTTAATATGTTTAGGTATGTGCTTTGAATTTCTGATCTTTCCAGGACTTTATTCATGAAGGGGTGTTGAATTTAGTCAAATGCATCTTCGAAGCTAATGGAATGATCATGTCGTTTTTTTCTTTGAGTTTGTTTATATAATGGGTTACCTTGATGGATTTTCATATATTGCACCATTCCTTCATCCTGGGATGAAGCATACTTGATCAAGATGGATGATCGTTTTGATGTGTTCTTGGATTCAGCTTGCAAGAATTTTATTGAATGTTTTTGGGTTGATATTAGTAACGGAATTTGGTTTGAAGTTCTCTCTCTTTGTTGGGACTTTGTGTGGTTTAGGATAAGAATAATTGTGGCTTCATAGAAGGAATTTGATAGTGCTCCCTTTGTTTCTATTTTGTGGAATAGTTTGGTATAGTACTCAACTCCATAATTAGTCAGAGATCCCTACCACAAATAACATACCACACAAAAATGGTTGAAATATTCAGAAATCTGTTGCTATAACCAAAGAAGTTGGCAACAGGGAGCTTCTCTAGACAGCTCCCACTTACACACATAAGAAAAAACAAGGCCAAACTTTACCGCATCCTTGATGGAAAAGGTACCTGAAACACCTGTGAGGAACAGTGCTGTCACACAAAGGTGGTAGTGGGAAGGCTCAACACAAGGCATCCTACACTATATGGAACTTGGAGAGGGGCAAAGGAAGGAAGTCAGGCTTGTGTGAGCCTGGCCTTAGAGGAAGTGATGGAACTCACTTGCCATGTGAGGTCAGAAGGTCACAGTGGAGAAGCCTACAGCACAGGCTACTGTGCTTCTTATTTTCTGTCTCCATTAGAGTCCTGTACAAATTGTCCTCTGTACTTAAGTGGTGTTTAGGTGCTCCAGGGAGATAGCCTCAGATGATCTCTGAAGATCTTGTTACCATTGGAATCATGGACCCTGAGCTAGGCTGGGATAAGGGAAACCTTCCCTGCTCTGCTATCAGGCACTGGAATGCATTACCAGTGGAGTCTTGGAATTGCCTTTTCCTGTGAACCTTGAGAACTGGGAAGGCAATTATCTGCCAGGAGGGTTGGGGCAGTTCCAGTCCCAAGGCAAAGGGTCATAATGAAAGATTCTGGTTGACCTGTGGATTCTCAGTGTTCAATCACTGGTGTCTTTTTTTTTAAATTTATAATTGCAATCAAATTAAATGTTTAGCAGCAGCAGCAGCAGCAGCTGCCTCACCCCCAAGTTCTTCCTAGTCTATTTTAATGGAATTACTATTTGATCTGAAACAATGAAACATTGTAGCCTTCTTCCAAATGCACATTTCTCTCCTGTGTAGTTTTACTGTATTGAAATCAAATACCTTTGTCACAGTGTATTTCTAGAACCTGGGTTGCACCATTTCACTTCACTGGCCCATTTCTCCTGCTTTGTAAATTAGGTCTCCTTTCTCTCTGTCATTGAGCAGAGATCCAGGTTACTTGTTCAATTATAAGTGCCTTTTTCCTGATACGGTAACTGCTTTGATGTTGTGTGCTTGCTGTGTTTGTGACAGTCGGGAACAATTAGGAGCGTGGCACAATTTGATCAAAGTACAGTCTGGTGTTGTACTTCAGGGTTTCAACTCACATCGCATCCAAAATAAAGTTGGCTTCTCTTTCATATACTCTAGGATCAAGCTCTGCCTTCCTCCCTCCACAGAGCACTGACTGAGCCAGGTAACGTTCTTTACCCACCCATCACTCTCCAAAGATCTTATTAGTGTGCACTGACACTTCAGCCATGAAAAAGATCCCCATTGTCTCCACTACATCTCTGTTTCCCTTCTAAACAGGGGGCTTAGTTCAAGGTCCTCCTTCTCTAAGCCATTTTCTCTTGGTGGTCTGTAAGCATTTCCATCCAACAATGTAGTGTAGGCACTCCTATTTTCGGGGAAGTCAAGACTTCTGTCCACTTTAGGTGAATAGGAAGCGCACTGGCTGGGTGACTAAGCCAGATCAGAGGCACACTGCCTGGGAGTGTACATCAGAACCCTGGTAGTCAATTACTGCTTGATATGAAACAATAATCCTCGGGGATTATTATGTTCCAACTTGGTCACATGGGGGATAAAAACGATGACTGGGAGCCAGTGATTTGAGTCAGAAGGTAAAGGTACTTGTGGCATAAAAAGTGGGCTTCAGTCTCTAGGACAGACTTGGTGGAGGAAGAGGAGTGACCTCTGAACAGACAGACACATAGTCTCTCTCTGTCCTCTCTCTGTGTCTCTCTCTTTGTCTCTCTCTCTGTTTCTCTCTAAATGTAATAAAAATGCTTCAAATAAAATAAAAAATAGTAACTAGTCTTTATATCTTGTTCCCAGGGTTGATGGTGGAGCAAGTCACAAGAGCAACATGAATAGGACTTAAAAGGAGCAATAATCTACATACTATTTCTGGTACACACAGGAGATCTCAGCTCCAACTCTATGTAAGGTACATCCCTTCTCACTGTTTCACTAAAGGTTATTTTTAGCAGCCTCCTTGTTTCCATTTTTAATAGAATAGAATAGAATAATGTTCTATCATGGAATATGGATATGCAGTGTGTCCTATTGAAGTCCGTTAACAATGGATTCCTTCTTGACCTATTGGCTTGGGGATTATTTGCACATCCACTTGTCCATCCGTATTGAGCTTTAAAACCATTTTAGTCTTCTACTACAGAGTTAACTAACCTGGACTCACAGGGGCTCACAAAGATTGAACCACCAACCAAAGAGCATGCAGGGGCTGGACCTAGGCCTCCTACACGTTTGTAGCAGATGTGCTACTTGGTCTTCATGTGGGTCCCCTAACAATTGGAATAGAGGTTGTTTCCAACTCTGTTGCCTGCTATTGGGTCTTCTTCCCCTAACTGGACTGCCTGGTTGTGCCTTGGTGGGAGAGGATGCACTTAGGCCTGCTATGACTGGATGTTCCAGGGTGGGGCAGTACCCATGTGGGGCTTCCCTTTCTCTGAGGAGAAGGGGAGGAGGAGGTAATGGGGGAGGGATTTGTAAGGGTGGGACAGGGAGGAGAGAAGGGATGAGGGTAGGGGTGATTGGGATGTAAATTGAAAAAAAAAAACAAGAATCCCTAAAAAATAAAAACTGCTTTAGTCTTCTAAATCTAAGCTGATGATTCCAAAGAGAGAGAACTAGAACCCTGAGAGAAACAGATGGTGTCATTGAAAAAGAGAGGTGCCTGCTTAGCAAACAAAGACTGTCTTAGAGAAATGCACTCATCAATTCTGAAAGGCAGGTAGGTGTAACGAGGATCACTGGTTGGGATTATTCCCAGGATCAAAATGAAAGAACATATGAGAACTAGGGCTCTCTACCAAAGACATCTCCAGTCTCTGGACCGCACAGAGACGTCTCAGCTGCCTCCTCCACTCCCCCAGAGAAGGGATGTATTTTGAAGAAATGTGAGTCTTGAACCTCCAGGGTGATGGTAGGATGTAATTAAGGCAGAAGGATTCTGGAAGAAAAAGATTAAAACCAGAGCTTCCTTTTACTCCAGCTGCTCCAAACTAAAGAACTGGTGGGGCCTGAGCTTGGTCCCATCTGGTGGACACCTGGCCTCAAGCTCCTCTGGAAGCAACAATGGAACATTTGACATTAAATGAAGTAGACACAGAGAAAGCTGCTTGCAGTAATTTCACCCTGGTCGGGGTGCAGGCTAACGAGAGGACTTTCTCCAAACTGTCTGCTAGAGTCGTATTTCATTTAGATGATACAGTGTCTTATCTAGAAAATCCAACAAAGTATCTCCAATCAGCCTGGACAAAATGTACCTCAGCAAGGCCATTGACTGCACAGGGTTGGCTACATGACTCAGGCAGGAGGGCTCTCTGCAAAGGGCAAGTGCTGAGATGACTAAGAATCGCAGGACACTGACAGCAGATGATCAGTCAAGAATTAATCTGAATGCTGAGAATAGGAACCTATGGGTGGGCCATAACATCCTGGAAGCATTGTCTGTAAGCACATATGGGAGCAGCAGGAGACCCTCAGAAATATGACTGCAGGTGAAGGCACTAAAATATACGGCAGAATCTTTAGACAAATAGGAGAGGAAGTCCACGGCTGATGGGCACAGGAGAAGTAAAGCAAACGATACAATATATGGAGAGTATACCTGGAACAAAGGATTAAAACATCCTCTTTAGTTACACAAATTAATCGTATATGGAGATGGACAAATGCCCTTCTGCTGACACCATATTCTCCCACTACACTTATAATTAAATAAAAAGAATAGAGTTCTACAGAGACAAGCTCACAAAAATGAAAGCCAATGTTCCACAGTAGTCCCCTCAGCAGGAAGCTAGAGTAACAACGAACACATGCCAGGAGATTCTGCAAGTGAATTTCTCTCTCTTAGCACATAATACTCAGGAAATGAGATTAGAAATGTCGTGAATTAATTCTGTGCCCAAAATGCCTAGCACGGAAGTAATGAGCCAAACACAGTAAGAAAGTAAAAACACAATCGAATAAAGTAATCCAACACAAAAGTAGTATGCATTCCGAAACAAATGGGCGAAACTGGCAAGCTATTAACCAGTAAAAACAATAACAAGTTACTGTGATCAGCGAAAGGTTCAATTGATTTTTATTACATTTTAAGAAACACTGTTCAGGGCTAGGAATGCAGCTTAGTAGTAAAGGGTTTGCCCTGGGTTCAATCCCCAGCCTGCAAACAAAGGAACCAACAAAAAGCCATTATTCTGAGCTGCAAGTGTCTGACTAATTGATTTACTAGTCATGCTTTCCTGATTTTGCACAGGCATGTAATAAAAACACATAATCAGAAACAGAAAACGGTTGGGTGAGGTAGGTGCTATTATCTCAGTACGTTAGTGGTGAGTTCTTTCAAAGCTTTTAAAAAATAAGCCATTCCTACACTTCTTAAATTGCTCTAAGATAAAGTTTTAAGGTACAGCATGTTTTCTTTAAAACAGTATGAATTTTTTGAGCCCCAACTTCATCATAAAAGTACAAAACCTGAGTAACAGTTTACAAGTAAGGAAAAATAGGAGGGAATCCATCCAACAGAGGAACAGTCAGGATTCTCCCTGGAGAAGAGTGGTCGTATCCATGGACTCGATTATAGTATATTAGCAACACACGTATGGCTCCTTCTACACCAAATGCCAATAAGTACCATTTGGAGATTCCATCGCAGTGTTCTCAGGAAGAAAGGCTACAAACAAACACAAAAAAGAATGAAATTTAAAATCTTTTTTATCAGGCTGGAGAGATAGCTTGGTGGTTAAGAGTGCTGCTTCTCCAGAGCTCCCAAGTTCAATTCCCAGCAACTGCATGGTGACTGACAACTATCTGTAGTGGGATCCAATGCCCTCTTTTGTCTGAAGCTCTCTTCTGACATGCAGGCACACTTGCAAACAGAGTGCTCATATATATATAAATAAACACATCTTTAAACAATAAAACCTTTTAATCAAGTTAATGTATCTACATCTAGGAGCTAGAAAAGGGTCACAGCAATATTAAACATAATTCAGAAATGGTAAAGGGATGTAAGAGAGTCACAGAATTCACTGGGCAAGATGGTGTATGCCTGGAATCCCAACACTCACAAGGCTGAGGCAGGTGGATTGCCTTGAGCTCAAGGCTAGCCTAGACTAAAGTGTGAGACCTTGTATTAGAAAACAAAATAACTGGGGACAGGATGGAGAGAGAGAGAGACAGAGACAGAGAGAGACAGAGAAAAAGAGAGAGACAGAGAGACAGAGACGAGAGAGACAGAAGAGACACAGAGAGAGAACTCGATGTCATTTCTTGCACTGATGACAAGCTATTAAAGAATGTGAATGTCTCCTACCAAAACACTGAGATAATGCTAATGACAGAATAGGTTTTTTATTAAGATATCATAAAACACAGATGGAAAAGTAAAGGAATATATAATAAATAAAAGAGAAATCAGACATTGGAAAGCCTGAATTTAGAAGATTATGTATGTTTAAGTTATGGGGAGGGGATGAGGCAATGTGGGGAAGAGAATAATCAGAATACATTGTATAAGTGAATGAAAATGTTAACTAAGGTCAACCAATGAAAAGAGAATAGCAGGTTTAATTTACGATGAAATTGAGTTCCCATATGACACTATATAACATTTTGTAAATTGATTATATGAATTATCTGCAATAAAAAATCAGTTTTTGTTAAAGATGTGGTTGTGTTCATATTAATGTCAAATATTTTAAATCTTTTTCATTTATTTGCTTATTTATCGATCGATTTTTTTTTAAGATAGGTTTTTGCTATGTAGACCAGGTTGGCCTCAAAAAGGAGCTCTACCTGCCTCTGCCTCCCAAGAGCTAGAATCAAAGGTATATACTCACACATGAAATTTATATGCTCAAAGTGATAAAAAATTACAGTAATCAACTTGGTACAATTATTGAACAGTGATCAACTGAATAGAAATATCAGAAGTACCTGTAAGACATTTGATTACTATTGTCAAAAGAATCTTGAGCAGCATTCAAGTCATCCAGGACACACATTTTGAGAAAAACAAAAAAGCGGGTAAAGATAATTTAAATATTTTTAATCTATTAAACATTTTAAAGTGCATTTGATAGGAAAGCTGTGAGTGATACACTGCATTTTTGCTTATATACATCTTCAACTTTATATGCATTCTGCAAATATTGTCCATGTTTATTCAGGCTCTTAATATTTCCCTTGACTGATAACATTCACAGAAATCATATTGAGCAAACTGTATATGTTGACATATAATAGAATTGTATTCTACACAATATAGCATAGAAATATGTACATTCTAATATGTATAAGTGCCCACATATGTGTATATACATGTGTAAATGACTAAAGAAAATGGGTATGACTTTATCATTGTGGTATTATTTTCGTCAAAATACTAAAAAACGTTGAAATGGCATCAAATAGGGGCCAGATTGGGAAAAATACACAAAACTCTTATAATGAATCTAAAGATACTAGCAAAAGATACAAAAATATTAATGTTGCAATGAAATAAAAAGCCTAGGTGAAATACTGTATAATATTTTTTCAACTCTAGGAAAATGTATTTTTGTACAACTATCAATAAAAGACTGAATTTTGAAGAATTCAAAAGTAGTGCAGTATAATTATGCAGTGGTCATACTGCTGCATACTATTGTACATAACCGCATACACTCTACAAGAACATACTACGTACTGTACATATTATAGTGTACTGTTACATAGTATGGTATGTATTGCAACAATCAAATGTTCTGAAGGAGTCCTATATTAACCATGCTTTAATGGACTTAGATTTCCCTTGCTAGAGAGAGACTTCTGTGTCCAGGACAGGACAGAAATGTTAAGTTGTGACATGCCCATGAGTGTTGTCCAGCTTTGGTGCTGCAGTGCAGCTCTCCCCTGTGCACACGACTTGGAGAAATCCAGCCAGGCCTGTACCTCTCTTTGAACTCATTTAAGCTGCAGCCCCATGACGACGACGTCTTTCTCACTTGGGGTTGGTAGAAATTCAGTTTCAATTCTCTAAAGTCACCATCTGTACACTGTAACATATAACTTCCTTCTGCAGTGTCTGGATTTCTTTAGCCATGGAGTATCCTTGGAAAACAATTGAGAAGCAGTCACCCCTCTCCTTGTGTTTTGTGATCTAGGGATGAACTCAGGTAGATTATGAGGAACCATTGCATTGTAGACTTAAAATGGATTAATTTGGGGGTGAGTAAGTCATATTTTGGTAGTTGCTTTAAAAATAAACTTTTGGATATTAATACATCAAGTAATTCTCCCCGAAGGAAAAACCAGACACCAAGAACCTAGACCACTGCTGTCCATGAGAACTTTCTAGATGATAGAAATATTCTATCTCTGCTGTGTTTCTTGCTATGGATTCTGGCTGGCTGTTGGCCTCCTGGTTTGCCTGCTGTGACTAAAGAGGCAGATTTTAGTTCTAAGTTTAGTTCATCTCAAATAGCCATGTGTGACCAGTGGGTGCCATTTGGACAGTGTAGCCAGAAGAAAACACAGAAAACTGAAGCAGTGTAACCAAAGATTCACCTAGGAGTCAGTTGACCTCCTAGAAGGTGACTTGGGAAAACGTTGGCAATGATAGCTTCTTGGGGAGCTTACCTTCACTAAAAGCAAACTGTGAATCCTTAACTCTTCTGCAATAGTCATAATGTAACTGGTCTCACACACACCCCAACCGTCACCAAAGACACTTGATAGGGAGCTTAATCCACTGTGTCCTTTAGATTTCAGTTTAGCAAGCACTTCCTTCAAAGTGGAGCAGACTGAGATTGCCAAGTCCTTTGCGTGGCTCCAGGGACTTGGGCCTGACCGGAGGTGACGAGGAAATGAAGAATGACATTGGACACACATACATGGGCAAGGCTGGGTCTGTGGGCTGGAGAAAATGCAGCATCCCAGAAGCTCAGCATGTTTATTATATAGAGTTGGCCAGGAAGCAGGGTTCTTGCACACAGCAGCAAGGAGGTGGGCATTACATGCAGATAAACAAGGAGGGGAAGACTATGCATATGTAACTGACAAGGGGCAGATTTAGCTAATCTTAGTAGGAGCAGTCTCTGCAGGGAGCAGTCTTCAGGCTGTAAATATCCAGATGGGGCCAGGGAGAAAGATAGAGTAGACTTTTTCTGCACACACTCTCAACACCATCCTGAGAAGGCTTTGGCATTTTTCTGAGCCTCATGGGGCATGGGGGCCTTGGCCTTTTTCCCATGGGTAAATGGCTTTGGGGTCCTTGGCATGGTCATGCTCATGTTAACAGCACACATCCACTCACGACTTCACTTCCTCAGGGCTTCCTCTGCTCCCACAGTGAGATCTCAAAAGAAAAACAGAAACCAAACAAACAAAAACGTGCTTAGTGAACTGGTTAATTCCGTAAAGTGTACAGATCCAGTGTCCTAAGTCTAGGACTTCCTCACAGGCTACAGAAAATTCTGTGGACCTACGATAAGCAAGAAAACAAAGAACCTTGCCTCCTCCCCCCAAAAAATGAATGGGAGAAAAATTAATAAAGTTGTTCATAGAAAATTGGTGAAGAAAAACACAATGGAATTATACTTAATAGAGTTAGTGTGCTGAGATGTGAGGCCCACTCATAGCATGCAGCATTTGGAAATCTCAGACAATTTAACAGAAGAGGATTCATAATTATTATTTGTGACCACTCTCCTCATATGACTTACAGCTTAATACTAACCTTAATGACTGAGTTGGGAATAGTATTCTCCATAGCAGCTAATTAGAGCATTAGTTTGCACACATGCACACACACACACACACACACACACACTCACACACAGTCACACACACACCCTCATACACACACACATTCACACATTCACACACACACACAGTCACACACACACACTCACAAACACCCTCATACTCACTCACACACACTCATACACACACTCACACACTCTCACACACATACACTCACTCACACACACTCACACACTCATACACACTCACACACACATTCTCTCAACACACTCACACACTCATACACACACACTCACATACACACTCAAAAACACACACTCAATCACACACCCTCAGACACACTCTCTCACACACTCACACACTCAAACACACTCAAACACACTCACACACACTAATAAACACTATTAGGAAATCAAATCAAGACAAGTTCTAAATAGTCCACAAATTGCATAGCATATATAGTAGTTCCATTTAGAATAAAACTGAAATTGTAAGATAGTGAAAGAAGGAAAAAATTTAATAATCTTACTCCCTGCCGTGTCATTAGCATGAAATAACACAAAGGGGATTTACTGTTCAAAGGAATAAGGTACTTCTCATGTAGGAAACAAAATAGAAAATATGGCTTTAAGTAGATAAAAGCAAAACATGATTTGATGATTTTTCATTTCTAAAGTTTTTATTAAGTTAATCTTTTAAAAACTGACATTTTTAGCTTCTTAACATGTATGCACACATATAAACAAGTTATGTATTCTAGCTTTTCCTTAATATTCAGTATTTACCTATTAAGTTTCATGAATCGATTTTGAGTGGATGTGACATAATAGTTTACTACAATTCAATTCAGTGAATAAAGGCAGCTAAGATAGGAAAATCTAGTGGGGGGGGACTTTTCTAACTTCATTGAAACAAATTCAAATACAGCATGCTACTTTATACGTTATAAAATGAGTTCACCAATTTTAGTCATTATCAGAGCAGTCTGTCAGAGATAAACTCGGGTAAGCATGCTGCTTATAACGTAACTTAGTAAGAGGCATAAATGTAGGTGTTTTGACTAAGTCCATTTCTGTTGTGCTCTGTTGTATTGCCTCTTCCATACACACATTCCCAATAAGTTCTACTTAGAAAAATTCATCTTAACCAATTAAGAATCTACTGTATGTTGATTGAAGAGAGTTTGGATCAAAATCAGGAAAAAAATGAGTTGTATGCATAGAATATCTGAAAATAAAAGATGGTATTGTTTCTATTAACTTCTGAAAATTTCGAGATCCAGTGGGGCTTATATGGTGTTATTCAGGAAACGGCTATTTGAGAACATGCATTAAACACAGTAGTATTAAGGAATAGGAACAGAATTCATTCATTTCTAAAGTCAGTCGGACATTAATGTGGGAGTGTTAAGATTTATATTAATTTGATAACAGAAAGGCAAAGAAAAAAAGACTGATTTGAGAGTTTGCTAATTTTCTGTTTGGAGTTTTGAATGGCTGTTTTGTTTACTTTGGAGTTTTAATATTGTTTTGATTTAACATGCCCGGTAAAATTAAAATTTAATAATTTAATTCTTCCCTTCCAATTTGTATCCCTTTGAGCTCATTTCACTCTCTGATTTCTCTGGCAAGGACTTCGAGAACTATATTGAATAAGTAAGGAGACAGTGGGCAGTCTTGTCTAGGCCCTGATTTTAGAGGGATTGCTTCACATTTCTCTCCATTTAGTTTAATGTTAGCTACTGGCTTGCTCTATATTGCTTTTAATATGTTTAGGTATGGGCTTTGAATTTCTGATCTTTCCAGGATTTTATTCATAAAGGGGTGTTGAATTTAGTCAAATGCATCTTTGAAGCTAATGGAATGATCATGCCGTTTTTTTCTTTGAGTTTGTTTATATAGTGGGTTACCTTGATGGATTTTCATATATTGCACCATTCCTTCATCCCTGGGATGAAGCATACTTTTTTTTTTTTACACTTTTTTTTATTTAAAATAGTCATTTCTTTTATTTTTTTAAATTGAGTATTTCTTATTTACATTTCGAGTGTTATTCCTTTTCCCGGTTTCCTGGAAAACATCCCTCTAACCCCTCCTCCTCCCCTTCTTTATGGGTGTTCCCCTCCCCATCCTCCCCCCATTGCCGCCTTTCCCCCAACAATCACGTTCACTGGGGTTTCAGTCTTAGCAGGACACAGGGCTTCCCCTTACACTGGTGATCTTACTAGGATTTTCAATGCTACCTATGAGGTCAGAGTCCAGGGTCAGTCCATGTATAGTCTTTGGGTAGGGGCTTAGTCCCTGGAAGCTCTGGTTGCTTGGCATTGTTGTTCATAAGGGGTCTCGAGCCCCTTCAAGCTCTTCCAGTTCTTTCTATGATTCCTTCAGCGGGGGTCCTGTTCTCAGTTCAGTGGTTTGCTGCTGGCTTTCGCCTCTGTATTTGCTGTATTCTGGCTGTGTCTCTCAGGAGAGATATACATCCAGCTCCTGTCTGCCTGCACTTCTTTGCTTCATCCATCTTGTCTAATTGGGTGGCTGTATATGTATGGGCCACATGTGGGACAGGCTCCGAATGGGTGTTCCTTCTGTCTCTGTTTTAATCTTTGCCTCTCTCTTCCCTGCCAAGGGTATTCTTGTTCCCCTTTTAAAGAAGGAGTGAAGCATTCACATTTTGATCATCAATCTTCAGTTTCATGTGTTCTAGGCATCTAGGGTAATTCAAGCATTTGGGCTAATAGCCACTTATCAATGAGTGCATACCATGTGTGTTTTTCTGTGATTGGGTTACCTCACTCAGGATGATATTTTCCAGTTCCAACCATTTGCCTATGAATTTCATAAAGGCATTTTTTTGATAGCTGAGTAATATTCCATTGTGTAGATGTACCACATTTGCTGTATCCATTCCTCTGTTGAAGGGCATCTGGGTTCTTTCCAGCTTCTGGCTATTATAAATAAGGCTGCTATGAACAAAGGGGAGCACGTGTCTTTTTTATATGTTGGGGCATCTTTTGGGTATATGCCCAGGAGAGGTATAGCTGGATCCTCAGGTAGTTCAATGTCCCATTTTCTGAGGAACCTCCAGACTTATTTCCAGAATGGTTGTACCAGTGTGCAATCCCACCAACAATGGAGGAGTGTTCCTCTTCCTCCACATCCTCGACAGCATTTGCTGTTACCTGAGTTTTTGATCTTAGCCATTCTCACTGATGTGAGGTGAAATCTCAGGGTTGTTTTGATTTGCATTTCCCTTATGACTAAAGATGTTGAACATTTCTTTAGGTGTTTCTCAGCCATTCGGCATTCCTCAGCTGTGAATTCTTTGTTTAGCTCTTATCCCCATTTTTTAATAGGGTTATTTGTCTCCCTGCGGTCTAACTTCTTGAGTTCTTTGTATATTTTGGATATAAGACCTCTATCTGTTGTAGGATTGGTAAAGATCTTTTCCCAATATGTTGGTTGCCGTTTTGTCCTAACCACAGTATCCTTTGCCTTACAGAAGCTTTGCAGTTTTATGAGATCCCATTTGTCGATTCTTGGTCTTAGAGCATAAGCCATTGGTGTTTTGTTCAGGAAATTTTTTCCAGTACCCATGTGTTCGAGATGCTGCTCTAGTTTTTCTTCTATTAGTTTGAGTGTATCTGGTTTGATGTGGAGGTCCTTGATCCACTTGGACTTAAGCTTTGTACAGGATGATAAGCATGGATCGATCTGCATTCTTCTACATGTTGACCTCCAGTTGAACCAGCACCATTTGCTGAAAATGCTATCTTTTTTCCATTGGATGGTTTTGGCTCCTTTGTCAAAAATCAAGTGACCTTGGGTGTGTGGGTTCATTTCTGGGTCTTCAATTCTATTCCATTGGTCTATCTGTCTGTCTCTGTACCAATACCATGCAGTTTTTATCACTATTGCTCTGTAATACTGCTTGAGTTCAGGGATAGTGATTCCCCTTGAAGTCCTTTTATTGTTGAGGATAGTTTTAGCTATCCTGGGTTTTTTGTTATTCCAGATGAATTTGCAAATTGTTCTGTCTAACTCTTTGAAGAAATGGATTGGTATTTTGATGGGGATTGCATTGAATCTGTAGATCGCTTTTGGTAAAATGGCCATTTTTACTATATTAATCCTGCCAATCCATGAGCATGGGAGATCTTTCCATCTTCTGAGGTCCTCTTCAGTTTCTTTCTTCAGAGTCTTGAAGTTCTTATTGTACAGATCTTTTACTTGCTTGGTTAAAGTCACACCGAGATACTTTATATTATTTTGGTCTATTATGAAGGGTGTCGTTTCCTAATTTCTTTCTCCGCTTGTTTCTCTTTTGTGTAGAGGAAGGCTACTGATTTATTTGAGTTAATTTTATACCCAGCCACTTTGCTGAAGTTGTTTATCAGCTTTAGTAGTTCTCTGGTGGAACTTTTGGGATCACTTAAATATGCTATCATATCATCTGCAAATAGTAATATTTTGACTTCTTTTCCGATCTGTATCCCCTTGATCTCCTTTTGTTGTCTGATTGCTCTGGCTAGAACTTCAAGAACTATATTGAATAAGTAGGGAGAGAGTGGGCAGCCTTGTCTAGTCCCTGATTTTAGTGGGATTGCTTCAAGTTGCTCTCCATTTAATTTAATATTAGCAACTGGTTTGCTGTATATGGCTTTTACAATGTTTAGGTATGGGTCTTGAATTCCTATTCTTTCCAGGACTTTTATCATGAAGGGGTGTTGAATTTTGTCAAATGCTTTCTCAGCATCTAATGAAATGATCATGTGGTTTTGTTCTTTCAGTTTGTTTATACAATGGATCACGTTGATGGTTTTCCGTATATTAAACCATCCCTGCATGCCTGGGATGAAGCCTACTTGATCATGGTGGATGATTGTTTTGATGTGCTCTTGGATTTGGTTTGCCAGAATTTTATGGAGTATTTTTGTGTTGATATTCATAAGGGAAATTGGTCTGAAGTTCTCTTTCTTTGTTGGGTCTTTGTATGGTTTAGGTATAAGAGTAATTGTGGCTTCAACCACAATTGTGGCAGCAACCAGGAAGATCTGCGCCGCCCTTTCCGGGAGCTTCCGTGCACCAGGGTTCCAGATGGCGTTTGGTGTTTTCCTCTGGAATCAGTAATGTGGGCAGAGTGTAGTTTCTTCTGGTTTCCCAGGCGTGTCTGCCTCTCTGAAGGTTCAGCTCTCCCTCCCATGGGATTTGGGTGCAGAGAACTGTTTATCTGGTCGGTCCTTTCAGGTTCCGGCGGTGTCTCAGACGCAGGGGACCTGCTGCTCCTGTGCTCTTATCCAAGGGAACCCAGAGGCCGTATACAGTTTCCTCTTGGGCCAGGAATGTGGGCAGGGATGGGCAGTGTTGGTGGTCTCTTCTGCTCTGCAGTCTCAGGAGTGCCCACCTCTCCGTGCAGTGAGCTATCTCTCCCAAGGGGTTTGGGAGCAGTGAGCTGCTGCAGGCTGGGGGGATGAAGCATACTTGATCAAGATGGATGATCCTTTTGATGTGTTTTAGGATTTAACTTGCAAGAATTTTATTGAGTGTTTTTGGGTTGATATTAATAAGGGAATTTGGTCTGAAGTTCTCTTTCTTTGTTGGGTTTTTGTGTGCTGTAGGATAAGCATAATTGTGGCTTCATAGAAGGAATTTGATAGTGCTCCATTTGTTTCTATTTTGTGGAATAGTTAGGACAGTATTGGTATGAGGTCTTCTATGAAGGTGTGATAGAATTCTCCACTAAATCAATCTGGTCCTGGGCTCTTTTTTGTTGGGAGACTTTTAGTAACTGCTTCTATTTACTTTGCAGTCGTGGGGTTGTTTACATGGTTTATCTGTTCCTGATTTAACTTTGTTACCTCATATTTGTCCAGAAAATTGTCCATTTCCTTGAGATTTTCCAGTTTTGTTGAATATAGGGTTTTGTAGTTGGATCTGATTATTGTTTTTAATTTTCTCAGATTCTGTTGTTATGCCTTGCTTTTCATTCCTGATTTTGTTAATTTGGATACACTCTCTGTCTCCTATGGTCAGTCTGGCTAAGGGTTTATGTATCTTGATTTCCTCAAAGAACCAGCTCCTTGTTTTGTTGATTCTTTTATAGTCCTTTTTGTTCCTACTTGGTTGATTTCAGTCACAGGGTTGATGATTTCCTGCCTTCTACAGAGGTTCAGTGTATTTGCTTAATTTTTTTTTCCTAGAGCATTTTAGTTATGTGTCAAGCTGCTGATCTGTGCTCTCTCTTGTTTATTTTTGGAGACAGAGCTATAATTTTCCTCAGCACCGCTTTCATTGTGTCGCATAAGTGTGGGTATATTGTGCCTTCTTTTTTATTGAATTCTAAGAAGTCGTTAATTTCTTCATTTTTTTCCTTGACCATGTTATCATTGAGTAGAGTGTTGTTTAACTTCCCTGTATATGTGGGCTTTCTGTCATTTTCTTGTTATGGGACGCCAGCATTAGTCCATAGTGATCTGATAGGATGCATGGGATTATTTCTGTCTTCTTGTGTCTGTTGAGGCCTGTATTTTTACTGATTACATGGTCAATTTTGGAGAAGGTGCCATGAGAGGCTGAGAAGAAGTTACATTCTTTTGTTTTAGGATGAAATGTCCTATAAATATCTGTTAAGTCCATTTGGTTCATAACTCCTGTTAATTTCTCTATGTCTCTGTTTAATTTCTGTTTCGATGATCTGTCCATTGATGAGAGTGGGGTCTTGTAATCTACTATTATTGTGTGAGGTGCAATGTGTGATTTGAGCTTAGTAAGGTCTCTTTTATGAATTTAGGTGCTGATGCATTTGGAGCATAGATATTTAGGATTGAGAGTTCATCTTGGTGGACTTTTCGTTTGATGACTATGAAGTGTCCTTCCTTACCATTTTTATGACTTTTAGTTTAAAGTCAATTTTATTCGATATTAGAATTGCAACTACAGCTTTTTTCTTTGGGCCATTTGCTTGGAAAGTTGTTTTCCAGTCATTTACACTGAAGTAGTGTCTGTCTTGGTCTCTGAGGTTTGTTTCCTGTATGCAGCAAAGTGCTGGGTCCTCTTTAGGTATCCAGTCTTTAAGTCTATGTCTTTTTATTGGGGAATTTATTCCATTGATATTGAGAGATATTAAGGAATAGTGATTGTCGCTTCTTGTTATTTTCATTGTTAGAGGTGATGTTAGGTTTGTGTGTCCCTGTTTTCATTTCATCGCAAAGAGATTATATTCTTGCTTTCTCTGTGGCATAGTTTCTCTCCTTCTGTTGGAGTTTCACATCTATTATCCTTTTTAGGGCTGGATTTGTAGAAAGATGTTGTGTAAATTTGGTTTTGTCATGGAATATCTTGCTTTCTCCCTCTATGTTTATTGAGAGTTTTGCTGGATATAGTAGCCTAGCCTGGCATTTGTAGTCTCTTAGGGTCTGTATGACATCTTTCCAGGAACTTCTGTCTTTCATTTTCTCTGGTGAGAAGTCTGGTGTAATTTTGATAGGCTTGCCTTTATGTGTCAATTGACCCTTTTCCCTTACTGCTTGTAATATTCTTTGTTTTGTGTATTTGGTGTTTTAATTATTATGTGACAGGAAGAATTTCTCTTCTGGTCCAGTCTGTTTGGAGTTCTGTGGGCTTCTTGTATGTTTACGGGCATTTCTTTCTTTAGGTTAGGGAAGTTTTCTTCTATAATTTGTTGACTATATTTACTGGCCCTTTATGTTGGGAATCTTCACTCTCTTCTGTACCTATTATCCTTAGGTTTGATCTTCTCATTGTGCCCTGGATTTCCTGGAGATTTTGGACTAGGAGCTTTTGGTGTTGTACATTATCTTTGATGGTTGTGTCGATGTTTTCTATGGTATCTTCTGCCCCTGAGATTCTCTCTTCTATCTCTTGTATTTTGTTGGTGATGCTTGTATCTATGACTCCTTGTCGCTTCCTTAGGTTTTTTTATCTCCAGGGTTGTCTCCTTTTGTGCTTTCTTTATTGTTTCTATTTCCATTTTTAAATCCTGGACGGATTTGTTCAATTCCTTCACCTGTTTTGGTGTGTTTTCCTGTAATTCATTCAGGCATTTTTGTGTTTCCTTTGTAAGGGCTTCTATTTGTTTACCTGTGTTGTCCTATATTTCTTTAAGGGAGTTATTTGTCCTCCATCATTATCATAAAATGTGATTTTTAAATCTAAATCTTGCTTTTCTGGTGTGTTTACATATCCAGTATTTTCTTTGTCGGGAGAACTTGGCTCTGATGGTGGCAAGTAGTCTTGCTTCTGTTGTTTACGTTCCTGCACTTGCCTCTAGCCATTGGGTTGTCTCTGGTGTTTGCTTGTCTTGCTTTTTCTGAGAGTGGCTTGACCCTCTTGTTTTCTTGTTTTCTTTCAACCTGTTCTGAGAACAGGTGCTGGGACTCAAGTGTGTAGGTGTTCCTGGTGACCGTCTTTGACCTTTAGGTGCAGACAGGAATCAGAAGGATCCTGTCTGTGATTGCTCCTGGGTCCTTGCACCCAGGGGGCACAGTTGGCACTAGGCGATTCTCTCTTGGGCAGAGGGAATGTTGGAATGTTGTCACCACTGATTTCTCAGGAGTCTGCACACTTCTCAGGGTCCAGCTCTCCCTCCCATGGGATTTAGCTGCAGGGAACTCTGCTTCTTAGTATTAAAAATAAAGCAAAACAAAACCACAAAGATGTGGGTTTATTGTGCACATTAGCAGGTCCAAACAGGAAAATTCACAAAAGTATATATACCATTTACAATAGCAGCTCCCAATATAAAGAATTTGAAATACCATGCCTGCTCCAAGGTTGGCTGACATAGGACAATATAACATTGACTCCTTCAAGCCTTTACCTTTACATTTAACAGTGGCAACTAAGAAATCCCAAAATTTAATAGTTCAAATACATAGTGATTATCTGCACAGTGTCCCCACCACTCACATTAAATTATAGAACCCCTTCAGGATTTCTTGTCCATTAATTAAATAAGTAGGGAACGAGTCTAGGAGATCATGCAGTGCATCCCCTCAGAGAATTACAATTTCCCAAGAGTTTAATGTGCTTCAGGGGAAATCCTACTGGAATAAATAGTGATGGTTATTTTCCAGTAAGTATGGAGTGAAAAATAATTTTTACCCCAATCTGAGGTATAATCTCACGGTTTAGGGACACAATTGCTATACAGTTGACAACTGTAGCAATCACCCAGAACATCTGCAGAAAGCCCAAGATTGTTGGCCACATGCCGATGAGTGTCTTTCAAAGTTCATCATGATTTTTGGTAATATCGTCCCCATAATTGGTGGCTTGGCTTCTCATAAGCATGTACTTGTTGTCTAGAATCTCCTCCTTGATTAGCATCTCATCCTTGTTTTTGTCTGACTCATGCACCAGATGCTGGGCCTCAGCCTGTGTATGGTTGTAGTCCTGAGGGAGAATCCGGTGGTGAATCTCATCCTTGTCCAGGTTCCCATCCTTGCTAGGATATCAGAAATCCTTGAACTGCTCCTGTTCAGACAAAGCCTCATCTGGCTCAGGGCAATTGTCCTCCTGGGAAAACATGTCTGCAATGTACTCATCCTGGTCCACAAACGATCCCCGTTCTTGTCGATATCCTCCAGAGTTTCTAGAACTACAATCTCCTTCATATGTTCCAACTCTTCTAGGTGCAGAAAGGAAGAGAACTCCTCCTGAGGAGCTCTCAGGTCACCGTCAAGGTCTGAAGCCTTAAACCTCCTCTTATTTTGTTGAAGCATCTTTTAAAAGGTGTAATGACCAGAGCTATCTTGGAATTCAGCAGGGTTTCCCAGGTAGTAGCCATAGGTGGCCTGCTTGTATTCTTCCCAGGAGATCTTTTCGTCTATGTCTCCCTTTCTTTTATGTTCTCTTTCTCCAAGTAATTGAAGGAGGGATATTTTACATCCTCCAAGTACAATCACTTGCAAGGGGCAACCAATTACAAGTAGATCAGAAGAAATCTAATAAATAATATACCTTCATTGCCTGCAGTTTTAAGAAAATATTTTCACAGGATCCCTGTCCTTTATCATAGGATAGAAACATTACAGGGAGTGTGCCACCTGGCTAAGCTGCCTCTGAAAAGCCTGTCCTGCCCTGGCAGGTACAAGGCCATTTAATTCCAAGTCAATCTGGAGAGAGGTGACAGCCCTAAGTTGCTCTGGAGATGTCAGAGTAGTGTACAGCTCTCATGCAAACTCCAGATCACCTCTCCATTCTTTTCCAATGCCATGGGCTTTCCAATCCCTGCTTCAGCACTCCAAACATCCTTGAACCCTCGCTTTCCCTTCACAATGGGCTCACTTTGCATTGCCTCCTTCTGCTACTGCTTCCCCTGGGCAGGGAGAATGAGCCCAAGGATGGGTACGGGTCTCCTACCTGCCTGGATGATGCTACTCTGGCGGGGCAGGCCATCCGGCTTGTTGTCCCTGAGGACCGGACCGGTAACCTGGCTAGGGGTCTGCAGGAGCAGGCATGATTGGAGGTCTGCCCTGAAATGGGAAGTTGTGAGTACTTTTAAGCCAACCGAAACCTTGCAAGAGGCATTTACAGTGGTATATCTGTTGCTTTCTCATTATCCTCTGAGCCTTCCATAGGGGGGTATGTTAGCAAGCATTCTATGTGACAAACACTTCTGTTCTCATGGTAGAAATTTGAGTCCCAAGGCACACTTAGCAAATGTGTGGAACTTGCCAATAGGAAGGGAGAAGTCAGTTGACAAAGAGTAGATTCCTTTTTTGCCTTCCTGAAGCATTGTGCCTTCCTCTGGATGCCAACCACCAGGTTGCAGGACTGGTACTGAAAGGTCCAGGCCACCAGCCAATATTCTTCCCTTTCTCTATTCTGGGCCATCAGGTATGCTGGCAACAGTCCTGATTGTATGAGCTATATCTGTTAGAGTCAACCCAGAAACAGAGAACACAATGAGAATATCGTCCCCAGGTGAGGAATGGGAAAAGAAACTCAACACATATAACATTTCAGAGTGCAATGCAATAGAGCATTTATCATTGACAATAGAGTTTTGTGCACTCCAAAGCTATCAGTGGACTAGTGTCTTATGTAGGGTTTTACTGCTGTGAACAGACACCATGACCAAGGCAACTCTTACAAAGGATGACATTTAATTGGAGCTGGCTTACAGGTTCAGAGGTTCAGTCCATTATCATCAAGGTAGGAGCCTGGCAGCATCCAGGCAGATGTGAGGTCAGAGGAGCTCAGACTTCCACCTCTTCCTCTGAAGTGAACTAGGAGAAGACTGGCTTCCAGGCAGCTAGAACAAAGGTCTTAAAGCCCACACCCACAGGGACACACCTACTCCAGCAAGGCCATACCCATTGCAGCAAGGCCACAACTACTCCAGTAAGATCTTATCTCCTATGAGTGTCATTCCCTGGACCAAGCGCACACAAAGCATCACAGCTAACCTAGGTGTCATATGAACTGCTCTTACCACAAGAGGGAAATAAAAATACAGAGAGAGCCTAGACTGTGGCTTTTTGGTAGCGGCCGGGCTAGGAGTCTGCAGGAGCGCCATGCCTCCAGGTCCCCTGGCAGGGCTGGCCCGGGATTCTCAAGAGGATTCTCCCTAAAAATTCCCATGAAGGACACAGTTTGACTTACTGGGCATATTTCTCCAACCAATTCAGACCAGGTGAGTCTTTGTATCCTACATACTGGCTACACTGGGTACACTGAATATTTGAATGGGAATTATCTAGATTTAGTTATTGTTAGGGGAACAGTAACTTCAACTATTGTTTAGAGAGGCGTGTATGTATAGTGAGATGCTGGGAGGAGTCCTATGTTGCCAGGTGCACTGTTCAGACAGGGTGTATGTGTTCACAGTATGTGCAGATTATGGAGCAAGGCTGCCAGATGCATTATTAAAAGGGACTCTTATATTACACTATTCCCTGAGGCTATCTGCTTCATTTGGTCCCCCCTCCCCAGTTTTTTCTTTCTAGAAATGTTCATGTAAGTGTTGATCTGATATTTGGCGCTCTGTTGGGCCCTAGGAGTTTGAGATAGGCAAGACTACACAGTGAGTTCTGGTCTCTAAAACAAACGAAAACAAAGAGACCATCCAAACAGATGGTCCCAGCCCTCACTACAGTTCCTGTTCTGATGGCAGAGACACTAATTACACAGAATCAGTTTGGATGAGTTTCACAGGCAAGTTACAATAAATAAACCAAAGTGAAGATGTCTTATGCCTTACAGAAGTCATTTCTGATGTCAATGTAGACAATCTAAAATGATATAGTACCTGCAGCCGCAGCACTCATCTTCTATCTTACATACTGTGCAACTGTCTCCAGGGTGCAGTTTCCACTTTATGGTCCAGACTGACAGCTAGTGTCTAGCCGTAGAGTCTGTCATTCTATCTGGGGAAGGAGAAATGGCTGAAGAAAGACATTTTTGTGAATGGACATACTCTCATTTTCACATCTTTGGCCATTAGTTACCTCACATTGCATTTAGCTCTGAGACACACGTAAGTCATGCATCTTGTTAAACAGGGAATTCTGTTACCAAATAAGACAAGAGTGAGTGGCTGTGTACCAGGCATGGCATCTGCCAAACACAAAGGAAAAAGTTGAGTTTTTACATATGTAGATGGCATGTAGACAAAACACACTGTAAACACAGTGATGTAAAACAAAAAACAAAAGGACAACCAAAAAAAAAAAAAAAACAAAAACGAAAACCAACAAGGAATGGTGGGTTAAGAAGAAACTTTAAACATAGTAGAAATCTGAAAACTGGATAGGCATGAGCCAAGGAAAAATAACCAGAAGGAAGAAACATACAGAATGGAAGAGAGGAGGCAGCTGGTTAGGACTTTTTAAAAACTCTGATGTCCAAGTATGGAGAAAAAAGGCATGTGACACATGAAGTAGGCAGACAGGGGACAACCATGCCAAGCTCTGCACAGAGTATTAAAGATCAGAAGCTTCATTCTGAAAACGGTGCTGTGCCACAAAGGTCTCAGGCATTGTAGAATTATCACAAAATATACATTATAACGTACAGACAACAAATTAGAAAATCAAGAGAACATGAAAAAGGCCAGTGGCCTCCGAATTTGGGGTGAGTGCAGCTTGATTTAAATTAACAGCAGAGAAAAGGAAATAAAATGAAAGGGTTCTGAACCTAGTCACAGAGGACAAATTCAGGACTAAGGTGAGGGTTAGTCTGGGAAGACTGTGCAGGGAAGAATAGGGATGTAGCAAAGATGTTTGCCTTTTTAATTTTCACTTTTTATGCTTGTGGGGTTTATTTAGGAGTTCTTTGAGAATATCCCAGAATTAGTTACTTTCTGCCAACTTCTCCCAGATCCATCCCGCTTCCCTACCCTCCCAACCTCCCTCCCCCTCCCTTCCCCCTCCCCCATCCTTCCCTCCCTCCCTCCCTCTTTCTCTCTTTCTCTCTCATTGTGTCTATTTGTAGTGCCCATATAGTCATGGATGTGTGGCCTTCCACTGGAGTTTAGTTGACTTACCAGTGGTTGTCTTGGTTAGGGTTTTACTGATATGAACAGACACTGTGACCATGGTAACTCTTATAAAGACAACATATAATTGGGGCTGGCTTACACTTTCAGAGGTTCAGTCCATTATCATCAAGGTGGGAGCATGGCAGTGCCCAGGCCCGCATGGTGTAGGAGAAGCTGATAGTTGTTCACCCTATTTTGAGGGCAAATAGGAGAAGACTGGCTTCCAGGTTGCTAGGACAAGACCATACCCACAGTGACACACTTCCTCCAACAATGTCACACCTATTTTACCAAGGGCGCACCTCCTAATGGTGCCAAGCCATGGGCCAGTCACATACAAACCACCACAGTGCTTAATAAGTGTGGATGCTTCAGATCTTCTTAGAAGAGGGAACAAAAATACTCACAGGAGGAAATATGGAGACAAAGTATGGAGCAGAGACTGCCCTACCTGGGAGATCTATCCCATATACAGACAATATTGTAGATGCCAAGAAGTGCATGCTGACAGGAGCCTGATATAGCTGTCTCCTGAGAGACTCTGCCAGAGCCTGACAAATATAGAGATGGATGCTCATAGCCAACCAGTGAACTGAGAACGGGGTCCTCAATGGAGGAGTTCGAGAAAGGACTGAAGTAGTTGAAGGGGTTTGCAACCCCATAAGAAGAACAATATCAACCAACCAGAACCCCCAGAGCTCCTAGGGACTAAACCAGCATACCAAGAGTACACAGGATGGACTTATGGCTCCAACCGCATATGTAGCAGATGATGGCCTTTTTGGGCATCAATGGGAGAAGCCCTTTGTCCTGTGAAGGCTAGATGCCCCAGTGTAGGGGAATGTAGGTGTGGGGAGGTGGGAGGGAGCAGGTGAATGGGTGAGGGAGCAACCTCACAGAAGCAGGGGGAGGGGGGATGGGACAGTGGGTTTCTGGAGGGGGAACTGGGAAAGGGGTAACATTTAAAATGTAAATAAAAAATATATCCAATAAAAGAAAAAATAAAGAACGATTACTGTCCATCTCCCAGTGGCTACAGCTGACCAAGGTGAATCGAGTCAGAGCCTTGAGCACCTGCTGGAGCCTTAGCTGGAACATCTGTACTCTACCCTTCTTCCTAAGGCCTTGTGGAAGATGGACAGAAAGATTGTAAGAAGCAGCGAGTGAATGCAAGAAGCTGTGTCCTCCGGACACAACACGGCAGCTGGACAAAAGCATTCACAGTGGCTATGACAGCAAGCACAAGCCCAGTGCAAGTTCAAATTAGACCAAGTCCTCTGCTCTTTTTAATATAGAAACTAAGAGTAGCATCTAGGCAGAACAACGGAGGTGGGGCTTTAGCACACAGTAGTTAGTTAAAGCAGGGGCCCCATAGTCACTCAGGTCCCTGTACTATTCTGTCTCAAGATCTGTTTTAGAAAGCAAACACTCTGATTTGTGGTACCTTGGGCCCCACAACTAAGTCTGATGGGCTCTTGGTTTAATATTTACAATCAGTGCCACGTGTTGGAATTCAGAAGGAATATTGTTGCATAGCAGCTTTCTCTGCTATTGGAACACTCTATCCTACAGACGGCTTCTTAAACAGGCAGATAAACAACTCAAAGTAGATTTAGGAAATACCTGAAACTGACCAGATTCACCAGGCCCCTCCCTGCCAGACTGAGCAATAGAAGCTGAGATTCCCTCTCAGACCAAATAAGGGGAACTGCAAATAAGACTCTTGAGACCACACAGGCTGCCTGGAAAAAAGCAGAAAGCAGCTGAGCTGCCTGGAAGAGGTTTAGACCAGAGGTACCTGGAAAGGTCACACTCTAACCTGTGCAGGGTGCTCCAGTTTCCCAGCTGTCACTCATACAGAGTGGGCCTAAATGATGCAGCTGCCTTTGAGACATTTGTGTTCTTACAAGTAACCCCTCACCCATATATATATATATATATATATATATATATATATATATATATATGTATATGTATATGTATATGTATATGTATATGTATATGTATATGTATATGTATATGTATATGTATATGTATATGTATATGTATATGTATATATATATATATAGTGTGTGTATGTAGGTATGTATATGTATATACACACACAAATACATATGCCTATAAGTAGGTCCAATAAAACTCATTGCCCTACCAAGTTGGTCTTCAGTCATGTCCATACTTTTGTCTCCTGTGGGTTCCCAATGTGGGTTGAAGAGACATTTGTGCTGCATCTTCCCAGGACAACTTTATCACACAGCAAATATCTGCTCCATTCTGCAGGCATCTCTAGCCCTCTAGGAAATGTGGTGGGTGCTCTATATCCATGGGCTTTTAAGGGGTGAGAACTCCATCTCTTTGCAGTCTCCTGGAATCTCTCTTAGGGAAGAAGTAAACGTGGCTCCCTGTCAGCTTCAGCTATGTTTTTGGCACAATTGTGACACAAAGGCCACCTAGCCCAGTTTCTTCTTCTCTGAAACCTCATGAGCTGGGTCTCCATTGCTTGTGTTTCTTAGGCATTCTGGTCTTCTAAATCCCCATGGATGACAATAAGTTTTTCACATTCTTCACACCTTCCAGTTCTGCAAGCCTCGATCTATAGGGTCAGGTTAACAGAGGGTCAGCCTATGATCTATAGGGTCAGGTTAGCAGAGGGTCAGCCCACTGCTCAGTAACAATATTTCTGTATTAGCTACTTTTCTTGCTGTGAGGATGATAAAATACTGGACAAAGGTGATGTGCCGAGGAAAGGCGCTCTTATTTTGCCTGTAGTTTGAGGATATTGTCTACCATGGTGGGGAAATCATGGCCAGTCCATGGAATTGTTCCACTCGCACCCACAGTGCAGGTCCCACCCATCAAGCTTCCCTGCAATGTCCTTACATACACACTCTGGAGGTTGTTTCCTAGGTGATCCTAAGGCCTGTCAAACTGAAAATCGAAATTAACCATCACAGCATTGTAATTAGTACCATGTGTGTCTGGAGGTAGGCGCAGGACGCTCGAGGCCACACCAATCCTATCCACACTGTGGAAGCAGAGGATAAAGAGCAATACTCATGCCATGGTATTTTATAAGAGCAACAGAAAAGCAACCAGTACAGATAGGGTGTGTTAAAATAGCACAAGTATCTTTAGAATATGAAATACCCAACCTAAGTGTACTGAACACTTGGTCCCCAGATGGTGGCCTCTCTGGGAAGGTTGCTCAGCCTTTGGAGGTAGCTCCTCACTAAAGAAAATGGGTCGGTGGAGGTGAGCCTTGAGATTCTGTAGCCTTGTCACACTTTGTTCTTTGTCCTGCTCTGCTTCCTGAGTGGTGCTGAAAGGAGACAGTAAGCCTCCTGCTCCTACTCATCCCTTCCCTTCTCACCAATGTCTTCCTGAATTACAAGCCAAAATAAGACTTTCCCTCCTTCAATTGCTTTAGTAGGGTGTGTTATAACAGGGAAGCAAGGCAACAAGCCACATTGCTCTACTTATCTCTTTGTTTTGCATGAGTCCTATCTGTACAAGGGCCAGAGGACTACCTCAGGTGTCTTTCTCAGGATGCACTTCCTTTGAGACAGGGTTTCCTTTTAGCCTGGAGCTAACTAATTAGATATACCCTAAAGATACGCCTGTCTCAAATGGCTAAGTTCAAAAACTCAGGTGACAGCATATGCTGGCGAGGATGTGGAGAAAGAGGAACACTCCTCCATTGTTGGTGGGATTGCAGACTGGTACAACCATTCTGGAAATCAGTCTGGAGGTTCCTCAGAAAATTGGACATTGAACTACCTGAGGACTCAGCTATACCTCTCTTGAGCATATACCCAAAAGATGCCCCAACATATAACAAGGACACGTGCTCCACTATGTTCATAGTAGTCTTATTTATAATACCCAGAAGCTGGTAAGAACCCAGATGCCCTTCAACAGAGGAATGGATACAGAAAATGTGGTACATCTATACAATGGAATACTACTCAGCTATCAACTACAATGACTTTATGAAATTCATAGGCAAATGGATGGAACTGGAAAATATCATCCTGAGTGAGGTAACCCAATCACAGAAAAACACACATGGTATGCACTCATTGATAAGTGGCTATTTGCCCAAATACTCGAATTGCCCTAGATGCACAGAACACGTGAAATTGAAGAAGGATGATCAAAATGCGAATGCTTTATTCCTTCTTTAAAAGGATAACAAGAATACACTTAAGAGGGAATAGAGAGGCAAAGTTTAGAACAGAGGCTGAAGGAACACCCATTCAGAGCCTGCCCCACATGTGGCCAATACATATACAGCCACCAAACTAGATAGATGGATGAAGCAAAGAAGTGCAGGCTGACAGGAACCAGATGTAGATCTCTCCTGAGAGACACACCTAGAATACAGCAAATACATAGGCAAATGCCAGCAGCAAACCACTGAACTGAGAACAGGACCCCCATTGAAGGAATCAGAGAAAAGACTGAAAGAGCTTGAAGGAGCTTAAGACCCCGTATTAACAGCAATGCCAACCAACCAGAGCTTCCAAGCCACTACCCAAAGATTATACATGGACTGACACTGGGCTCCAACTGCATAAGTAGCAATGAATAGCCTAGTAAGAGCACCAGTGGAAGGGGAAGCCCTTGGCCCTGCCAAGACTGAACCCCAGTGAACGTGATTGTTGGGGGGAGGGTGGTAATGGGGGGAGGGTGGGGAGGGGAACACCCATAGAGAATGGGAGGGGGAGGGGTTAGGGGGATGTTGGCCCAGAAACCGGGAAAAGTTATAACAATCGAAATGTAAATAAGAAATATCCAAGTTAATAAAAATGGAGGAAAAGAAAAAAAGATATGCCTGTCTCCACTCTTCTGTGTGTAGCACTATGTAGCCCTGGTTTCCAGAGATAGACCTCAGGTCCTCAAAGCAAGAACTTTATTTATTGAGCTTTTTCTCCAGCCTCCTAATGCACATATGGTACTTCATTGGTTAAATATATGACTGTGTGAGAATCTTCATACCTGGTGCCCTGCTATTGGAACCTCCATGGTCCTGCTGGCATTGTCAATCATGCTGCATGCTGTCCTAAGCCAGCAGCAACTGTGTCCCCTTTTCCATTGCCGTTTTCTCTCACATGTAGCTAAGGGCTGGCTCACCATGACACCCCATTCTCCCCAATAATTCCAGCTGTATTGTAACAGAGCAGAAACTGACGTGGTCTGGATTATCACCTATGTGAACTTGTTCTCCAAAATTGATATTTACCTGATTTCTAAGGTAATGTGTTGAGCTGAGTTTATGAGCCATGAACCCCAGGTACATGAAGTCAGGATCTCCCACTCATAGGTATAATTGGTAATTGAGGCCTGGAAATTCTTGTGTGGACTGTGCTGTTCATTGTAGTTTAATTGACAGTACTGTGTAACTGTTTCCTCTGTGTCGAATGTAGTCGTTGCCATCTTGATTCAGTATCATGACTCACAGAGACCCCCATGTGCCCTGTTAGCATGCTCTCCAGAGAGAGATGAGTTCTTGGGGCTCCTGTGAGATCTTCAGGAGTAGCCTCTCTCCCCTGTGATCCCAGTCCTGACTCCATAGGGGTAAACGCGTGACCAGAATAAGGCTTCTCTGGGGGCATAGCTACCCAGAAGTTCCCTCAGGGTCTTCCCAGCAGTGTCACTGCCTTTGGGTCACTTATACTTCTATTAGTATCTCCCATAACTTAATTGGCTCACCAAACTGGACCTGAAGAGAAAATTCTTTGGTCAGATTCTTCTCAACAGCCTTTATTGCAGGACCACCTCATTGTTGATATGGGGACCGCCAGCAGCAAGGGCGCTCACCTTATAAACATAACAGACTATGGTTGTATACTTTTCCTCCAGGGATTGGTGGAGCATGAAGCACCTCATTAGCATGAATATCGCCCCGGCCTGATAGCTGCCGGAGGTATGCCAACACATGTGCTGCACAGGTGTTTACCACAATCGAGTACCGGATGTTGGTGCCATCTTTTTAGACCACATCGCTCCCTACAAGGAATGTTATTTTGGCTTACAGTTTGTGGGAACACAGTCCATCGTGTTGGTGAGGAAGGACAGTGGCAGGACGGAGAGGGTGCGGGGCACATTATATCCATACTCAGGAAGGAGAAAAGGATGAGCAACCAACCGGTGAAGCCAGGCTAATAAACCTTGAGGCAATTCCCCACATGAACCCACTTCCTCCTCCAAGCCACCACCTTCTGCAGATTTCACATCCTTCCTTAGAGAGCCTCCAGATGAAGACCAAGTCTTCAAACATGAAGGGCTATGCAGGACATTTCACCTTTGACACAACAGGAGGGGTATCAGAAGAAGAAAGAAAGCTAATAAGCAGGTTGCTGTTGTGCATTGTATAACATGAGGGCTGCCTTCCTGGGGACTTCTCCCTTGAGGAACATGATGTTTTCTTATTTCCACCAGGCAGCACAAGACCATAACCAGAAATTTGGAGCCACATTTAATTATTAAATACTATCTAGGACAATGGACAATGGTCAGATCCAAATTCAGGATTCCCAGAGTAGCCAGAACTACTTTATTCAGAGACTTCTAGAGGCAAAACCCACAAGGCTATGTGCTTTCTGTCTTTGTCCAACAGGGGCAAGCATCCATCATGATGTACCTCCTGCCTACTTCTGATGAAGCACATGCTGTGCAGTTGGGGCAACCAAGTTGGCTTAAAGAAGCAAGAACATGTGGCCTATTATCTTACATGACCAACATCCCCCAGCACTCCAGGCACATAGAAGGAGAAAGAAATGTGAAAATTTTCTCACTTTTCATATGCCTTAAATCATTTTCTCTTCATACTTTTATAACTTACTTAAGCTTTTATATCCCCAGATATGAAATTACTTTCTTTGACTCTCATAACTTTCATAAACTGTAAACCATTTTTTCCTCTTTAACCATTTCTCATAATACAGTTGTTGATTGCTGAGAGCAGTCCTTTATTGTGGGGATAATCTTCTTGTGCATTGTGTAAAGGTTTCTTTGTATTATTCAAATGTTGATTTCTGTACCAGCAGATTGCTGAGTACAGTCTGAAGATTGCTATCATTTTCATGAAGCATCACTTGTCTCAGTGTTTGCTTTAATAAGGAGCTGACAGCCTATGGCAGGGCAGGAGAGGAAAGGGGAACACCTGGGTAGAGAGAGAAACTCTGGGACAGAATAGTGTGTGTGTGTGTGTGTGTGTGTGTGTGTGTGTGTGTGTGTGTTGTGTGTGTGTGCATGTGTGTGTCTGTATGTCTGTGTGTGTATTTGTGTCTCTCTGTGTGTGGGGGTCTGTGTGTATATGTGTCTATGTGTGTGTGTGTGTGTGTGTGTGTGTGTGTAGTATTCACTAGCCAGACACGGAAGAAGAAACAGGTGCCAAGACTGAAGGAGAGATAACAGGACACGTGGCAGAATGTGGATTAGAATAAATGGGTCGATTCAGTTATATGAGCTAGTTGGGAATGAACCTAAACTATAAGGTCTAACCTTAATAAATAATAGTAAGTCTCTGTGTCGTTATTGGAGGCTGGTGGGTTGAGGCTGCCAGGTTGAGACAGTCTGGAAATAATTTATTATTTCTTTAAATAAAGGAATAATAAAAAGTTACATCAGAAACCTGTTTATCTTTTTGTGAAGCCTGTTAGCAAGGTAAACCTGTCTACCTTTTCTGAACAAGAGATCTTGTTTTTGTGATGTCCTCACTCCCTTGCTTGTGCTTCTGAATAAATGACCTATAGACTAGCCTGTGTCTGAGAATTTTCAGGGAGCCCATTTTAGGACAGATTATAAATACACATTTCACAGAAGGGGGAATAGGAGAGACCAACAGGCCTAGGGACAGAGGATCAACTTCAGTGCTCAGATATATTCAAACTACAGAGGGAAGCACCATTTTGTCTCAAAGTTTGGCAAAAAAAAAATTGTGGTTGTGTTTTGAGATAAGGTTTCAGGTGGCGCAGGACAGCCTCACACTGGCTCTGACCTCAAACTTCAGATCCTCTTGCTTTCAGTTCCTGAATGCTGGCTTAAGGCTATGATGGACATTGTTGATTATTGGCTTGACTGTCTAGAATCAGCTAAAACCCAAAAATCCAGGACTCCAGCCCTACACAGCCATTGTTGAGCTACTTGAACTACAGACTGCAAGCCACTCTAAGAAATCACACCAGCTCTGTCCCTGCAGTGAGTTGTGTAGGCTTAGGTTTTTCAAAATCTACTTTAATAAGAATCCTCAAATGCTTCGACCCACTCTCCTTCTAGTCCACTGTCCAAAGGTTGGAGAGAAAAATGGTAACTAGGACAAGGGTATGTGGACCAGAATAGAAGTAGGTCTTTGGGGGTGATTCCAGTCTTTGTTGTTGAGATACCAGCAGTCCAATTTGGTAGTGGTAGGATATCAAATACAGATCAGCAGTGGAGGTATGATCTAGCAGAAACAGACAGTCCTCCACTATGGGAGTGACCAGAACCAGCTGGGGTGCCAGGAGAAACTCTCTGCCATACCTCTCTCAATGAAGTGAAGATCAGTGAAGACTGAAGACCAACGAAACATTGCAAGGCTAGCTGTGCAAGCACCCCATCACTGTCTGTTGAGTCCTATGTATGTATACTCTCTCCAAACATCACCTGTCCTGCTGCAGGTCTTGCCTAAGCAAAATACCACATGAGTCTGCATCGCATGACACAAACAGAAACTTCCACTTCATAGCTGTGACTACTCTGCAGGCAGACGCCACAATACCAGATTCACGTGGTTTACTATAGGGATTGATCCCGGGACTTCAGTGTCCCAGGCAACCACTGTACTGCCTGAGTAGGATCCACAGACTAGAACTGTGGACTGTCTAAGGCACTGGGAGGATGTGGAGAAACTAATGTAGTTCTATGAATATGTCACCCAGCACGGTGCCCTGACATCTAAGCACAACTCCAGGGTTAGCAGTCCCCACTCACTCTCAACTCCATCCCACCTGACAGCTGAACAAGCTGTTCTTCAAGGCCTCTGGTGGCTTCCCTACCCTGGCCAGCTCTCTGCTCCCCTCCCTTCTCCTTTTGAACCTTTCTCCTGTAATCCATTCTTTTTCTGCCTTGCATTCAGTTGGCCACCTCTCTTACTGAATTGAGAATGTGAAAGGAAAACAATGTGCATGTGTTTCGTCTGTCTCAGTGAGGCAGTCCTCAGTGTGTGTCTGTGCACTCCACACCCCTATATGGCTTCCTCGCCTGTCTGCTCTCTAGGTTGCCTCTGTGCTGCCCATCTCTCCTACGCTGTAGTATCACTCACATCAACAAGAGTTGTAATCCGACACAAGAAACAGTGGAAGGGGGGAGGGGAGGAAGAATAAATAAAGGAAAGAAAATGTCTTTGTTTGAACTTCTCTTTCTATAGCTCATTTACAGCAGCATATCTCCAGGGAGTTGTTTATATTCTGCCTTCTTGTTGGGCCCATCAGCATTGACTGATGTCATCCTTCTTGAAGCCCTTGGAAAGCTTCTGTGTCTCTCGCTTGAGTCTTCCCTTGTGGCCTCCACTCTTCATTCAGCTATTTCCCCACCTTTCCAGTCACCTCATGTTTGTTTGGCCTGAGGCCCCAGCGCCTCTACCAGTTCTGCATGGACACATATCCCTTCTTCCATTTGCAGCAAGGCCACTGTCATGGCATCCTGTCTGGCCACTTCCTCTTTTCCTTGTTTCTCTGAAAGCTTCTCTCTACTGAACTGCTAGCGAGCAGGACCTTTCAAACAGCAATAACAAAAGCTCTGAGTCAGATCTCGTTCTTTTCTTTAAAATCCTTCCCACTCAAAACAGAACCCAAAGTTTCTAGGTGGTAGAGGAAATCCCATCTGATGGCTCCAGCTCCCTCCTGTTTCCTGTTTCTCCCTCCCTCCCTCCTTCTTCTCTCAGCTCCTCAATGCCATTTCCAGAACTGCCTTGTGTTTCCCATCTCAGGGTTCAGCTAATTCCTACCCCAGAATATTCCATTTCCAGATATCCACATGGCTACTCTCCCTCAATCTCATCTCTGTTCAAATGTCACTCCATTCTCAGAGAGTCTTCTGCTGAGCCCTCCATCTAAATAGCAACCTCGCCAGTCTCTGCCTTCCTATCCTGATTTATTTTCTTCTTTGCTTTATATAGAGCATTATATATTTATAGTGTCCTTTCTTCCCTTACTAAAACAGCGGGAAGCTGTATTTATTTTTGATTACACCCTGTTCCCATCCTCATTGTATTTAGCACAGATAGGTATCCAGTAAATCTATGCTGAATGAAGGAAAGAATAGACTCAGATCTAAGCCAACAGCTTCATCGCAGAACTTTTCACCACAACAAAGTACTTGGAGCAATATTAATGCCCTTGTGTGAGGTCCTGGAGAAATAAAATGAATAAAATGCTTTATTCAATTATTATAAGAAATAAACTATTTATGTGTCCAGCTATCAGTTTGGGTAGATCTGAAGAACACAAGTTCAGGTGGAAGGAAACAAGAGACTGAGAATAGGGAATAAATGAGAGAATGTCCAAGTAAAATAGATAAGTAGTAAGATACACTCGGATCACATTAAGGCTCCTCCGCAAACTGTCCGTGATGGGGTTCTCTCGGCTGAGTTCAATTGTATGCTCAAGTTTTAAAAGTAAACCAAAACCACAAAGTCTGTGAGGAAGAGGAGTTGTTTCTTACTTAACTGGAGACTGTAGGACCTGACTCCTTCGAAGTGCAGGTGAGAGCCAGGGACTGGGCTCATGAAAGTGGTGTGTCTCTGAAGGAGGCAAAGAATGAGAAAACTCAGTCCTCTGCAAGAGGTTGAAACAGGAGGAGGAGGTAAGCTACAAAAAGAAAAAATCCAGGACAACGCACAGAGGGCCCTACAGTGTGTAAAGCAGGAGAAGCGAAACCATCGATAAAACCTCCGAGCCTTGAGTATGTCAGGCCAGGGTTCTACCTCTGAGCTACACTCTGCCCTCTGTAATTATACCTCCTTTTATTTAAATGAACAAGTATTATACAGAAGGTAGTCTTGATATTGAAAAAATTAATTTTGAAAAGAATGCTTTAGACTCTCCTCATAACCAAAACGGTAGAGCATTTACGTTTTAAAAATGAATAATCTTTTAAACAATGACTTTTATTTAAATTTGAAAAAGCGCAGGAGATAGCCGAACAGTCAGTGCTTCAAATGTGTAAGCAAGACTACAGTCTGGTCCTGTGAGCCTCAGTTGCATAGACATTCCAGTCTGTTCTGTGTGTTATCTTCAGGTAGGTTTTAGATTTCATAATGAATAGAAATGTGAAGATCAAAGACACAAATCAAGAAATTCATTCCCAGGTAGAAGTTACGCCAGGTGCAGCCATTTTGTGAACATTTATACATTCACATGAATCATACCTTACTTACCTTAGTTATCTGAGTCCATTTAGTCATAAAATGTAATTGTAGTACTATAAGAATGGCTACAATATCTAATACTTACACAGGCATTTTTTTCTCTGTTTTTTAACATGACATTGCTCATGAAACAGAGAGTGCAGCACAAAGGACCTGTTAGCCATGGGAATCCCAACTTTCCAGTCCCACCTTGTCTCCCTTAGATGTTCCAGAATTGTTCCTTGGCTGTTCTAGAGCCCCTCCCTCCCTTCCCACTTTCCAGAACTTTCAGAGTGAGCTCTCAACTTTTGACTGACTCACCCACCCACCTTAATACTCTGCCCATTGCTCCCTACCACTGCCCACAAAGCCTGGAAGACATACTTGCTGCTTCCCTTGACCACTTTTTACTTCCCTATCTCTGCCACAATGATCCCAGAATTCAGTTGTGATGACCACAGGGCCTTTGCATATGCTTCTTCCACAAACAAGAACACTACTTCCGTCCTTCCTCCTGATAATGATATTTACCTCCAGCTTCCTAGCTCACAGGTCTCTCCATAGGTATGGTACTGATATTCCAGTATGTTTGAGTAGATAGAAAACGTTCCTTCTTTATGCATCAATATTCTAGTGAGAGCGTCACAGTAATGTATAAATGTGCAGCACGACATGGGCCTTGGCATGTGTGCTAAGAAGAGAAAGAGGCAGCACTGGAGGGGTAACCTTGGTGTAGATATGGAGTAAGGAAAGGGCTTCAGGGCAGAGCCGTGGAGGTAGGATTGACACTTGGGACAGGTGGACAGAAAAGACCTCTCAGTTAAGCGGCATTTGATTGCAGCCGGAAAGAAGAGAGAAATCAAGGGTTTAATGAGGCAAACCCAGCAGGCAGTGTGAGATTAAGCCCAAAGTCCTGACACAGGCTGTTCTTCACAGTCTCTGGAAGAATAAGAGGCCAGCTATAGAGCAGGCTGAGCTGTGGACTGGGCAGCACAGTGGAGGAGCTGAGGTCTGGAGGCAGTGGGGAAGAGCTTACCTGATGTGGAGGCTGGGCGCTATACAAAGTAGTTTCCTGTGCAGAAGAAAGAGGGTAATGGTTGGGTCTGAAGGGATGAGATCCAGGATTCAAAGTATATTTCTGAAGAAGGACTCGGGCTGTTCGATGGGTCACAGCCAACAGTAGGCTCTGAGAGCCTGTGGGAGCCCACACCTCAAGAGTAAGGAATGGTGGAGGAGAAATGAGGGAATTCTAGGTTTTCACTGAGGGTAAAGCCAATGGGCTTCTTGGAGCCCTCTCTGGTCTGGGTCAGGCCCATTGTGTCCCTGCCTCAGATCTCCTCCAGGTCACAGGGTTGTGTCCTTTGTGTGGTTTTGAGATAAGAAACGTTGCAGCTGTTGATGGTCTTTCTGACCCAGAGAGGAATGAGATGGTCCAGGACAAGGAGGGTCCCTCTTCAGTCCTGCTTGGAGAACTACAGCAAGGCTAGAGGGATACACAGTGCAAATGGACAGAGTCACTGCTGGGTTTGCCCAGGTTATCGAGTGGGAAGGGAGGAGGACCCCTTGAGCTACACTCATGTTCTGTGCCACTGAGCCAAGGCCCAGAGGAGGAACATAGACACGGGGCTTCCATGTTGGGTTCTCATAACAAAGAAGAGCTTGGCCTGGGGCAAGATCTGAGCAGAATGTGATGGCCTGAGAAGAAATGGGATCGCAGTATGTGAGGACAGAGGTTTCATAAGGCACGTGGGACAGATCCCAGAAGCAGCACATGGCCCTAACTGTGTCTGCAATTCCATGGAATATTCACAACCCCCGCTTTGTCTTCTTCTGGCTCTGTGGCCAATGAACACTTGAAACGTGCCTCTGTGGCCAAGAAATGAAAATTTGATTTTGGGTTTGTTTTTGTTGTTGTGGTCTTTGGTGTTCTGTTTGGTTTTGTTTTTTGTTGTTTGTTTGTTTTGAAAGATTGACTGGACTTAAATGTAAAAATCCAATGTTGCTAGTGGTTGGTGCTGGGCACAAAAGCAGGAAATTTAGGCCAGAGACCAATGTTCTTTGTCTCATACAGCAGGGAAACTCTGAATTGTTTGTGTCCAGGAAGTTCCTGGAATCACCAAGAAGCCCAGACCCAGGAACTGTCCTCACAGGAGCTAGTGTGGGAAGGTAGAGGCAGAGACCCGCTGCCCACTGCACCCTTGGCTTCACCCAGTTAAGACCACCACTCCCCCTGCCTTTAACACAACTGCTGGGTAATGAGGGTAGCTGAATAGACACTGCCCTGAAAACACAAACACAAACAAAAACACCTGGAGTGTTCTTAGCAAAGAAGGATTCTGATAACAGGCTAACAGTAAGTCCATGCAAGAGTAATGGCTAGGTTTACATATTTAGCACCCAGTACCATGTGACTTTTAGGCATTTGTTTTGTTGTTTTGTTTTGAAACAGGGTCTCATAAAAACAGGAAGATCTCATGGGTAACCTTGAGTTTCTGATCCTTTCTGCCTCTTCCCCTGGGATTTCAGGCTCACCTGATTTTAGAGTCTGGGTTTCAGAGCAGTTTAGGCAAGCTTCCTATCAACTGAGCTATACCCTAGCCAGCCATGGATATCTTAAATGGAAATTCAATGACAGTTCAGAAAAACAGTGAGAGTGGCTAAAGCTGCCCTGTAATTCTTCCTTGGCACTGCTGGGGCCAACATGCTAGAGGCTCAAACTTCTTTAAAGAGCCACACTGTCATTTTGATACTACATGGCAACAGATCCCTTCTCAGCAGGTGAACTGGCTTGTGCTGGGTGGTACAGTGAGTAAGCAGTAGCACCTTTAAACAGAGGCTTCCTGTATTAGTTAGGGTTCTCTAGAGTAACAGAATCATAGAGAGAGTCTCTATCATCTATCTATCTATCTATCTATCTATCTATCTATCTATCTATATCTATCTATCCATCTATCTATCATATGTATATATGTGCATACCTATATGAATAATACATATATCATTATTTATATAGTATATATTGTTATATATAATTATTTATGCATATATGTATACATGTATTATATGTATACTATATGTGTATTATAGTATACATATGTACTTTATGTGTGTGTGCATGTATATTCTATATGTACATTATATGTGTATATGTATATTATATGTATATATTGCATATATATGATTTATCAGAATTACTTATAGGCTACAGTCCAGCTAATTCAACAACAGCTGGCTGTGAATGGAATGTCCAAGAATCCAGTTGTTGCTCAGTCCACAAGGCAGGATGTCTCATCATATCTGGTCTGCAGTATACACTGCAATCCTGAAGAAGGAGGTTCCAGTACCAGTGAAGGGATGGGTATTCTAGCAAGGTGAGGGTGAGCAACCAAAGAGCAGAAGTCTACTCTGTCTCTGTCTTTTACGTAGACTTCCAGCAGAAGGTTTGGCACAGATTAAAGGTTTTCTAATCTCAAGATCTGCATTAAAGATGTGTGTCTTCCTCAAAGGTCTGGACTAGAAGTGTACTCACCCACTTCAAACC